>NC_048550.1:13234526-13555825 GCF_902806685.2 Maniola hyperantus | reverse complement strand
TTTTAGAGTATGTAGTGTAACTTGTACAAAACTTTCTATTATTTGGGATAAGCCATGCATCGGGGAGGGAGGGAGATCATATATTCTAATGAAGCAACTCATATAATAATGATCGAACTTCACTTGGAAGTTCGTTTGATCATTTATTATACATTCGTTGCTTCATTATTCATATATGATTTTATACACTGTAGATGTTAAGAGAAGAAAGTTTTGGAATTAAAAGCATAATTTGTTATTATTATGATTTTAGATTTTATGATTAATACACAAATCAGCTTATGTATTTTAATAATTATATGTACCTAGTTCTTATTAATCTAAGTAACTAGTTCACTGTCCTAATCAATGATATTGATCAAGTCTTATCTTAATTTATTGATACTTGATTACTGATCGGGTGAATTCCCCTTCGTCCAGGATAATTCTGTTGTAGAATTGGGCAAAAGAGTCAGAGGAGCTAGTCCAGCCTGTGGTCTTGCGAATAGTTCTGATAATGACGTCAGCAGAGCTCGCGGCCGAATACCTACGGCGATGTGTACACCGCTCTCTGACCGGACTTGTTTCATCCGTCTACCGATGGACTGCGTTATCGCAGCTTTATATTATTATGATCGCTTCTGTGTTAACAGGAGCGTATTTGTTCTCTCAGGTCTTATATTTCTAGTTATAGAAATGTAATCTGAACTTATCACTAATAAATTTTTTAGTGATAGGTTTTTCTGTATCTATATACTATATTATATAGTTTTTTTTTTTTTTTTTGTTGTATTGACCTGTAAATTTAAATACTAAAAAATGTGAAAGGACACTAGCTGGGCAAATACTTATTTTGTCTAAAGTATGGCAGGCACAAAACTGGTCGATCTCTACCAGGTGCAGACGTTTCTATGATGTCTGTTATCATTATTTTGGCACCGGTCTCGGAAAACTTGATAGTCGAGCTTGATAAGAGACAGGTACCGAGTGCTAAGGAGACTACAAGTTAATTCGTGGCCTTTTCGAGGATAAGCTCGGTATTAGGGAACCATGTTGAAATAAAGTTTAAAACTACTTGTGGATCCCAAGTGCTCGAGTAATTGGATTTTATAGGCCTCGATTTGTATGCACCTTTAAGAGGGCGCTTCACACACTCGTCTCAGCCGATGTTATAAATATAAATGCTGACAAAGCAGAACGGTGAGGATTTAGACTGCCATACGCACAACTACTATTAAATTGTGTTGTTAGGAATGTAAGTATGATTTTTTCGAGGGCTCGAATACGTCAATGTTGTTCTCGATGCAATATTGCCACCACAGCTTAAGCGACTTCACAGTACTGTCAGAGACCGAAGCTATCATTAGCGTAGATGATGCTGGACAAACGCCTTTTCGGAGAAAGGTTGCCGCAGAGCCTCGCGACAGCCCGGGTGAGACGCTTGTACAAGGGATGATGATCTCTGAAACGAGATTGCAAGAGGTGTTTTTGGGATTTAGATAATACACATCTGAAACTATTAAGTTTTGCAGTAGCGGTAACCACGGCTGCGAAGGCCAGTGGGGATATACCAGTATACTGCTTTATACTCCCTTGCTTTATCATCAATGATTTTTCTAAGGCATTTAAGTATTAGCGAAAAGTTAGTCAGGATTTGTTTTTCATGGAATACATCTGGAACACTTCGCATCGTCAGGTGATGCGAATAAGTCTATCTCTGGTTGGCCAAAATATTGTTGATATCATGGAAAATCATCATCTGGATTGATTACTCTGGAAGCGGCGTCGTCGTCGCGGTTTTCTTTGATGTTCACATATTTACGATGCGAATATCCAAAGTCCGCATTGTTCACCCCATTTTCAAAGTAAGTACTCTAGCTAAATCGTGTAGGTGGGGATATTGTATGCCCCCCATATGGTTCATATAGTTATCTATGCGTAGTAATAATGCACAGTCGGTTACATTGCTAGCAAACGACCTCAAGCCTAGAAGAGCGGCCATTAGTTCCAAATAATTAATATGGTTCGCTTTTTCTGTGGCTTTCCATCTGCCACTAACTTGGTTCTTTTCACATACAGCCCCTAGCCTATTCTAGACGCGTCGGAATAGGTCTCGAGTTGAAGTTAGGTTGTCATATAAAGTTGGATGTAGTATCAATATTTAAAATCTACCAATTTAGATCATCTAATATAACGTTTGACAGATTGATTTTTGCCTCGTAATTACCATATTTAAGCAGGGCTAGGTATTTTTGCCGCTCTAAGATCTTAGTATACATCCATGTATACTTAGCTACTGGACAAGCTGCAACTAAAACTCGATAAGACGGGTAAATTCACGAATAGAACTCTTGGCTGTCAGTTTAGTAAACTTGTGACCAACTCGGCAATTTTACAACGCTTATCGGCGGAAAGATACATGCTTATAAGACATTTAGTGTCCTATACGAATCCTAGGAACTTGAAGGATTGTCGCGGAGTTCAATAATTACAGACAATGCAATATCTTTAACGTTTCGTTAACATTATCTAAGCACTGCTTACATGTTTCGCTGATACACAGAATGTCATCTAAGTAACATACCGACTGAAAGCCCCGATTTCTTAGATATGCCAACACTTCCCTCATGATCTTAGTAAACCTACGTGGGGCCACTGATAAGCCAAACGGAAGGCCATTAAAGCCGTACGTAAATATTTTGGATGAATAATATGAGACTGAAAACAAAATCTTAAGTAAGTACTTGCGGTCAGAAGGCCGGACAGGTACGAAGAAATAATATGCATCTTTAAGATAGATGGTAGCTAGGTATCCATCACGTGGAATTAATTTACATGCAGTTCGGTAATCCTCCATTTTGAAATGCTCGTTACTAAACGTTTGTTACCGTTGTAACGGTTGTTTTGGAGTAAGAAATAGGTAGGTACCTATCTTGGATATGAATTGATCTTTTGTCCTTTTGCACTCCGATATAGCCCCTAGTGCAATTAATTTATTAATTGTTTCAAGTATTTTGTAAGTTTTCCGAATGTGAAGAACTATTTTGAGGTAGGTACATATTATAGACTGGTTTTCTACAGTTCTAAATGGTATAGTATAGCCATGTTTAACCCAATCTAGTACAACACTATTATTAGTTATTTTTAACCAACAATCATAAAAATGGGTAAGACGACCTGTATGTACATGTGCTAGTGATGATTCTGCGTTAGGGCAGGGGGCTTCCACTGAGTCGCAGCTCGCTGCGGCTGCTGCGCTGACGCTGTGTAAGGGCGGCGAACACCTAAGGTCGTTGGCCTCCTGCGGTGGTCTCCGCTCCCCTCCCCCCCCTGCTCGCCGGGTACCGAGCCGGCGCATAGTTTCCCCGGTAGGAAGTTGCTCGAGAGCTGGACGGCTGTGGTGTTTTTTTTTTTTTTTTTTTTTGGTTTAGCAGGTCTTTTGGTGAAAAGACCCTGCTTCTCGATAGCTTTTGCAGCCCTTATCTTCTCAGATAACGTTGAGCCAAAAGTTAATCATCTCGCTTGGATTCGCTTATTATATTGTATAAAAACGATTTATTTAAACTGGAACTTATCAGTCTTATTCTACTTTGAGTTGCTAAATGATGTGAATCAATTAGCAACCTGCATCTGCTGAGATGTTTTGTTGTCGCTCTTTAAGAGCAAATCAATACCCCTGTTGAAGGCAGTGATTCCTGCACTCAGCTGTTGCTGCGTTCCGGACCATGTCCAGTATCGCGGCTCTGCGTTTAGTTTAGGCGCCTGCAGGAGCCTATATAGTTGTCTGGGATTAGGCATACCTTTCCGGAGTAAAGGAAGCCACAATTTTGATAAATTGTCGTGAATTTTTCTCTGTAGTCTGGTGAGTCGGACGTAGACTCCCCGAGGGCATCCACTATTTCTGGGCCCAAATTTGGCAAATCACTAGTGAAGGTCAGGCCCAGCCACGCCCTCATTTTAGTCGGCGCTATCGTTAGATACCGGCCCCGCCTCTAGTGTGATTTCTGGAGCAGCTACTGCTGACTCGGGATCGTGTCACAGTTGTGTCCATGATCTCTGTTATCTAAGATTACAATTTTGTAATTTTATTTATGAAAATAAAAAGTTGAGGGTAGATCGAAAAACGGAAAATACTTTGAAAAAGACTTTTCCTGATCGCAGAGGAACGTTACATCTATTTTAGATTGTACGTATGTTCTGCTTAGGTCATCGTTGGAGACTCGCAGTCAACCCCGATGCCTTACCCGTTTTATAATAAGTGGGTAGGTATCTTGTTTCGGGATATGTCAAAGTTATTGACTCGCAGTCAATCCCAGTGCATTCCAAAACTTATGTCTGCTTAGGTCATCGTTGGAGACTCGCGGTCAACCCCGATGCCTCATTGGTCGTACCCGTTTTATAATAAGTGGGTATCTTGTTTTGGGATATGTCAAAGTTATTGACTCGCAGTCAATCCCAGTGCATCCCAAAACTTATGTTCACTTTCACTTCACTAAAAGGCACTTTAAAGAAACACTTTACTAACCTTATTCGTTTCTTCTTATTTTTCTTGCGTATTTCTCAATTTGAGACTGCGCACTTCTTTTCGGCATGGTGCTCGGAAGGCGCGTGCGATAGTTACCGCGCACAAAAAAGGAATGAGCTAAAGCCGAGGCGTCGTAGTGGGGGCGAGTACGCCGGAAATACGTTTTGAATTGTTTTAAAATAAATCTTTAAAATTGTGCGAGGTTACCAAGTAAATAGGGAAACTACAGTGTATAAAATCATATATGAATAATGAAGCAACGAATGTATAATTTTTATTTTGTTTATTTGAAAGTAATCAACAGCGTAATTACATAGTTATTATTTAAATCTAAATCTTAGCTTACTTCGAAAATTGAAAATACTAATTATTAGTTTATGACCACAATTTAATTTTTTTGTGTGATATAACCACAAATTCACGGTTTTCAGATTTTTCCCCTTTTTATAATGAATAATGATACACTATGATAGCTATTAAATTCATCTATTACCCGCAAAGTCACGGGCATCATCAGTACCCTTATTATAATTAATGCGAAAGTGTGTTTGTTTGTTGGTTTGTCCTTTAATCACGTCGCAACGGATCGACGTGATTTTTTGCATGGGTATAGATAATAAACCTAATTCAACGCAAACGAAGTCGCGGGCATCAGCTAGTTTTATAATATGGGTAGTGATATAGCTATTAAATTCATTTATTACCCGCAAAGTCACGGGCATTTAAGAATAATAAGAAAATCATCGATTACACACAGATAAATCCCATAATAACTAGTCCTGTATATTTAGCGGCATAGGCGTAGGCAGTGTTGCGTCTTGCGTGACGTCAGACGCGTGACGTCACGCGCCCTCGCGGCCCCTTTTACGGGTCGATGGTGCCAGGAGGAAACTGCATGCCTGAGTTTTCCATAGTGTGCTCAAAGATGTGTGGACTCTGCCAATCCGCACTGGAGTGCAGCGCAGCGCAGCTCAGGTGCGTACAGACCTTTACCCTTTCCCTGCAATTGGTTGTTGGAGTCAGTGGATAACTCACCCGTCCTCCCGCATGACAGAGTTGTCGCCACAGTCGCAGGCGCCGCCGGCTTGCGACAGGAACATGTTGAAGTCGTGCGTGGAGTGGTCGCCGCGGTGGAAGCACTCGCGACATATCGACATGCACGGAGAAATACCACAGGTGCGGCATCTGTACGCGACGACGCGCGGTATCCACACGAGACCGCATTTGTCGTGTTGGTCGTAGCTCCGCACTGTAATAAATGAAAGAGACCTGTAGGGCGATTGTCTAAAACCTGCATCAATCATTATTACAATCTGTGCGATTCTTGTTGCAACAATGCATTGTAGCCAATAGTGAGCGAGCGTTAACCAATCAGAGATGATTGCGATCGTGACATTGCAGCTGTCATTCTCCCGCAATCGGGCAGCAGTTAAACATCAGTTCAATAATATAAGGAAATAGCATATAATGACAAGATATGCCCAAGCGAATATTTTCGCGGTTTTGGAACCAAATAAATCAGCGCCAACGCTTAGATACTAATGAACGACCCGTTTAAAATCCAGGACGTCACTGAGGTTGCATTGGTGCTAAATAAACATTTTAGGACCAATGAGTCTGTGCCACTTTGCTTGTTCAATGGCCCTTTCCTTATGAAGTAATATATAAGTCAATGCATCAGACCCATTTATCTTAGTTTTCAATGAAAAAAATATTGCACAGCACTGCTAAAAATATGTCGGCTTTTTTATAAATAACTAAGCCTGTATAGTCAGCCGATCACTTATGATCTAATATTTTTGTTGAGTCATGACTGGCCGCTCGGTTTCGAAGACAAGCCAAATGATTACCGAAAACATGGTGTCTATGTATGTACATAATATAATACACGACCAAACTGCCTGGTCATCTTCGATGATTATTATTGTATTGTAAACTTAGTTATTCAATTATACAAGGAAACAACAAGCTTTCTTTGCTATAATTTGCAACAATTTTTTAGGGTTCCGTACCTCAAAAGGAAAAACTCAACCTCATGCCCGCCTCTAGGCTCAGTAAAGTTAGCAATTCATTTGCTCGTAATTCCATACGTTTCTATAATAAGCTTCCAGAAGACATATTGGAGATGTCTCTCAACAAGTTCAAAGTTTTCATAAAACGTAAACTAATTGAAAAATCCTATTACAATGTAAAGGATTATTTAAATGATAAGCAAGCTTGGGAATGAGTTGCTTAACGACTTTGTGATAGTTCTAATAAGTTTCAATAATTTTGTAAAGTGGTGATAGTAAAAAGAATACCCGGCTGAGTTTGTTGTGGGCTCTTCTCAGACCTGGGCGCGTTTGGAACCCTCGTAGCTTTAGTTTTAAGTTTGCGTAATAATTATCACCACTATATCTTACAAATGTAACACCATACCAGACCATCAATACGAGTAATTTATTACCTATTTTGAATAAATCATTTGACTTTGACTTTATAGATCACTTTGTTGTCTGTATGTCTGTCTGTCTGCCGGTCTGTCAAGAAACCACTATGAACCTACACCAAGAAATAATAGAGTTAGATGCAATACGTTTGTATGGAGAAGCGTATCAGAGCACAGACTACCACCTATGGACGCCTAATAGCCGGACATCCCCGATCGCCAAGCTTAGGCAGTTGGCTTAGCGCAAAAGTCAGCCCACGCCCGTTCGGTACCCTCATTCCGCACATTGTCTTGATTACGTGACTTTACAGTCCACCAATTACAACAAAGCATTCTCCCCTCTCCCCCCGCCAACATTTTACGATTTTGTTTTCATGCAAAACCTAGTATATGCGTACTCTTGAGGTTGAATTCTCTGAAAACCTTAATGTACATTATGGTACAAGTGTGTAATGTTGGTGATTACCGCTGAGTTAGGTGAGGGTCTTAAGATAGCCGAGGACGGTAATCACCAATACACACGACTATCATACGACGTATTTCAACACACTTGTGAAGAAAATAATACTAATAATTATTTATTTGTACCTACTATTGAACAAGATCTTTTTGTATCGAAACTTTTTTAAGAACAAAGCAACTCAACCAATAAAATAAACAAAAAACTCTATAACTCACTTGTGAATAGTAGCAATGAAAAAGTACCAGTTTGATTATAAGTGTCATTGAACTTTCTTAAGAACAAAGCAACTCAACCAATAAAATAAACAAAAAACTCTATTTAACTCACTTGTGAATAATAGCAATGAAAAAGTCACAGTTTGATTATAGGTGTCATTATGTGCTTAATTGCGGTGAAATTAGAGCCACTTTATGAGCAAGTGTGTTGAAAAATATAAAACCCAACATGTATAAAATTAAGTAAACTGATAGGTAGACTGATGTGGAGGGTTTACTAAGTTGGGAAATCTTGCAGTGTTATAATCACTATTATTATCATCATATCACAAAAACAATTAACAGCATCGTGCAACTACTTGTGTGTCTTGACTCTTGACGTTATCCAACAAAGCGTGTAGGGTTAGCATTGTTCGTCTTTTCTCCGGATTTTTCCCCTTTGCGTCATTACTAAATTCGATAAAATTCATATAAAAAAATATCAAGTTCATCCCTTTCGTTAGCCCTGGACTTTAAGATAAGATAAGATAAGATTTATTTATTTGCTTTCATGTACATTTACATTAATTGATGGTGGGTGCTTAAAGCTAAATATAAGCAGTAAATGAGACCCTGTCAGGGTATTGCAAATACAATTTTAGGTACTTACAATAAAATGATAAATATTAAAGATACAATAAAAGGTTACAATTTAGAATACAATAAGAATAGGATTAAAATTATTAAATTATTATTACTACTACATATTAAATATCATTCATTTGCATGCTTATACATATATTATATTATGAGAATGTAGACTAGAATTTTTTTATAAAGCAAGATTAGTTCAAAATAAAAATAAGGTCAAAGTAAAATAGTATTAAATAATTGCTGTCATGGTCTGATTAAGTATCTGTCAATAGAATAAAATATTTAATGCATTTATGCTGAGTCGGAACCTTTTTTTTTCGGGTTGTGCCACACATGACATAGTTTATTCAGCTGCTTCTTCTACTTGAGGTGTTTTGACTTTACTGCTCAAGTTTTAGAGGCGCCGGGATAATCTAACCCGTAGATTTAACTGGTAATGTGTGGCACAGCTTTAAAAAAATAAACGTTTTTCTTTTTTATTCTTCTTTAATGATCTGCTGCTACGAAAAGGATCGTTTGTATTTTTGTCTAAAAATCTTGTGCTCTTGCTTACCGCCGAAATTAATAATAATCAATCTGTTTGTAAAACTCTCGATAAATTGCTTGGCAACGTTTTTATTTGAAAAATAAAGTATTATAAAAGTATTATACTTTTAAGAACTTAAATAAAAAAGAAACCCGACTGCACTAAAGGCAAAACTTGATTTTTCAGCGCTAAAGAATAACTCAGTCGGGGTCATACAAAAGTAGACTGAGGACTGAAATTTGGCATGCAGATAGCTATTGAGACGTAGACATCTGCTAAGAAAGGATTTTTGGAAATCCAACCCCTAAGGAGGTTTGAAATTATCCCACACGGACGAGGTCACGGACATAAGCTAGTCTAAATATATAAAAGGAAAAGGTGACTGACTGACTGAGTGATCTATCAACGCACAGCTCAAACTATTGGACGGATCGGGCTAAAATTTGGCATGCAGATAGCTATTATGACGTAGGCATCCGCTAAGAAAGGATTTTAGAAAATTCAACCCCTATGGGGGTGAAATAGGGCAAGACATTCTGAACCAGTGGTAGATGCATCTGACGATTCAAAAATACTTATAAAAGTTTAATTGAATAAAAAATATTTTTAGTTTAGGGGTTTGAAATTTGTGTAGTCCACGCGGACGAAGTCGCGAGTGTAAGCTAGTTACATATAAAGACCCTGAGGAACCGGAATGTCCGGAAGTCATATGATTTATGGTGTCCGTATTGGCAATTACAGGTCGCGTGCGCGGCCGCAACGTTCTTGCACATAGCCGTTTATAATAACATGTTCTACGCTATTTTGATCCTTACACCTTCGGGTTAGGGTTCATAAAGGGTTCGCTGGGGTTGCGCGGTGTGGATGGTTATTGCCCTGGCTGTCACGCCGCGATGATATTCAATTGACATTTCGCTATCCCATTTTAATGAAAGCTGGTTTTTTTAAAAAAACGGATAAAAGTCATGACGTCTCAAACGTGAAAGGTCTTTCTTTTCTATAAACAATTCTAACAGATACAGTTGAGCCTCAATAGCTTCAACGGGTAAAGGAGTGGACTGAAAACCGAAAGGTCGACAGTTACAACATGGTTAAAATCCTGCCCGTTGCACTATTGTCGTACCTACTCCTAGCACAAGCTTGACGCTTAGATGGAAAGGAAAGGCGGAATATTAGTCACTTAACATGGCTAATATTCTTTTAAAAACAAGAAAAACAGAAGAAAAAAAGAAAGAGGTATATCAGTACCCTTATTATAAATGCGAAAGTATGTTTGTTTGTTGGTTTCTTGGTTTGTCCTTCAATCACGTCGCAACGATGCAACGGATTGACATGATTTTTTGTATGGATATAGATAAAGACCTGGAGAGTGACATAGGCTACTTTTTATCCCGGAAAAACAAAGAGTTCCTATGGGATTTTTAAAAATCCTAATTCCACGCGGACGAAGTCGCGGGCATCAGCTAGTAGTCTATAGATAGTAAACAATTAAAAAGTTTTCGCGACTGACAGCTGATTAATGTTAACTGCTTAGAGCGGTTAGAGCGATTTACACACTCATCCGATCCGAATCCGTGAAAATAGGGATATAAAAATTATCTACGTCTATGTCATAACTCATAAGCGACCGACATAGCTCAAAGGATTAGCGCGCTGAAGTGGCAATGGGCAGGCCATGTCTGTCGCAGAACCGATGGCCGATGGGGCAGACGTGTTCTGGAGTGGAGACCGCGTACCGGTAAGCGCAGTGTAGGACGACCCCCCGCCCGCTGGACCGATGACTTTTTTTTTTTTTTTTTCCGCTGGTAAAATTTTTTTTTTTTTTTTAATAGATATAGCGAGCAAGCGAGCAGGCGGGTCACCTGATGTTAAGTGATTAAATGCTATTAGGCATGCCGCACAAGGGCGGGTATGTGGGATTCACTCGCGGTTTTTTTAACCGCCATCAGCATACCCATTAAAAAACTCAGCGGTGCCGTCCGCGTCAAGTATAAGACGTCTCAGGATCCCGGATATCGGATGCGACTGAGACGTCCTGGCGTTGGGCCGGCACAAGTTTACTCCCAATGCCTAGGGCAGGAGAAGGTGAGCATACTGTCTCCTTCTCCTCCCCTGTCTTCTTCTGCGGAGCGGGTGGGCGTCGGCGTCCAGCTCTCGTTCCCGCTCCGCGGCCTCCTTCAGTGATAGCTGGACCGATGACCTGAAGAAGGTGGTGGGGAGCGGTTGGATGAGGAAGGCGGAGGACCGTGTTTGGTGGCGCGCTCTTGGAAAGGCCTATGTCCAGCAGTGGACGCAAACAGGCTGATGGATGGATGGATGGATGGATGGATGGATGTCATAAGCTACCATACAAATGGTTCTATGACTACTTCAGAACGTATTTTCACGGACTCGGATCGGATGAGTGCGTATCGTCCAGTCCTTCAGTGTGTACGTCAGAACCATTTTTTATTAATTGAGAAAACAGTTTTTTACCCTCCTAGCCTGATAGGTCTTGTCCAAGTCCTTAAAACTCCCGCCTAGTAACGAAGCGAAGTCCTCAGGCCTCAATCAAGATGATTTATTCAGCCAACATGACTCCGCCACTTCAATTAATCCTATCTCGACTCGCCATCAATCTCGCAAGTTATCACAGCTTACACGCAGAAGGGAACTAATTTAATATTATGGTCCCTATACATATTCACCCAATGGACATAGAAATACAAAGTTTTTCAATTTAAATAAACTTTTACAAGTGCTTTTGAATCGTCAAATGAATCTACTATTGGTTCGGAATACCCTTCCACCCAGAAGACCAGGAAGAAACTGGGCGGTTGCTCTTTTCAAAGATTCTATATTTTACAATAATATCAGTACCCTTATTATAAATGCGAAAGTGTGTTTGTTTGTTGGTTTTTTGGTTTGTCCTTTAATCACGTCGCAACGGAGCATCGGATCGACGGAATTTTTTGCATGGGTGTAGTTTAAGACCTGGAGAGGAGAAAGGCTACTTTTATCCCGGAAAATTTATTTATTTATTTATTTATTATTCAATTATTATAAAATCAAAGAGTTCTCACGGGATTTTTAAAAACAATCCACGCCAACGAAGTCGCGGGCATCAGCTAGTAACAAAATAAATAGCTAAAAATTCCCCTTAAATAAATGCCCTCATAAGGCCCTTATACAAGTGAGGGCCTAAAAACAAACACTCCAACGCAGAGTACATAATTACTTAGGGTGAGATCTATAAAGCGCACTCTGACTTAGCTTATACTTAAGATAGAGTTAAAACGAGACAGATCTATATCTCTCACATAAATCTATCCCGTTTTAACTCAATCTTAAGTCTGAGCAAAGGCAAAGCGCGCTCTATAGATCTCAGCCTTATAAACAACTAGCGACCCGCCCCGGCTTCGCATGGGTGCAACGTAGATACTAATGTGGTGTCATTGCCTCGGAAACTCAAATGAGAGGTTTTTTTGCCGACCTAATTCACATTATTTCAATTTCTCTAGGGATCTCTAATTTTTTGAGAATTAAACTATAGCTATAAACCTTCCTCTTGAATGACTCTATCTAAACCTTGGTGAAAACCGCATTTAAATCCGTTGCGTAGTTTAAAAGATCTACGCGTTCATACATACATACATACATACATACAGACGCGGGAAGCGACTTTATTTTATGCAATGTAGATTGTAGAGATCTATCATCAAGATGCAATTCAATTACTCTTCGCCGCAAAAAGATCGCTAGTTCCTGGAAGTTGTTTAGTTAGCTCAGGGGAGCGCGGGGAGGATCGGGCACGTGTTACGATCAGCTGTTAGCGGGTGAACGCACGGCGCGGCCCGTGCACACCGCCCGGCAAGAAAAGCGCTCGAGTCAATGCACTGCCGCTGCTTAGCTATCCTACAGTTTACCTAGAGTGAGAGAAATGTCAGTTTGATCCTGAATCGACGATATTTCAAATTTTGGGTTATAGTGACGTAAAATCAAAGAAAAATAGCCTATTCATAGGCTACCTAGCGTCAAATGAAGGAACATTTGACGCCTTCCAGTGACGTCGACGCCTCGACGTTTTGTTACAAGTTGTAAATGTCGTGAATTGTGGTACAGTCAGAGCACAGTCAAAGTTCGCTCTATAGATATCAGCCTCCTCCATGAATTCACGGATTCTGTAAAATACGAATCGCATGAGTACGAACCGTATACGGATGAGTGCACAAACACGCTAAGAGTGCCGTGCCTGCCAAACCATTGATGTCAGAACAACCCCTTATAGCTCCATCTGTCAAACGATGCGTGTGAGTACATCTTATCTTATAAATATATAAAAGGAAAAGGTGACTGACTGACTGATCTATCAACGCACAGCTCAAACTACTGGGCGGATCGGGCTGAAATTTGCCATGAAGATAGCTATTATGATGTAGGCATCCGCTAAGAAAGGATTTTTGAAAATTCAACCCCTATGGGGGTGAAATAGGGGTTTGAAATTTGTGTAATCCACGCGGACGAAGTCGCGAGCATAAGCTAGTGTAAGTATAATAATATTATTTGTAAGTGTTTATGAAATTTCAATTTTTTTTTGAATAGTTAGTACAGTAAATTACATCGACCTTTAGAAGGAGATAGCAGATTTGTAGAGCATTGTCTTTGTCGTTGAGACCAACAAAACTCATATGGGCATGAGTGACAGAGACAACGCTCTACAAAGCCTTAATTAATGTCATTCAAAGGCTGGTGTACATTACTTTCTGCCGCGTACTGCACTTATACCACATTTTACCGACAGACTTTTACTTAGACAGATTTTAATGTCGCAATGTTTTTCACTTGAAGAGCTGACTCTAGATGTTAAGGAGTGAGGACGAACTTGAGTTACGTACGGTCTAGTAAGACGACTGAACTGTATGATCGTTAAACTGTGGCACGGGCGAGGAAGACGAAGACCGCGAACGGGTTACCAAAACGAGACAGAACTTGCGCTGCATTTGACATACGGTGGCAATAGCCGATAGCGTGATGTGAAGAGTCAAGAGAAGATCGATATCGATCGATACCAGACATCAAAAACATATAACTATAATAAACAACAGATTGAGATGGCAATCGGGGAGTGAACGCCACGCACACCCGCACGGCCGGTGCGGGCGAAAAAGAGGGTTAAATAGGGGATGAAAGTGTGTATGAAAGTCGGTCATCTTTTAAGTTATTTGCATGAAAATTGGTACTTCGGTTGTCGGTTATATAAAAAAACCGGCCAAGTGCGAGTCAGGCTCGCGCAATGAGGGTTCCGTACTACAGTCGTATTTTTTCGACATTTTGCACGATAATTCAAAAACTATGATGCATAAAAATAAATAAAAATCTGTTTTAGAATGTACAGGTTTCCTTTCATATGATACCCCACTTGATATAGTCACTCACTTCGAAAGTTGAAAATACTAATTATTAGTTCATGACCACAATTTAATTTTTTTTGTGTGATCTAACCCTAAATTCACGGTTTTCAGATTTTTCCCCAAATGTCAGCTATAAGACCTACCTGCCAAATTTCATGATTCTAGGTCAACGGAAAGTACCCTTTAGGTTTCTTGACAGACAGACTGACAACAATGTGGTCCTATAAGGGTTGCGTTTTCCTTCTGAGTTATGGAACCCTAAAACTATGTATGTATGTTGGTATGCCGCCGCCTATGCCCGCTCGTGACTACTGAAACGGCTCAATAATAATTATCAACTAATTACCTACTTATTATTATAAAATATGGGTTAAATTTAACTTCACCTGTTAACTGCTTAAGCCTTAAGTAATAAAAGTAGGTCACAAAAAAAGGTTGCAACCTACCTAGATATTAAAATTAACCAATTAAGAACTTATTTATTTTACATGTTCCCAATGTCATAATTTAGACCAAGTTAATTTGTGTTTTTGATATCGAAGTGTGCTATGTGCTATAGATAGAGTTGCACCTGCATTTCGTATTTTACACTTCCTGAATCGATTTAATTATTTATCAAAGTGGTTTATTTTATCGGAGACACATCAAGAACTTCTCGATCGCAAAATGCACGCACTCCTATTAAAAGCGTACGGCAGACGCATATATACTCGTACATACAGGTGTAACCAGAACTCTGGCAAAAAAAAAACCACAAAATAAACGCGAAAAAAAACGCGGGGAAAATTCCTATATTTTGTAAAACTTCACGATAGGTATATTGCAAATAAAACATCTGACTGACGCAAGAGGTCAACGAAAGTTCCGGAAGTAGGCCACTCGGGGTCAATGCTGTGTCGTAGGCGGAGCATTGACCCGAGTTTTGCACACAGGTTTGAAAAATACTAAATCACTAAAACTACAAAATGAGGCAAATGGTTATTGGTATTGGATTGTGTTTAGGTAGTATAACAATAACGCTAAGTTTTTGCTAGCGTTCTGGTTACACCCTGTTTTATAACGAGTAAAATTGAGTGTGAGCAAAGTCAAAGAGCGGGCTATAGATCTCAACTCTAGATGAACCTACCTAGATCTTAGAAGTAATTTGGGTCACCTGCAAGTTACTGGTGGTAACTGGTAAGTAACGTAAGGATAGGACGATGACATCGGCGGCACGAGACAGGTGGCAAAAACAATAGTGGCGCGCACACCCACTCTATTATTAGCCGGTTATAATACGCACGCGCGGACCAAAATAAATATTTAATTAGGCTTTCAAAATGGCCGTCATGAAAAATTAAAAACATTAAATAAATCGGCCAAGTGCGAGGAAGACTCGCACACGAAAGGTTCCGTACCTTCGTACAAGAAGTAAAACTTTTTATTTATTTTAATTTTCATGCCATTCGTTTAGAAATCACTACCCATATTATAAATGCGTAAGCATAGATTAATTATTGGTTTCGCTACTGCGAAAGTGTGTTTGTTGGTTTATTGGTTTGTCCTTCAATCACGTCGCAACGGAGCAACGGATCAACGTGACTTTTTGCATAGGTATAGTTTAAAAGACCTGGAGAGTGATATAATTATATAGGCTACTGTTTATCCCGAAAAATCAAAGAGTTCCCACGGGATTTTTAGAATATTTAGGGATTTAGGGATTTTTAGTCGCGGCCCGCGGGCATCGGCTAGTCTTAATATGTAAAAGGAAAACGTGACTGACTTATCTATCAACACACAGCTCAAACTACTGGACGGTTCAAGCTGAAATTGGGCATCTCTGTTTGGCATGCAGACAGCTATTATGACGTAGGCATCCACTAAGAAATGATTTTTGTAAAAAACCCTTAAGGGGTAAAATAGGGGTTTGAAATTTGTGTAGTCCACCCGGACGAAGTCGCGGGAATGAGCTAGTTATATATATTAGTAATAGGGTTCCGTTGGCACCCTTTGGTTACGGAACCCTAAAAAGTGTTATTTGTTCGATGGTACGGAACCCTTCGTATGCAAGTTCGATCTGCACTTGACCGATTTTTTATCAATAACTAAGCATTCCGTTGACCTCGCTCAACGTTCAGCAACCAGGTCAAGACAACCAACATCAGTAATGATCGTTGCGGCGCCGCTACCGGGCTTTACGAGCTCGTTCAACATGTAAACAATAGCTTGACGACCTCCCTGGCGCAGTGGTGAGTGCTCTGATTTTTTTTTTCGTACACTAAGTATAGGTGCCAATTAAATAGTCGTACTTGAACTTTACCGCAAGACACGTCGCAATAGTATTTTTTAGGTGCAGTGGGGCGCGCGACGCAAGGGAGCGGAGTACACCAGCCCGCACCCCGCGTTCGCCATCTGCATTAGTGTGAGTGCTACATGCGTACACAGTACACGAGCGCGTGGAACAATACCTGTCCGCACTTGACCGATCCGCACTTTTCCGATTTTTAATTATTAATAACTAAGGATTCCGTTGACCTCGCTCAACGTTCAGCAACGAGGTCAAGACAACCAACATCAGTAATGATCATTGCGGCGCCGCTACCGGGATTTACGAGCTCATTGAACACCTAAACAATAGCTTGACGACCTCCCTGGCGCAGTGCTGAGTGTTCTGATCTTATTTTTTTTTCGTACTCACGTTGCGTATGGACGCCCTAACCAGCTTATCCATGACTAGCTTATGCTCGCGACTTCGTCCGCGTGGACTACACAAATTTCAAACCCCTATTTCACCCCCTTAGGCGTTGAATTTTCAAAAATCCTTTCTTAGCGCATGCCTACGACATAATAGCTATCTGCATGCCAAATATCAGCCCGATCGGTCCAGTAGTTTGAGCTGTACGTTAATAGATCAGTCAGTCAGTCAGTCAGTCACCTTTTCTTTTTATATATTTAGATGATGACAATGATACCTTCAAATAACTCAGACATGTCTGTAAACACACGTCTCTCAGATAAAAGCATTAACATAAAACACACTGCTCTCAATAAATTGCCTTATCTTCACAATAATAACACAATCGCAATGCATTCTTACCTCACTCAGTAAGGCAGCACATGACTCACTGTAGGCAAGGTTGTGCCTCACATCTGTTGTGACATTACCATAACAAAAATGGACGTATAGGGGTGCACTTGTTGTTCACAAATGGTGAATCAAAGTTCTTACATAATATTATACAGTACACTAGCTGATGCTCGCGACTTCGTACGCGTGGATTTAGGTTCTTAAAAATTCCGTGGGAACTCTTTGATTTTCTGGGATAAACTCTCCAGGTCTTAAACTATACCCATGCAAAAAATCATGTCGATCTGTTGCTCTGTTGCGACGTGATTGAAGGACAAACCAACAAACAAACACACTTTCGCATAAATTTATAATATGAGTAGTGATATGGGTAGTGATTACTTACTTATTTTATAACAGTTACTATTACTACAGTCATTAATATTAATTATATTTTATTAGTACTTTGGCACATGTCTACATGGGTGTTCCCCAACTAGACGGGACCTAATCCACTCTTTTTTTTTCGATACAAGTTAGCTCTTGATTGTAATCTCACCTGGTGGTAGTGATGATGCAGCCTAAGATAGAAGCGGGCTAGCCTGGAAGGGCTTTGGCAGTTTTATTAAACCCATACCGCTTTGGTTTCTCACAGCATTGTACCGGAACGCTAAATCCCTTGGCGGCACGGCTTTGCCAGACAAAAAGTTCTAGTGCTATCCTTTAAATGATACCACAGTTCATGTTAGAGAACAGTTAGAACAGTTAGAGAATATTCCTACATTTGATGCTAGGTAGAGTATGAATCGCCTATTTTTCTTTAATTTTACATCACCTACCCTAATGTTTGACATATCATTGATTCAGGATCAAACTTAAGAGTTCTTTCTTTCTCTCTAGTTCAGTCTAACAATGTGGCTAATTCTACAGTGTACACAATCTCTAAAATAAACTAAAATGGCATGTCTAAGTCTATTGCAATCTCTTTCATAATGTTGCTTGCGGAAAAGGATAGCACTAGATTTAGACCTGTTAATTTAGTTCAGTTGAGATTGTGTACAAGAGAACCTGCCCCATTACTGCATGTGGAAAAGAATAGCACTAACCAGATTTAGTCCTGTCATTTTAAGTTTAGAGATTGTGTGTACAACAGAATTAGCCACATAATGAGATAATGTGGCCATATAGGGAAACAAATGGTGAAAACTTATCAGACCTGTAATAATAGCTGTTAAGGAAACTCATTCCCAAGCTTTCTTATCTAAATATATATCACTGGCTGATCTATCAACGCACAGCTCAAACAACAAACTATCGGGCTGAAATTTGGTGTGCAGGGTTCTTGATGATTCAACCTCAAAGGGAGTAGGTAAAGGAGGTTTGAAATTCGAGTAGTTCACATGGACAATGTTGTGGGCATAAGCTAGTCATTTGAATAATCCTTTGGGTGCATTGTAATAGGATTTTTCCATCAGTTTATGTTTTATGAAAACTTTGAATTTGTTGAGAAGAAAGAAAAAGGACTGATACAATGCCATTCACCTTTTGTTGGAAGCTAGCATCAAGTTAAATGGATCATAGCCTACAAGTAGTGAGTCAAGTCGTTGTTTGAATACAGGATTTATGTTTATTCTTCTACTGGGTACTATCATAGCAGCATGAAGGCATGTTCTAGGCAAACCAAGTCTAATCTAGATTTCATCATTGCTTTCCATCAGGCATGATTACAGTAAAGTACAAAGTGTCCTAAAAACATTCTTATAGGACTGGATAATGTCAACAAAATATCTTTTAATACCTAGGTATACTGATAGTGACTGTAAATTTTAGTTATAAATGTTACTTCTAGGTAACATAATGTGATTCCAAGCTTTTGGCAAAGTTTATGAAGTTTGTAAATAATAATAATGCTCTTTGTGAAAATGGTATGAGTCAGTACATAAAAAGTACAAAAGTAATGTGTAAGAATTTGTGCAGTAATGCTGAACAATGAATGTAGCTACCTAGACGTTTGAGAAGCGAAATTGCCCCATCATAATCAACAACAGATAACCTAGAAAGGACTATGACATACAATGGATAGTACAGTTATTATGAGCAACGGTTTACATACCAATTGCGGCGAACTCGTCAGGTGTGCGCCCGCCGGCGAGGAGCCAGCGACACCAGTCTATGGTCTCCCACTCGTCGATAGCCTTCCCAGGGTTCAGCAGGACGTCCAGAAGGGGGCCTAGGTACTGCGGATACCCGCTCACGCAATCCGCATGGATATATGCCGCAGCACCCCTTTTGCCCTTCTTCATCAACACTTGAGGCACTTGAGCCGTTGTATTAGACATTTTTTCAGACTTATATCACTATTCACACCAACCAATAAACTATACACATAAGTCACTGTATATTTCGGTCACTCACGGAAGAAACACCATTACCAGTTTTACATAAGGCAATGAACTGCGGTCCGTAACGCATCCGCGGTCGGACATCGTGGTTGCGTGTTTAACGTACCATCGTGGAACGATCCAGGAAGTGCTAAATTCAACGCGTGAAATATTACTTTGGGATTTTTGAACAAATTACGTTTAAATTATTTAATTTGTAGATAAAAATAAAAATAGAGCAATGCAGACACAACTCAGCCATTCGTTTGGGTTGCCATATGTGAAAAAGTAAAAACAAACACCATACAAACAAACAGACCTTAATTTTTAGTGTCCCGACTCCCGAACGTGATGTGGTTTATGATCATAACTCTATGGTCCCGACTCCCGAGTCCCAAAAAGAGGGGTGTTTTCTCCACTCAGAAAAATGACGATATGTAGGTATTTTAATGCAAATTTGCAAATTCAGTTTAGATTTCAGAGTGAATCGTTTCAGACACCATTTCAATGGAAGAGAAAGGTCCCGTTTTTCCAAATCTGCAAGGACTATAGCTGGTCGGACTGTTTTGAAATTAAGAAACAGTGAAAATATATCTTATCAGATCCAACTTTCATCCAACTTTTACTCTGACTTGAGCGTAGTAGTACTTCCAACTTCTTTGCTTGAATCAGATTACCGTAGACTATAGTTGACTTATTTTTTCTACTTTATCTATGACCATCTATAACTCTATGGTCATGGCTTATGGCAACTTTATGATAGTTTATGGTTTACAGTTTACACCATAGAGATAGTTTACAGTAGGTACAGCATTGAGGTTATGAGTGTGTTTATTATTCAATTTTATATGCTTTTATCAGTGAAAATCTTAAAATCTTAATTACTTCTAAGCAAAATCTCTGGAAACTCTTAAAAGTTGTATTATAAACACCATTTTGTATAGGAAAATTAACAATAAGGAAAAATGACAGACGAGAAAAAGGTTATGTTCCATGAAATGGAGTTGGATGATAGAATTCTAAAGGTAATGTCGAAGTTATTGATCTAAACTTAATCTCTTATGAAATTTATTGTATATTACAGTCATAGATATGACTATGATACATTTGGTTTATTGGTGAATTAAGTCATTAAAACAACCATGCTTTACCTTAGAATAACCACATAGTGCTTTACATTAGCACCGTCATTAAATTGGGGCTCAATATTTTGGCCACTCAACATGTATCACCAATCGCCATATTAAAAAATATTCCATGAAAGAAATTCTCAATTCTTCAATTTTCTAGGCTATATCCCAGTTAGGATGGCCACATCCAACCCTTATTCAAGAGACAGCAATCCCTCTATTACTTGAGGGTAAAGATGTGCTCATGCGTGCCAGAACAGGCTCAGGCAAGACTGCAGCCTTCACCATTCCAGTTATACAGAAAATATTGAATCTTAAGAACACAAGTACACATCAGTGTATTAAGGCTCTTATACTGTCTCCAAGTAAAGAGTTATGTGGACAGGTACGTTTTTAACTTAATATTGCCTATAAGCTCCTTCACCCTTCTACTATCATACTGCAAGCCATCACATCACCAAGGTCTACACACGTACAGAGTCAAAATGCCATGGATATGACGGAGCGATTTGCCTCCTCATTTCTAATCCAAACCGCTAAGATTTGGAACACCCTTCTAGCATCAGTTTTCCCCTCCAATGATGATATGGATACCTTCAAGTCTAGTTGAAGAGTGAATAGGCATCTTCTATGTAAGCACGCTCCATCTTAGGCTGCATCATCACTTGGCAGCAGGGCTGATGGCAGCCAAGCCCTAGTCTATAAATTAAAAAAAAAGTCTTATGCATAACTACAGTACAGTAGCCTCAACTTCACAGGGATAAAAAATAAAAATGTATCTAAAAATACTGACTATTCAGAGACACAAAAAATGTCTGCAATCTATTTTTCTGTTTTGTAAGTCACCTTAGGAAAATCATAGCATAAACTTTGTACTCATTCCCAGTTTAAATCTTAATTCTTAACATTATTTAAAATTTGTGATGTAATACCTAAAAAATATTATAGATTACATCAGTAATAAGTGACCTAACTCTGAAATGTGCCAGAGAGGTGCGTTGTATAGACATATCTTCAAACGGAGACATGCACATACAGAAGTCCTTGCTGGCCGACAAACCAGACATAGTAGTGGCAACTCCGTCCAGGGCGTTGGCACACTTGAAGGCCAAAAACATGAGGTTGAAGGATGATCTGGCATTATTGGTCATCGATGAAGCAGATTTAGTGTTTTCTTTTGGATATGAAGATGAAATTAAAGAACTTCTCAGGTATAAATTTGTGTATTTACATTTATTCTTCGATGTAGGAAGGTACAATACAAGAAATAATGTAAATGTACTGTTTAGCATAACATTTAGTTAACAGAAATCTGTGCCCAGTTGGCACACTTAAAAGCCAATAATTGGGTAATTGAATTGAAAAATACATGAATAAGTGTTATGTACATATCTCATAGTAAAACTACATTTTTTTTCAAAGAATAACTACTTACCTTATCTTAATATATTCTTAATTAAAATCTTAAATAAATAAATAAATAAAATAGCCTTTATTCTCTGATACAATAATTATACATCTTATATTACTAACTAACCGTATGACTAATTTCTTATTTCCTATTATTTAATTATCCTATCCTATATAATTAATTCAAAAAATCAGCAATTTACAGATCAGGTTGTCCTCTTTGGACATAGGCCTCCTCTAGACTTCTCCATTTTTTCCTATCTAACGCCAATCCGCGCCAACCCTTTGGCAGGTCGTCCTCCCATCTCCTCTGTGGCCGTCCTCTCGCTCTCTTCCCATCTCTGGGGTACCAGTAATATAATTAAAATCTTATATCACTATAATTTTTACATAATCAAAACTGAATCAAACTCCCATTTTCATAATTTTCGCATATTAGTCCTCCCTCGCCTGTGTATCTTCAAACTAGCTGAACTGATTACAACTGGATTTCTTTTTTTTGACTGCAGGTACAAAAATTCGAAAGAGCTATCAGATAGGAGACTTACATCCTTATTTTAAAAAGAAGAATGAAAAGTAGCTAAGTTAATTAAGCTTTTACAAAGAGTTTAATATTCCTTACAAGTGCTTACTATTTTTTTAATTCTAAATTAAAGGCAGATATTTCAATCGCAATTTTTGTATTGCAAATCTGCCAAGATGTTAAAAATTGTCAGTTATTTATTTGGTGATTGAAAATAGGCCTTTTATAAAAAAAAAATTACAGCTATCTACCGAAAATACACCAAGCAGTGCTAGCCTCAGCAACTCTATCAGACGACGTCATAAGCCTAAAAAAGATAGTCCTCAGAAACCCTGTGACCCTCAAACTGGAGGAGCCGGAATTGGCTCCCACGTCACAGTTGCAGCATTACCACCTGTTTGCTGAGGAAGATGATAAGGCGGCCATTTTGTATGCACTGCTTAAGCTGAACCTAATTAGAGGGAAAAGCATTATTTTTGTGAGGACGGTTGATAGGTGTTACAAGTAAGTATTATTTCATAACTAGCTGATGCCCGTGACTTTGTCCACTTGAATTTAGGTTTTTAAAAATCCCATGGAACTCTGTGATTTTTCGCCATAAACAGTCGCCTATGTCACTCTTCAATATACCCATTCTTTAATATACCCATGCAAGAAATACGGTATTTTATTTTTACAATATCTCAGACCTGGGCGCGTTTGGAACCCTCGTAGCTTTAGTTTTAAGTTTGAGTAATAATTATCACCACTATATCTTACAAATCCAACATCTGAATATATATTACCTATTTTGAAAAAATCATTCGACTTTGACTTTGGCAACTAGTCAAATCAGTAACTTTTTATCGAACGTCAAAACGAGCACTTAGTATGCGATATTCTATTAAATACTGGAATGTGACGTCACATCATAATGATGTACTTTTTTAGTTTAATCGATAATTTAAAATGGTTATCGCACTTCAAGCTAACAAAGGACGTGGATTTTACGTATTTTGGAAGCCCCTTTATAATCTACATAATAATCACTGAGAAATAATTTGTTTTTGATGTAGTCAAATACCCAACTAAGGCGAGCCGTTTCTTTGTTGAGACATGATTGAAGGACAAACCATCAAACAAACACACTTTCGCATTTATAAAATGAGTAGTGACAAGTGATGTTTTATTTTAGATTAAAACTCTACCTAGAACAGTTCAAAATAGGTTCGTGTGTGCTAAACTCAGAGTTACCAGCGGCTGTCAGGTGTTTATCTGTGGACCAGTTCAACAGAGGGCGCTACCAGATCATAGTGGCTTCAGACGAAAAGGCGTTGGAGAAACCAGACGGGGGAATGTTGGCTGGTGAAGAGATAGGGAATAAGAAAAGAGTAAGCATCATCAATTTCTAGGGTTCCGTACCCAAAAAACTCCACTGTCTGTCTGTCTGTCAGCGGGCTGTTTCTCACGAACCGTAATAGATAGAATTTAAATTTTCGATATGTGTTTCAATTATGTACCACTATAGCAACAAAGAATAAAAAACTAAGATGATAATTTCACAATGGCCACCATGCAAATTAAAAAAAAGTAATTAGTACATAGTGTTATAATATATCTTTTAGTAGGGTACGAAACCGGTATCGGTTTTTATTTTCTACCATGTCACTAAAATAGAAATTAAAAAAACTAAGTTAAAATAGTTTATTCAATTTTACACAAGAAGTGTGTAATTTTTCAAGTTGTTTTAATGAAAATTTGTGTTGCCACTGGATTAAAAAGAAGAGATTCATGTTTCACGATTTTTGAAAATTCCACTCGCTCACCAGTTTTCAAAATTCCACCCGATTCGAGCGAAGCCGGGTGGCTTTGGGTTAGCTAGTGCAGTATTCTTGAAGTGTAATTTTCTTGCAGCAAAAGTCAAAACGCAAGAAAGACAAAGAGTCTGGCGTGTCTAGAGGCATAGACTTCCAGCATGTTTCCAATGTCATCAACTTTGACTTTCCTCTTGACGTCACTTCCTACGTGCATAGAGCGGGACGAACCGCCAGAGGCAACAATCAGGTATAGTCCGTAAGAAATTACTCCTCGTGCGCCATTTTAACTCAATGGGTCAACTGTCATGTCAAAAGTAGGCGAATAAAACGACATAAAATGTTTCATCCAGTTACGTTTTATTCGATTTTAATAGTCCAAGCATGTTAAGAGAATGGCCTTTCTTTTGGTGTAAACCAAACTTACAAACTTTTACTCATAATAAATACTAGTGATATTGAAATACTACAGTCTGTTTGTTGGTTTCTCTTTCATTCAAGCCGCAACAATGACGTGATTGGGGAGGTACGCCCTGCACACCCGCACAGCCCCCGCGCTAACCCGTTGCGGGAGAGCGCGAGTGACGTGTGGGTGTGCGGGGCATCCCCTCGCCCCATACCCTGATTGACATTTCAACCTGAGGTACTCATATTTATGAAAAAAATATTGATTCTTATAATAGTACTGATTGTTTAAGGGATCTGTGTTATCGTTCGTGTCTATACGAGAGAAGCCTTTAATGGAGGCTGTGGAAGAGCATCTATCAAAAGGATTCAAGGGGCAAAAAGTCCTACAGTAAGTCCACTAATTTATTAATAAGACTTAGAAAGAAAAAAAAACTGTCTAAGGTTAAGGAATTTAGTAACGTTTATAAAATCTTTCTAATGAACTATGTACTTATTCATTTTTATAAAGCAACCTGTAAATTGTGTTTTACATTGATTGTGACACACAGACGAAACGATTAGGCCCGGTCTCCACATAAGCGGAGAGGAAACGAGATGACGTGTTCAGTCGACCAGTCAGGTTCACAATAGAATGACACGAAAAATTATCACGTCATCTTTTAAAAATCCGATTGGTTGATTGCACGCATCTCCTCTTCGCTTCGTTAAAGTGGAGACTGGGCCTTAGGGTTCCTTACTTTACTTCGAAATCGTCTAAAGGGGTTTCCTTGTACCAGGAAGTACGAGTTTGCGTTGGAGGAGGTGGAAGGGTTCCGCTACAGATCGCGGGACGCGTGGCGCGCGGTGACGCGCGTGGCGGTGCGGGAGGCGCGGCTGAAGGAGATCAAGCAGGAACTGCTCAACTGTAGGAAGTTGCAGGTACGATTACCGTTCGTAGCTTTGTTCGTATCGCTTTGGAGAAGGTGGAATGGTTCCACAACGGAGCAACGGATCGACGTGATTGATATGGTAACAGATCTGAAGAGTGACATAGGCTACCTTTTATCCCGGAAAATCAAAGAGTTTGAACAAATTTTTAAAACCCCAAATCTATGCGGTCGTCCGCATAAACTCCTTAGTATCTAATTCTCTTTAGGCTGAGATCTGTAGAGCGTACTTTGACTTTGCCCAGACTTAAGTATCAGTTAAAACGAGACAGATTTATATCAGCTATATAACGCTCATTTGTTTTAACAATGTCTGAACTAGAGTTCGCCCTATAGATTATATCGCCTTAGACAAGCACTTGGCACTCTTGGTATTATGTCATGAAATCTTTATAATTAATACTTTACTACAAGTTTTTTCAAATGATGATAAAAACACGTACATAAAACTTTGATGAACGACTAATCTTCTCCCTGACACAATACAACACCACCATAAAAACCAACCTCAAAAAACCCCATACTGAAATTCCACTCTTTTCAGGGTTACTTCGAGGAAAACCCAACAGATTTAGCGGCTTTGAAGAGAGATAAGGCGCTTCACACTGTCCGCGTCCAACCGCAGCTAGCTCACGTGCCGGAGTATTTATTGCCTGCTGCGTTACGCAGTGAGCAATGTGATGCTGATGATGTAGAGATGCCCGCGCAGCCTAAGAAGAGGAAGCAAGCTCACAAAACCAACTTTGGCAGTGCGAAGAGGCATAAGTATCAGGTAACCCGTACTTTTTATAAAGTCTTGTTTGTATCTAGTAACTTTCACTTTTAAAACTAGATGGCGCTGCACCGATTCTGACCGCGCTATAGTTTTCGTCACACAAAACGTAATAGGTAAATATATAAGGATACTAGAAACTGATGGGTCAAATTGTTGGTAAGAGGAAGCTAGCTCACGTGCCGGAGTATCTATTGCCTGCTGCGTTACGCAGTAAGCAAAGCGATGCTGATGATGTGGAGATGCCCGCGCAGCCTAAGAAGAAGAAGCAAGCTCACAAAACCAACTTTGGCAGTGCTAAGAGGCATAAGTATTAAGTATAGAACTTGAAATTTTGTTATTCATAATAATTTCAATGTTAATCACTAGATGGCGTTGCACGGAGTTAGATCACGCTAGAGTTTTCATCTGATTCTTTCTTGCAAATGTTTAGGGTTTTTTTTTAATTTTCATTACGACCGTTTTAAAAATTTTATTAGGTACCTATTTGCTGTTATAGCGGCAATAGAAATACTTACACATTCTGTGAAAATTTCAACTCTACCTTCTTCTTCACTCTGGGCTGGTTTCCGCACTTAAACGTTTCCGTCTGTTGTGCTTTTCAACTCTACCTATTACGGTTCAGATTTTTTAATACGGATAGCAGAGACTCTATTGGTCCCGTTGGCACCCTTCGGGTACGGAACCCTAAAAACCAAGGAATTTTTTTTAATTTCCCGTATTAATATTGGTAATTTGTTCGCAGGCACGGCAAAGCGATCCCCTCAAGAGTTTCAAAGTCAAGAGCATGAAAACAACACCGGCACCTTCGGCGGGGGACACTTAGCCCGCACTTTGTTAGTATCGCGAAGGACATTACTTGAACGTTCATGAAATGTTCAGATATACTTGAAATTACATAAACATAATTAAAAATGTTGACTTTTTATATTGAATGCTGTTTTTTTATCAGTGGTTAAAAGAAAGAGATAGATGGAACAAGTGTTTTAATTATAGACAACACAATACCTTATGATTTTAAGCTTATTTCGTAGTTTAACGACATATTCATCTTCATCAACCGATAGACGTCCACTGCTGGACATAGGTCTCTTGTACGGTCTTGCGCCGCCTGAATCCAGCGGCTCCCTGCGACTCGTCTGATGTCGTCCGTCCACCTAGTGGAGGTCTTCCAACACTGCGTCTTCTGTCCAACAAAATTCCAAAGTTAATAGTGTCATTATTAACTCTTTAGGAACTCTTTGATTTTCCGGGATAAAAAGTAGCCTCTATCGCTGTCCGGGATGCAAACTATATTTGTATCAAATGGATAATGCCCACAAGCTCATTGGTGTGGATTTAGGTTATTTAAACTTCCCGTGGGAACTGTTGATTTTCGGGTCAAAAAGTACAGCCTATGTCTTTCCCCAAGATCTCTCTTTGTACCAAACTTCAAAATCGGTGAAATCGATGAGCTGTTTGTCTGTGTGTGTTTGCTAGCTATTCACGATAGCTAGCAGACACACAGACAAACAAACACTTTACCATGCATAATATTAGTATGGATCATACTGCCACGTAATCGATTTGGTTTTGTTTAAATTGGCTTGTAGGAGATCTATCTCTTTCCTTTAATCTACATTTTTAATACATAAAAAATGTATTTTTTAATACAAATGTTGTAAAGTAAATAAAGTGTGTCTTACGTTGTGTTTTTTCTTTACACAGAGCGCGTTGCAGCTCGGGTGGGTGTGTGACTTGGTTAGTTAATGTGTTGGTTAGTACTTGGTTAGTACGAATGGAGAAATACACTTATATTATATTATATGTTTATTTTTGTTTATTTTTTATATTCGTATCCGCATCGGATGCGGAACATTCGCATTAATTCAGACAACCGCATCCGCATCAAATTAATGAGGAGCTTTTACGGATGCGGATATATTATATTTGCAACAAGTAGCGACCTGCAAAGAAAGTGTGCGGGGCCAGAATGGCGCGTGCCTACCGCATGTTTGCTAGTTGATATCTTCGTTCGCTAACTGACCAATTCGCATCCGTATCCGCAAATGCGGAAAATTCGCATTAATTCGCAGACATCCTCGGATGTGAACTTATAATCCGCATCTCCAGATGTCAAAATAATGGAATCAACAAACCGCCATGTTGCAACTTCAGATTGGACTACCTAGTACAGTACGCGGCCAAAAGTGATGAACATCGATCTTTAGAAGGAGACAGCAAATTTGTAGAGCACTGTCTCGGTCGTTGAAACCGACAAAGCGTCATATGGGTCGCGTACTATACCTACTTGTTTTGTGAACAGTATCACTGTACCTACCTACTGCTAGTGTGAGTTCTATCGCTACGTACCGACCGGTTTTTTATTTTTAGGGTTCCGTACCTCAAAAGGAACCCTTATACTTACACTTTGTTGTCTGTGTATCTGTCTGTGTCTGTCTGTCGGTAAACGGGCGCGGATCAAGGGTTTTGTCACGACAATATTCGCTTCTGTGGCCACTCGCGTGGCTATATTCGCGAGATAATGTAGCCCCAACAATGAATACCTACAGTACATCGACCTTTAGAATGAGATAGCGGTTTTGTAGAGCGTTGTCTCTGTCGTTGAGACCGACAAAACGTCACATAGGAGTGACAGAGACAATGCTCTACAAAGTCGAAATGTCATTCTAAAGGTCGATGTACATTTTTTTTCTGCCCCGTACGTACTATCCTAACTACATCTAAGACGAAGAAAAACCTAGAATTACAACGGTGCATCCACACCGCAGCTAACATTTGTGGAGCAACATTTCCAAATGTTACTCAGTAACATCAGGCAACAAAAAGTTATTTATTGTTCATGTATGTTGCCACAAAAGTTACAGATTGTTACCGTGTTACACAATGTTGCTACACAAAAGATACACAGAGCACGACTTTACGCATTGCGAGTTTGAATCGCAAGTTTTGAGGTTAGACGGAGGACTGCGCAGAACGCTAGTCCAACTACCAAAAATTACACGTACGACACATCCCTTGAGAGATAGTCACAGGCTGGCGACATCCGGCCGCAGTGCAATGGCCGGCGCCGGCCCGGGGCAACCGCCTTCGTGATCACGGTACACCCTACGCAAGGTTAGTATGCTGACATCCAGCGCGCGGGGCCTTATATACCCTCGCGGCTCTTTCTCCGCAGCGCGATGCAGTTAAATGACCGGTGACATCTGTTATCATTTTTATGAATTAATCTAATGACGTCTTGAAGGGTTGCTTCATGTTTTTCAGTGATGTGGTGCAAAAATGGAATAAATTCAAATTGCGAACAAATTAATTTTTTTTTTAGAATTATTTAAATAAAACCAAGATTATTATTTTATGCTAGTCATTCATACTTCTAACAAAACAAAAAAAATAGTATAAGTCCCGCAAATTGCTAATGAGCGTGGGCGCCATTTTAGTGACGTCAGCACTAGACTGAAATTTCGAGCTGATAGTATATTTTTACTTAAATGTACCTACGTGAAATGAAGTCATTTCGATTTTAATGAGACATGGTTCCAGCGTAATAGCAATTTGCGGGACTTATACCTATCGTCATTTACGTATAAAATGACTTCTCAAGCGCCATTTTAACCCTGGGTCAACTGTCATGTCAAAAGTACGGTTCACCCTTAAACTAAGGCTTAAAATCGTACTTTTGACATGACAATTGACACATGCAGTTAAAATGGCGCGTGAGAAGTCAGTTTGTACGCTTAATACCTACCTATTGATATTTAAAAAAAATGAAAAATATTTTTTCTTTAGAAAAGAAAGATCTTTTTGCTGTAGGATAACGAAGTAAACCTAAGTTTACCTAGTTGCCATAAACTTCGAGAAATCTAGGTCCCTAAATCTGTACCTAAAGGTACATAAAAGGATAAACCAGAAACTGAATGACTTTGCAGTGTAGGTACATACTGGATACGTCGCATGTAGGTTCTTTATAACGAAGAACACAATGGATGTTCAGAAATTCCCGAGGGAGCTCTGCTAGCTAGTTGTTATAGGTGCCTACCTAGATTATTGCAACCATATTCCATCTAATTAATAAGCATAAACTACTCAAAATGTAATTTAGGTACCTTCTTAAAAGAATCTTGGAAAAAGTGTCTAGTCTAGACTGCCACAAGCGGTCGTGCGATACCAAAAAATATCCGGCCACAAGTTTAATAAAGCTTTTAAAATTAGCGCCATAACGCAAACTATTATGATTCAATTTGTAATGAAATAACTTTAGTTGTGGCTTAATTTTTTTTAATTAAACGACGGTTTGTCCCTATATAATTTTGGGCAAGATGTAATAAAACAATAGTTGTCGTAAGTAGGTACAAAAATGTCTTTATTTTGGAATCTATACAGATTTGGAGTTTCTCCTCTTCTTGAAGTTGAGTGATTCTCTGTCGAGCGGTCTGCTAGAGTCGCTATAGGCTTTCCGGAGCGCCAGGGCTCGCTCTTGCGAAGAGTCTGCTGCCACGTGCAAGGACGGCGGACGGGTCAGGTAGTAGCCGTAGGCGCCCATCTCGCGCCGCTGCCAGGGGTTAGTGGTTATCCTGGACAAGAGAAGATCCTTTGAGTCAAGAGTGAATAAGTCATCTTAGACATCTTCTAGGCTAGCGCGTTCAATCTTAGGCTACATCATCACTTGCCAGTAGGTCTGCAAGCCAATCGCTAGTCTATAAATTAAAAACTGGCGGTGAACCGCGCATCGAGGGTCCCGTATTTTTTCGACATTTTGCACGATAAATCGAAAACATGCATAAAAAATAAAAATAAAAATCTGTTTGAGAATATTTGTACAAGTAAAGCCCGTTCGTATGATACCCCACTTGGGATAGTACTTAATATATAAATATATAATAATAATATATAACTTTGAAAATTGAAAATACTAACATTTGTTCATGAACACACTTTTTTTTTCTGTGAGGTAACCACAAATTCACGGTTATCGGATTTATTCCTTTACTTGTGCTATAAGACCTACCTACCTACCAAATTTCATGATTCTAGGTCGTACGAACGTCGTAACGAAATTTGCATGCCTGAGAGTTCTCCGTAATAAGTTGACCAGCGTGGTGGACTAAGACGAAAGTCATCTCATTCTAAGAGGAGACCCGTTCTTAGGGGTTAGCCGTCGATAGGTTTGTTTTAAATTCAGATGCAAGTTCGCCCTTGACTGCAATCTCACCTGATGGTCAGTGATAATGCAGTCTAAGATGGAAGCGGGCTAACCTGGAAGAGGTATGGTAGTTTTTATTAAACCCATGCCCCTTTGGTTTCTACACGGCATCGTACCGGAACGCTAAATCGCTTGGCGGCACGGCTTTGCCTCCTGCCTCCCACCAGACCAGACTAGAAATTAGAAATTATAAAATCCCAAACCGCTGCCAATAATCGAACCCGGGACCTCCCACTAATAAGACCACAGTGCTTAAGATGATGATGATGATATTTTGAGCTAATTTTACCATATCATGAGTGGTGGCGGTACCGGCTTTGGCCGCATTCGTATGTACAGCGCCAGCGGCAGCACCGCGCTTATCCAGATAATCCATTGCTGTATGTTCTTCTCAATCTCCATGTCCTCCATTGTTGGCATTGCATTGTCCTGTACAAGAGTAAGAAATGTCAGAGTCACTCAGCGAGAGATGGAGAGAGCTATGCTTGGAGTTACCTACACTATGCGATCAAATCAGAGATGAGATCCGTAGGAGAACCAATGTGAAGTGGCAATGAGCAGGGCACATAGTTCGAAGAACCGATAGACGTTGGGGTCCCAAGGTGCTGGAATGGTGACCTCGCACCGGAAAGCTCAGTGTTCGAAGACCCCACTCGGTGGACGCCCGACATCAGGCGAGTCGCAGGGAGCCGCTGGATTCAGACGGTGCAAGACCGCGCGCGCGTGGTAGTCCCTACAAAAGACCTCGGCATGTCCAGCTGTGGACGTCTATCGGTTGATGATGATGATGCATACAAGAGTAAATAAGGCTTCGTTCGGGTAGATTTTCTGAAAATCCTTTCTTAGTGGGGTCTACCTTTTATGTTATAGAGAGATTTTTTTTACACGACTAAGTACCCAAAATGTTTTCAGGGTTCATGTAGGTATGTAAGTTTCTTTATTCCAGCATAACTTTTAAATGGCTGAACAGATCATCAGATGTATCGTTAGAATCCTCACATCATCCCGAGTGACACTTCCTAGATATAAAAAAAAATGGATATGGCGGCTGGAGGCGCCATTTTGAAATGGGATTTTTTCTAACTTTTTAGTTTATAATTTTTTGGCAGGGCAGATGTGTTTTTAATTAGGTTTTTTTTTCACTTACGGTTTCATAGCAATATTTGACGAGGAATTTCACGATGTGCACGACGACAACCCAAAATTGGACACTGTACAGTACCATCCATACAAACAGGAGGTGCTGAAAAAAGAACGTCTTAGGTAAGCTACTCGTATCGCAAGGCATCGTCAAGGTACCTATCTACCTACCTAGTCCAAATCCCACGGACATAATGCGAAGCGATTTGCCTCCTGCGTTTCTAATCCGGACCGCTAGGATAAGAAACGCCCTTCCGGCATCAGTTTTCTTCTCCACTTTTCACGTAGGTAACTTGTGTGTATAGGCAGTCTTTAGGCAAGCGCGCTCCATCTTTGGCTGCATCATTACTTGCCAGTAAGTCTGATTGCAGTCAAGCGGTACCTAGTCTATATATTTTGAAAACCCTATCTGGAGCTGCTATGGACTGCAATGCAGCCTTATGAAAATTATTACGAATAGAAAGTCTGGGGGTGATACCTGGATTTATTATTTTTCGCTTGAAACGATTTACGGTGAATTTGTCCCTTTTGGACCAGCCCCCCAATTATGTAAGAAAAACGTATTCATCATTATCGTAATCGTCAACAAATTTTGCCCTTTGATTGGCTGTGAAAAAATGTAAACAGCGAATAAACCAATCAAAGTTAAATTTTTTTGCCGATTACGATAACGATGCCTTTTTCTTACACAACCAGGGGGCAGGTCTTAGCCACTTGATTACCGAACATCTGGAAATAATATACCTACCTGTAAAGTGATTTCCCACAGTGGTACCCGCCGGAAGAGGGATCGCCGGAACAGCGCCGATATTAGCCGATGTGCAACCGCCGCCGAGCCGATCGTCCACATGATGGTAGGTATCGCTGACAGGCTACTGTCCCCACATTTTGTATGCTCGAAAAGCTGCAAAAATCAGTTTTTGACTTTGCTTTGATATCTAACTAGCTTATGCCCGCGACTTCGTCCGCGTGGACTCAACAAATGACAAACCCTCATTTTAACTCCTTAGGGGTTGAATTTTCAAAAATGCTTTCTTAGCGGATGCCTACGTCATAATAGCTATCTGCATGCCTTTCAGCTCGATCCGTCCAGTGTGGTTTGAACTGTGCGTTGATAGATCAGTCAGTCACTCAGCTTTTCCTTTTATTTATCTGTTACACGAAGAATTTTGCATGCTTGAAATGCTACAACAACAAATTTTTGACTTTGCTTTAATAGCTGATAGGTTAGAAACTGAGCTTACTTTGCTATCCGCTATAATTTATACTGCTTAGTTCTATTGCTGCTTGAATTGCCAAATTGAAAAACTGAATGACATGAAAGCGCTGCAAAACGAAATTTTTAGCTTGGCTTCGATAGCCGATACCATAGAAACTGAGCTTACCTACTTTGCTATCTGCTATAATTTTTTTGCTAAGAATTCTGTTGCTGCTTGAAGCAAAGAAACTGTCAACGTGATTAAAGTTGAAACAACGGTTACTAAAGAAACGTTTGTTGCACAATATAACTAGGCAGGTATAATACGCGACAGGTCAAGATCGCAATCGGGATATGAGGGGGGACGCCCGTTCACCGGCATGTCACCCACGCTATCCCGCACCGGGTTAGCGCGGGGGATGTGCTGGTGTGTGGGGCGTACCCACCTCGATTGCCGTCTCGACCTGTCGCGTACTATACCTACCTATCTACTGTATGAATACCTTACCTACTACTTCTGGATGTCGGGGGTTCGATCCCGGGCACGCACCCAATAAATGTCACTTGCTTTAACGGTGAAGGGAAACATCGTGAGAAAACCTGTATGTCTAAGAGTTCTCCATAATATTCTCACAGGTGTGTGAAGTCTGCCAATCCGCACTTGGCTAGCGTGGACTATGGCCAAACCCATTTGAGAAGAGACTCTTCCTCAGTAGCGAGCCGGTGATGGGTTGATCATGATGATGATGATGATGATTAAGAATCTGAATCGGCTGAAAACATCTCTCCGCCCCGCTGTGGAAAACGGTCACTAAGGTCGAGTGAAAAGTAGGCAAATACCAACCTCAATACATCCTGTCTTTATGTACGTTAATATGTTCGATGACATGACACGAATGGATACTGTAATAATTTTTTTTGGAATTATTGTTTGATATCAAATCAAAATCTCCTCATGTTTATTTAAGTTCAAAATTCCTGTAGTTCAAGTTGTGAGCTGAGCTACATGGTTATTTTTGTCAATCACCGACATTTTTATTTGACACTGTCTATATGACAAATCAAATGACAACTATCTCTCAAAGCCAAAGATCTCAGATAAAAAATAAAATCGGATAAAAGCACAGAATAAAGATATACAACAGTATAAACTGCTTTGCTTTTGATAGATTGTTTATTAAAATCCAGGGTACAAGTTGCAATAAAATTAGGAGTTAGAACGCCAGATCATCGCTGCACGATCTCCAGGGATGGTTTTCGGAGTAGGTCCTTTTGATACGAGAGCACGGAGGGGCAAGAAGCAGACTCGCAGGCGTTCGGTGCACTATTGCAGGAACATCGGGTTTCCTAGGAACATGGACTAAGTATCAATTATTTGGCGACCTCTTATCGCACTGTAACTATCAGCTACGAGTACTTATTATGACGACCGAAGATCGTCATCATCAACCAATCGCCGGCTCACTACAGCCCACGGCTGTCCTCGCAGAGTGAGAATGGTTTTTGCCATAGTCTACCACGCTGGCTGTGTGCGGATTGGTAGACTTCACATACCTTTCAGAACATTATGGAGAACTCTCAGGCATGCAGGTTTCCTCACGATGTTTTCCTTCACCGTTAAAGCAAGTGATATTTGATTAATTAAACGCACATACTTAACTCCGAAAAGTTAGAGGTGCGTGCCCGGGATCGAACCACCTACCTCCGAAAGAAGGCGGACGTCCTAACCACTAGGCTATCACAGCTTATACAGACCGAAGATACAGGAATAATCACTTACCGCAACAAATGCTCGGAGTTTCTCAATGGCAGCCGCCGTGTCGCTGGACTGGGCGACGAGGTGCCTGCACACGTGCTGCGACCTCTTGGCCACCAGGCCGGCACACTCGTGCGAGACGTGGCTGGTGGCTCGGCGGACCTCCACCGACGACGCATGCATTGAGCACGCAACACTCTAGGGAACAACCGTGTCACTACAGCTACCGTTTAGGTTTAATAGGATGTACGCACTTTGATTTTCCGGGATAAAAAGTAGCCTATGTCACTCTCCAGGTCTTTATCTATCATGTAAAAAATCAGGCCAATCCGTTGCACCGTTGCGACGTGATTGAAAAACAAACACACTTTCGCATTTATAATAAGGATACTGAACACCATTTTTAAAGGTGATCCTTTATGGAAGCGATCAGGATTGTACACTTTGATATCATCATCATGATCAACTCATCGCCGGCCTCTCACTACTCAGAATAGGTATTCTCTCAGAATGAGAAGAGTTTAGGTTGCAGTTTGCCGTGCTGGCCAAGTGTGGATTGGCAGACTTCACACACCTTTGAGAATGTTATGAAGAACTCTCAGGCATGCTGATTTCCTCACGATGTTTCTCTTCACCGTTAAAACATAAGCAAGTGATATTTAATTGCTTTAAAACCATTAACCAGTGATATTAATGTTCCACTAGATAGGGCGCTTCATAGTAACAATTACGTGTGTGCCTCGTTGGTGAGTGGCTCCTGCCTGAACTCCCGCAGACGCTGATGCACAGCCCCCACGAAGCTGTTCACCCTCGCCATGGTGCTGTTGACGCCGTGGGATGCGCGCACTTGCAACTCGGCTTGCCTGTAAGAAGTAACAGTATCCTGCCTATTAGTGATTCGCTAGCTCAGTGTCTAACACTGAATGATAACCACCGATCTCATATGACATTTATTTTTGACCCATTGAAGGGTGTCTACGAAAAAATATTTTAGTATCACTCAATGAAGTAGAGCATAGTATCAGTAGACTGATCATCAGAGATCCGAGTTAAATCTTTGAACTTGCTGCACAATATTTATCGATCTCAAGGGATTTGAGACAGCAAGTTTCAGTAGATTACGCGAGGAAAACAAGGTTAACCTAATTGATATTTGACACGCGCGCAGTCTACACCTGATGTTTGCTCAAGGGTTCGAGGTTTTAACTGTTCATGCTTATATTTATGAGATCGGGCGCAAAATCAAATGTTTTTCAAACATCAAAACCAAGTAGTTGTAGTTGTAATGGTAGTACAACAAATTCCACATTACCAACCACTGCTCCAGATATGGCATGTTGAACCGCTGGCAGTAGTTCTTCCTCACGTAGTCGGCGTAGCACAGCGAGAGGAGCCAGCACACGGTTATGTGGATCTGAGGCTGCTGCTGCTTGAGGAACCGGGTCAAAGGGCCGAGAGCGACTAAGTCGTTTTTGCCCAGGAGACTTGCTGTGGTCATCTCCAGCAGAATACTTGGACTCTGCAAAATTACCAACTTAATTCGGTAAAGGCGCGCCGACTGGCAGGGTCGCCATGTGGTGTTGGAGGCCCCAATAAGAAAGACTTGCTGTGAAGCGTGCTTTAATAATACTGTCTGCTTATTCTAGGCGCATTAAAGGTGCTTCAAGTGCCGTGGGTTACATACTACAACTTCCATAGGGCGTTGCTGTTTCTGGAACATAATTTTGTTAACAACCAGAAAAGGATTTTGTGAAAATATAAAGACTCCAGTCAACAACGATCTCTTCATCATTATCATCAACCGATAGACGTCCACTGCTGGATATAGGTCTCTTGTAGGGACTTTCACATACCGTGGTCTTGCGCCGCCTGTAACCAGCGGCTCCCTGCGACTCGTATGATGTCGTCTGTCCAGTCCACACAGTGGAGGGCCTTCCAACGCTGCGCTTTCCGGTGAGAGGTCACCATTCTAGCAACTTGGGACTCCGACGTCTATCAGTTTTTCGATCTCTTATCAATTTTTAAAAGAGAAGGAAGTAAGGAGTTAGAAAAGGTATTAAAAATCACTAACGTCTTTAATAAGGGTGTCCAGATAGTACTGAAAGAAGCGCATAGAGCACACCCAGAGGTGAATCATCAGCGCCAACATTCCGAGCACCATAGTAGACTGTAACAAATGAAAACTCATACAGACTTGTGATCAAGAATCGGGAAAGAAACTTAAAAGATTGTAAAATTGATAATTTGAAGTTCCAGACCTTCAACCACAAGGTTGGATCTTTTTGAAAAGTCTTCAATATAGACAGTATTAGTCTAATACCCTCAAACGTCGGAAACCCTGAAAGCTGCATCATTTTTCCCGCAGTTGCCAAGGTCTTCCTGCCAAACATGTCAGTACACAAGGGTCAATTGAGTTTGTTGTGGGCTCTTCTCAGACCTGGGCGCGTTTGGAACCCTCGTAGCTTTAGTTTTAAGTTTGCGTAATAATCATCACCACTATATCTTACAAATCTAACACCAGACCATCAAAAAGAGTAATTTATTACCTATTTTGAATAAATCATTTGACTTTGACTTTAAATTGCAGTCGTCGATGCGATGGCAGTCGTTGCCAAGTGACGATGATTTTCTCCAGTCAAGGTTTGATGCGTAGGAGCTTGTGGCAACTTACAACGAGGGTCTTCTCTAACAGCGAGACCTGGCCGTGGTCGCCAGCTATGAACACGGTCGCCTGCAGCTCGTTGTACAGGAACAGCGCGGCGGCGCTCGCGAACACCGCTGTGGGGCCCATCCCCAACACCTCCCCGTTGCAGCTCAGCCATCTCGCTATCGACTCTAACTGGGATTCGTACAGACTCTGAAAAATTCCAACTCTTTAGCCCCTTTCCTACATAGTCAAATGTCAAAAGTCAAAACGTTTATTCAAAGTAGGTAATAAATTACACTTTTTGATAGTCGGTTGTTGCATTTGTAAGATGATGTTTTTTTGTTATATACTGGTGATAATGTTTACGCGAACTTAAAACTAAAGCTTCGAAGGTTCCAAACACGCCAAGGTCTGAGAAGAGCCCACAACAAACTCAGCCCGATATTCTTTTTACTATCACCACTTTAGAACTATCACAAAGCTGTTAAGCAACTTATTCCCAAGCTTTCTTATCATTTAAATAATCCTTTACATTGTAATAGGATTTTTCACTACCTACTGCCTGTAGAGTACCGCCACTTGGCCACAGAATATACAGTTGACTTGGGCTACTTCAAGTCCGTGGGTAGGATGTGTATATTGTATAAACATGTGATCGAAATGAACGTTGGAGCCTGCACGCCCTGTCACGCCTTGTTCAACTAGAACTAGCTTACCTGCCTTTAGGTGAGTAATACCTAGGTACTCTTGTGCGATACTTACGCAGTGTGTATTGAAGCTTACAGTTTTTTCCGCCATGCATGCGCCGGTGGCAGGATCCGTAAGTCGTGTGCTTTAACATTTTCACTCTAATTTCATTGACGCATCTCGCCCACCTTACAATTTAGCAATTTTTGTAATATTTTACGAGATTTAGGAAACGGTTTTGGGATGTTTGTAATTTTTAAATGATTTTTGAGTAAAAGATCGTTTGTCAGGTTTGTAACAAGTTTGTCAGATGCCAAATAAATTTGTCAAACTATTTGGCCTAATTTCTTTAATCTATGGACCTCAGTAAGACGTCACCATAGGACGTCTGCCTCCTATACGGAGAGTCCAGGGTTCCATCTCGGGTACGACTCTGTAACTTTTTGGATTTGTATGTTTTCAGCAAAGTTTGAAGCAAAAAGTATCACTTGCTTTATTAACATTGAAGAAACATTTTGAGGAAACCTGCATGCCTTCTTTATAATAAATAGGCGTGTGAAATCTACCAATCTGCAGTTGGTGGCGTGGTGGACTTTGACCTAATTTTTTCTTATTCTGAAAGGATACCCATACTCAGTAGTGCGCGGGTGATGGATTCAGATGAAACATTTTTCCAGCTATTATGGATTTTAAAATGCCCTGCCGTTATATTTTCGCCATCAATCGCCAGTCACGCGTTATGTCGTGTCTTTGCGATAGTATGAACATTGTTTTGTATTTTACTTGTTCGAAATATTTAAATATAGGTACTTAATATAGCTGGGATATTTTATTACAAGGCATGGGATGTTTGTTGGTACAGAATAAAACGTTAGAAAGAAATAATACATCGCAGGAAACGACTAACTAGTTAGTTACTTAGAGGTACTGAAATAATTACAAGTATTTTAAGAGGAGCTGTACCTAGGTACAGTTCGCGACAGGTCGACATGGCAATCGGGATGGGGACGCCCCGCTCAGCCCCCGCGCTAACCCGGTGCGGGATAGCGTGGGTGACGTGCGGGGCGTTTCGCCACCTCATTCCCCGATTGCCATGTCGACCTGTCGCGAACATACATTCTCACCGAGGCAGGTTTAAGCGAAATAAAAGAACACAGTTTATAAACAAATGTCCAGACGGACCTGTAATGGCTGGCACAGGACGCATCTACTCATTTGCAATTTATTTATACACATATTAGACACAATCTACTTATTACAATTTACAATACATAACACACAACATTCATCTAAGTTTATAATATCATGAGAATAATATAAAAAATATCACGGAAGAAAATTATTTCTAGGTACAATATTATGGCAACACTTGTGGGTATATGAACCATTATAATATATTTTTTTATAAAAACACTTAGCACAGATATACGTCACTACTACGTACCTAGGTACAACAATACACAAAATTCAATGTTCTAGATTCTAGAATATTAGGTACGGTCGGCCTCAGAATTCGAGTAGCAATTCCGCAAAACTATTGCATCAAAAACCAGTCGCATTTATGACCTTTTTACATAAACACGCCCCACAAACACTCAAGGTGAGATCTATAGAGCGCACTCTGACTTTGCTTAGACTTGAGACAGAGTTAAAACGAGACAGAGCTATATATCTCACATAAGTTTGTCTCGTATTAACTCAATCTTAAGTCTGAGCAAAGTCAAAGTGCGCTCTATAGATTTCAGCCTCAGAATGTGCGCAGAACCGTGTAGTGCAGTGCAAGTGAATTCGATAATTAGGGTGCTAAACGAGTTTTGACCTTTGACTGTACCTACCTATAGATAGGCGTGGATCATTTTGATCGTATAGGTTTCTGCTAACTCTGTCATCTTTGATTTTATAATGTAAAAAGCAAATATTTCGGTTTTTATACAGTCCATGTAAAATATCCACTGTCGTAAACTGTTTTGAAAAATCATATCGGTTCTGTAGATTATTTTCGATTATACCAAGTTTTTATATTTTAACTACTTTCAGTACTACATTTTATATAAGCTAATCATCAACTACGTAGTTTATTAGGAAGAACAATCTAAGTTCCCTACGTTTATACATAGTATTTACAACATCAAATATTATTACCTATATTTATTAAACAAACATTTCTGTATTCATTGCCCTAGAATACAGAAATTTCATCAATAGAACGCTAAAAGTTATCTAAATATGCATACGCAAACATAATAAACATACATAAATATTCTTACTAAACGATTTGACTAAAGTTATTTTGTATAATATTATAATTTGTCTACCGAAAATTTTGATTACCTGAAGATGTCGGTCTCATTCTGTCTCGTATATTTGGAGCGAGAATATAGAGTTGCTACGATATAGTTAGATAAAGACAATAATTATTAAGATATTTTGCTTTAATACTTAAAAATGAAGTTAAAATATTTTGCCGCATAAAGTAAGCAAGTATATGTTTTATAGTCTGACCAGCATATTTGTATATATTTACATATTATCCACTATTATATAAATATATATACAAGCTATCTTTTCGTTGTTTATCACTACAAAATGGAATATTAAAGTTTTTTCACCTACGCATCGAATATAATTCACTACTCTTCTCCATTAATTTAATATTATAACTTTTTAAAGTAGATAATAAGTATAAAGTAGCTACACGAATAAATCTTTTATATATTTATCATTTATGACTTCGTCGATATACGACTATTAAACTTAAATATTAGTAGGTATATAATATGTTAATATTAATAACTTTTCTGGAATATACCTAAGCAATATTGTAAAATATATCATTAGCTCTATGCGAGTTGGTTTAGCTAGGAGAATATTAAATATTTCTAACCTCATTATAAATGATTAAAATATTCCTATTTCTAATATTATTATGATACTTATCTAAGATTTATTTATAATCGATATGACTAGAAAAGGTTTACCTTACCTTACCATCTTGAGACTCGCGCAATTATTGAAATGGTTATTAACTTATTTTTTAATTACTTAATTTAATATCTATTACACAATATAAAACAGATTACAATGCTTAAATTAATTTGAATATAGGTATATAATATATCTAACAATATATTGTGCGAATCAACAATATGCAATCACGATATATCATACACATCTTTAGATACATTTTTCTCAATATTATTAATGATTTTTGTGATAAGAATTTGATAACAAATAAATAATATATAACAAGTACCTATCTGATTTGTTATATTTAACAAAGCTTTTTAAGCTAATATTAACTAACCCAATCTTTACAAACGATTGTAGGTAGGTATTTTATCGTAGTATTTTAAGTACAAACACTTTTTATAAAAGAGGTTAGTCACATCTAGGCTATGGCTTGGGTGACACCCAAAAATGCCTGAAAAACTAACACTGGTGTCTAATAATTCGATTTCACACCAAACTAAAATCTCATGCCATTTTTACCGAAGAAAAAATTATGAAAGGGCATGCATGCCATGCGATATATCGAGAAATTTCTTTTTTTTTGAAAAATCATCCCCTATTATTTTAGTTCATGTAAAACCGATTTAAGTAGCACTTTAAAGAAGAGTTTTATACTCTTATGTAACATAGACCATAAAATTTCTTTACAATGTTCAGGTCGAATATCGTTTGCACATCATAAAACTACATGGTCTATTTTCGTTTACAAGCTACCTACATAAGTACCACTTTTATAAAAGTTTGAACCTTATTGAAATATTTACTGGAAGTTTCTTCCAAAAATGGTAAAGCAATTTTATGGTCTTGCTTCGACTATTCATGAGCTTAAACTAGCCATTCTATAGTAGGAGGCTTAGTTTCCAGCGCGTGGGAGAAGGACTTGTAGTGGACAATATGGTTTGGGTCAGGTCACAGGCTGCACAGGGCGTGGTCGGTTGGCGGTATCGAAATCTCCGAAGGCCTTATCATCGTTTTCACTCGCTGGAAGAACAAATACAATCATGTTAAGTCTCATCTAGAATCCACATCGCAGCACAGCATAGGTACTTCTGCCTATAGTACGCTACAGGTCGACATGGCAATCGGGGTGACGACGCCCCGCACAGCCCCCGCGCTAACCCGGAGCGCAGGTGACATGCGGGTATGTGGGGCGTCCCCCCCGCCTCATACCCCGATTGCTATCTCAACCTGTCGCGTACTATGAGTACCTACCTTCGTACTAGTCCTATCAAGCGGAGTGCACACGAGCTTTTATAGGTGTCTGAACTCTTTATATTAGATATGTATAGGTACTATGCCTAAAGAATCTTTATGCAGTGAAAAAGTGTTTGCTTCGTGAAATTGAAATTTCTTTCTAATTTTAAACCTTTCACGAGAGATAATGCTGCGAAGTTTTTCAAGTAGCACGGATTTTTTTTGCGTTCTGCGCTAAAGAATCATGCTATAAGAATAATTTATAAGTACCACAGCCTATTGAATGGATTTTATTTTTATTCAGATACAAGTTATCCCTCGACTGCAATCTAACCTGGCTTAGCTTTGCAATTGTGCATTGTAAGGTCTACATCTCCAGAGGATGCTCCGGTGTCGGGGCGAAACGTGCGTCGACTGTTTTGAGATTTGTGAGAGTTGTGCTTGGGGGTGGCTGTGTATTGATTGCTTGGTGGCTGGCTTTTCCTGCATGTTTAGCAGTGGAAGGGCAAGTGAGGTGCATATCGCTTGATGCATGTAGCACCATACAGATTTGTCTGTTTCAGTGGATATTAGCAAGTTAAGCTTTTGGTTACTTGTAAAACTTACGTTAACAAAACTGCCGGGTGAGATGATGAAACTTACGTTAACAAAACTGCCGGGTGTGATGATGAACTTGTACAGCATGTAGAGCGGGATGCAGGACACCGTGGTGCCTGTCATCAGCCAGCCCACGTGGATGGACCAGCGCGGGTACACGTAGTCGTTGGAGCCCAGCATCTCTTCGTGCGCCAGCACCGAGAACACGAACAGCACCAGGAGGAACACCGGGCTGTGAAAGAAATAATGGTTGAAAAAATATCATTCATTGAATCATCTCATATCATATCAATCGCTATCCACTATCGAGCACGAGTCTCCTCTCAGAATAGAAGTGGTGTGGCCTTAGGGCTTGTACATAAAACTGCAATGCGTCGTCGCATCGCAAGAACCTGCGAGCTCGCACGTCGCGTCGCAAGAAATTGCGAATTGATTCGCATCGCGCATTCCTGCGATCCCCTTATCGTGGAAGGGCGTCTCCCTTGCCGCACGAACTTGAATTGGCATCGCGTCGCATCGCGGTTTTGTGTACAGTCCCTAAGTCAACCACGCTGACAGACTTCACACATCTTTGAAAACATTATGGAGAACTCTCAGGTCTGCTAGTTTTCTCACGATGTCTTCCTTCACCGTTAAAGTAAATAATATTTATTGCTTAAAACGCAGATAGTGCGTGCCCAGAATTGAATATTAGTCACGATTTTTTTGGGACCCCACGAGATTATAGTATTGATTGGAGTCCAAGATCTTTGGGTCGCTGAGCTACCTTGTTACGTCTTACCTAATATAAGACCAGCACGCTCTCCAAAACCACCCAGGCGTGTGTCCGAGCATAGTGCGAACGTCCTCCGAGAAGCGGTTCACCCCGTACACCCAACACACTCCCGCTGCTTCCGCGAACACCACGAACAATATCGCCAGACCCGGACCGTATACGTTGAGCAGATCTACTAAATATACACCACCCTAGAAAGAACAAAACAGATGACATTTACACATCTTGCAAGCGAAAGAAAATTTGTTTAATTTCAAGATTTGTGTAATGCCATGATAATATTATGCGCGTGTACAGCGTGTGCCACGTGGGCATTAAGAAAGATGTTACACGAAGTGCCGGTTGACGGTTTCATCTCGGAAACATCCGACAAAAAGTCGAAGCTTCGACGTCACTGGCAGGCGTCAAATGTTAGTAGGTAAGTACATTTTGACGCAGGTAGCCCTAAAGTAGCCCTATTTTTCTTCGAGTTTACGTCACCACAGCCGAATATTTCACCAGACTATGTATGAAAGTGCGTCATTTTTCAAGTTATTATCATGAAAATTGATATTTGATATTTAGGTTACAAATGAAATACGTGTATTAGGATTTTTGGAAATCCCCAAACACTGATTTTCTTAATTCCACCCGAACGAAGCCGGGGTAGGTCAGCTAGGGGTAATATAAAACCAAAAACTACACCAAAAAATTGTCTTTGTTTATTAAAAGTTCAAGGGCTATCTTATTTACGCCAATAATTCAAGAGCACTCGTACGACAAGAGGAGCTCTCACAACTTACAAGTCACGATAAAATACGCTTTTTAAACAGCTTTAGAGTGTCCCTTTCTTCCTTCAAACTTCTAAAACCCAGCTGCAAATAAAAGCGAGTACCTAGTATAAAAGTCGACCAACATCTACAAGTGGTTTGTTCCCACAAAGCGAATGCTCTCTGCGAGATAGGCGGTCATCGCTCTAAGTGCGAGATGAATAATGCATCGGAATACATTGTGGCCAGCATCCTCGCCTTCTACATAGATAATGGTTATTTATCGAACACCATTTAATATACATTGTGTTTGTTTTTGAGATCAAGGGTGTAAGTTCCCTCTCATTTATTTCATCAAATCTATTCTTAATTAATGTACTTGATGAACTTAATCTATTCAGACTATAATCTTCACGGACCTTAAGACCATACGTTCTCGACTTGACTACAATATATTCATGCCTCATCATCATCATCATCATCATGATCAACCTCACTACAGAGCACGGGTCTACTCTCACAGTGAGAGGGTTTTGGCCATAGCCTACCACGCTGACCAAGTACGGATTGACAGACTTCACACACCTTTGAATACATTATGGAGAACTCTCAGGCATGCAAGTTTTTTCACGACGTTTTCTTTCACCGTTAAATATGAGTGTGTATTTAAGTGATGAAATATCACTTAAAACGCACATAACTCCGAAAAGTTACAGATGTGGGCCCGGGATCGAACCCCGACCTCCGATTCGGAGGTGGATGTTCTAACCACTACGCTTATCTAACAAGTTGTAGCAAATATTATTATTTTAATGACATTAGGATTGTATGGGACTGTATTATTGCATGCCGTAACTTCGTAAGGTAGTCTTTATACCTACTACGTCCGTCATCGTGAGAGAGAATTGAATAGAGTTAAAGCTTACGTATGTGGTAGTGGGCAGAGCGCAGATGTAGATGAACAGCAGTAGACCAGCGACGAACAGCTCCCGATGCCGGCCCAGCGCGCGGGGATACTCGTCGCATAGAGCCGTCGTCACCGCTTCCAGACCTACACATAACATAAATAATTAATTAAAATCACTACCCATATTATCACTATCCATATTATAAATGCGAAAGTGTGTTTGTTTATTGGTTTGTTGGCTTGTCCTTCAATCACGTCGCAACGGAGCAACGGTTCGACGTGATTTTTTGCATGAGTATAGTTAAAGATGAGTGGCACAGATACGGTCAGATGCTGAGATCTATAATGATGAGAAGGGAAGATAGAGAAAAACAAGAAAAAAAGGAGAGAGAGCAGCCAGAGGGTTAGCACGAAGTAATGTAAGACGGTTCCGTGCTGATCTCGCAGAGGGGGAGGTCTTTTTAGTCCGTGCGAGTCGGACACACCCTGTCGATAGACAGAAGTCCATTAGGGATTTTCCTCCTCCTAGAAAAAAAAAAGTTAAAGACGAGAGTGACATAGGCTACTTTTATCCCGGAAAATCAAAGAGTTCCCACGGGATTTGTAAAACCTAAATCCACGCGGACAAAGTCGCGGGCATCAGCTATTAAATCAATATTTTTTGCAAAAAATAAGTAGCTATTGTAGAGAAAACTTATTGATCCTATTTAGGCAATGTATAAGCACCACCAATCTTTTCGAATACCTACCTACCCGAGTCCTGCATGTTTCTGTATTACAAATCAAAAGTAAATATTTCCCAGTATAAAATAAGATAAAATTACTGTGTGAAGTGGACGCATTTTCTGTCAGATTTTTCTGATTACATCGAAATATAGAAACTATATTTTTGTGCTTGCTGTAGTTGTTGATCTTTTTTGACTAATCTGCGTAATACGGTTATCAGACACTTGTAACATAAGTTACATTCTTCTTCTTCTTTTAAATGTCGTCTCCTATCGGAGGTTGGCAATCACTAGGGCTATCTGCACCTTGAACACTGCTGCTCGGAAAAGAGATCGGGTACTCTTCCCGTACCATTGGCGTAAATTACTTTAGCCACGATGTTCTTCTACGGCCTGGTGGTCTTCTGCCGGCTATTTTCCCCATGAATAATGAGCTGAAGGAGGTGGTTATAAGTTACTTATATGATGCTAACACAAGTAAAGCATATAATTCATTTAAGCTGACCTCCGAAAGTGCTGTCCAATCCAAGAGTGATGAGCATGAGAAAAAAGATGATCGCCCAGAAGACGGAGCCGGTCATGGTGGCGATGGCTTCCGGGTACACGATGAAAACCAGCCCTGGACCTTCCAGCCCCACCTCCTCGATACTCTTGTTCTGAACGTGCGCCATATACCTGACAAAAATCATTCTAATTCAAAAAATGTAATACGTAGGCCTGGAACGTCTTGTAGAAAATCACCAACAAGTCACCACAGAGTTAAAATGGCGCGTGAGAAGTCATTTTGTACGCACTATACACATACATTTCAGCGATTCATTTTTATTTATATAGATTCCGTCGTGTACGGGTGATCCTTGAAAATATGTCTAAAATATTCAGATTAGATGAAATTTATATAAATTTAAATTAACAAGCAATATCAAAACAGCAAGTTTTACCCTAAAACCGAGAAGATGACGAAGCCGGCGAGGAAGCTGGTGAGACAGTTGATGGAAGACGTGATGAGGGCGTCCCGGTAGCAGTTGTTGTTGAACTTGTTGTAGCTGGACAGCGCCAGCAGCGTGCCGAACCCGGGCCCCAGCGAGAAGAAGATCTGAGAGGCTGCGTCGATCCAGACCTGTTTTATGAAGCTTTCTTTATTTGAGGACCTAGTTTACTAAGGAAGTACAGTACACGGCAGAAAATAATGTACATGTACCTTTAGAAAGTGATACGCGGTTTAGTAGAGCATTGTATCTGTCGTTGAGACCGACAAAAGGTCACATAGGTATGAGTGACAGAGAAAATGCTCTAGTAAACCGAAATCTCATTCTAAAGGTTGATGTACAATATTTCTTGCCGGCTACTGTATCTTGTTTGTTCATGAACAATCTCTTACATCAAATCTTTAAGACCTATCTTCTGATGCTGTTTTAATTTACTCTCCTTAAAAATTTTGCACCGTCTACAACATTCTTCAAAGCCATCGTTCAAAGCATATAGCTTCTTTACTTACTCGTAATGTTAATTAAAATTAACCGAGTTACCTTTAAGATATCTTGAAGTAAGGAAAATCTTACTAGAATTAAAATGAACTCCCATTAGAATTTAGTATACATGCTACCTATAAGTTTTACAGCAAATTGGGACAAGCTTATAACTTTAATTCTAAGTAGTTGGAACAGCTATAAATATTTCTCTCCTATTAGGATACCTTTACCGGCTCAGATATTTTTAGTGACCTTCTATTTGATTGCTTTGAATACTTTGCCATCTTAACACATTGATGGACAGTAACGTCCACGGACGTTCAGGTAGTAAATAATGATACGACAGAACGCCTGTAGACGTCATAGTTATTACTCGTGTCACGGCAGTACGTCTGAGGGCGCTTGATTTTCAATACTTTTACAAGGAAGAACATGTTGTAGTGTCACCGCAAAAGTAATGCGGCTTTCCTACTGTCATCGTACATAGTTCTACAACATGTCAAGTTACACACACATTGACAGTATTCCGGTACCCCTCTCCCCGCACAGTACGCTCGTGGGCGTCGTGTTTTCAAACATTTAGTCACGTAGTGCGCGTCGGCGGGAGTATTAGTGTCACCTCATACTTTCGCGCGCAAATAACGGTTCGAGTGGTAAGTTATCAACGTATTTTTGTGTTTTTATTTATCGAAACATTCAAATTCAATTCATGTAACTTACGTATAAGGTAATTGTGCTTCTAATATTAGTAGTTGCTTGTTTTGAATGCAGTTTTTTGGTATTGAAACAATAATGAATTTATCTACAGATGGCGCCTGGAGATCCGTACGAAAGGGAACAAAAACGGTTGTTAGAATTGTTCAATGAAGTTGAAACTCCGGAATCTAGTGAAGATCCATATGCTGATGATGGGGAATACGGGTCCGACAAGGACTACTATCCTTCAGGCGACGCCTATATGCGTTCTGTCACTCAACAACATTGTACATACAACCGCATTGCCACTACGCCCATAGGCAATGTATGAGAATAAGAAGTGTCATTTAGGAAGAAATTCTTAACTTGTACTGTCCACCAACGTGTTAAATTCTATAGTCACCTTGGTGTTCTGTAGCTTGTGCCATTCTGGTGTGAGATAGTATCTAATGCCTTCAGTTGCTCCTGGCAGCGTCACTCCTCTTGCTAGCAGAATAAGAAGTACCACGTAAGGTGCTAATGCTGTTACCCATACCACCTGATAGAAAAAAGAATTGACTTAATTTTTCACTATTTACGGTGCCCTGAACTACTCTGACTGACTTGAGTGGCGGGTTGATAAACTCAGTAATATAGAAAGAGTTATTATAAAATATGACAAAAATATGTTAGCAATTTACTCTTTTATTCTGCACATTGCTTTTTAATGACACAATGATTGATGACGCGAGATCAGTAAATTCCATATTGGTACAGTCTTTATAACTTGATTGTACCAAGTCAGAAAATAAGAACTCCGGCAGTAAATAACGGCAGGGTCTCCACGGCCGTTTGCCGTGGAGACCCTGGGGCCATGGAGTCTTAGTGCTAAATTTTTTTTACGAGAAATTTCACCGCGATTAATAGCCTCAACTGGTGACAGAAGGGCTGGCTCATTTTTTGCGCAACGGATCAGCCTGGCTGTCCAGCGCGGAAATGCAGCCAGTATTCTTGGCACCATTCCACGCGGTCATGATTTATATAGTAATTAGATAAGGCTAGCTTTAAGTTTTATTGTATTAAAAAAAAAAGTAAATAACTAATCCTCTACTTTGCCAATTTTTGAAGTGAGTCAATATTTATCTTCTGATTCCTTAACTTCCAAGAAGTGAGTTCATATTCAAGAATTTTTAATTTATTTGTAGACTTTTTATCATAAAGTATAATTGGCTTACCTTACCAGCACTCCGAACTCCTTTCCATAGAGAAAAATAAACCAGAACGAAGACACCGAAGACGCAAAGTGCAAGAGATGGTTTGATCGGCCCCATGTCATCCAAGCCGTTGGACTTCTGCTGTTCTAGTACGTTTCGCCTGAATGGGGACATTCACAATTATACAAAGTTTTTGAAACTAGTGGCTGTGTAATATGATGCATTATACATTTAATTATAATACGTACTAAGTAGTTAGTATGATTTAAATAAAAAATAATATCGAGTAAACTATGTAGTTTTCTCCGAGTCGAGTGTTCGATTGAATTTCAAATGGCATACATTTGGACATCAAGTCGACCGAACAAATTGTAGTTTGGATGCAGTTTTATTGCTGTCTTTAGGTACGGTTACTTAGCAGTTGCGATGCAGTCAACTGCAGTTCCTGCAGATTGTTTGTAAACTGCAATAAGACTACATTCAAACTGAAACTTTGCATTCACTAGAAATCTACAGAAAATCGGTGATATAAAATATAGAGACTGAAATACCCATATCAACACACATGATATTACACTACACTACCTCATCATCATCATCATCATCATCAACCAATTGACGTCCACTGCTGGACATAGGTCTCTTGTAGGGACTTCCACACGCCACGGTCTTGCGCCGCCTGGATCCAGCGGCTCCCTGCGACTCGTCTGATGTCGTCCGTCCACCTGGTGGCGGGTCTTCCAACGCTGCGTCTTCCGGTACGAGGTCGCCATTCCAGCACCTTGGGTCCCCCTACACTACCTAAATAAAGGTAAATAAGTGTCGATCCAAAAACACTTACTCAAAAAACTCTTTAGCAGGCGTAGTAGCGTTGGGATTGATCTGAGGAGACGTGACGGGCATGCACAGAGGGGTGTTCCACTCGTTGTCGCAGCTGGTCCAGGGAAGCACGGAGTTGATGGAGGCCAGCGAGGCGATGAGGTAGTACACCGCCCAGCCGATGATGGTGTTGTAGTACATGCCCATGTAGATGTCTATCATGCAGATCGCGTACCCCACACCTGAGGAAATACCAGGACCAAGTCCATGTTACTAAATATGTGAGTTTCAAGAGCATAAAACTTGTAGAACTTTTTTTGGGGTCACGTGTCTTTTTAATCCCCCAAGCACAACAAAGAATTCTCCCTTGTCCCCCGCCAAAATTTTACGATTTTGTTTTCATGCGTTACCTTGTATAAGTGTACCTACTCTTGAGGTTGAATTATCTGTGACTTTGGGTAACTAAGCATTATCCACCCCCTTATATCGTCCAAACATTTGGGTCTTTGAAGACTTGGATACCTTTCGAACCTGACCTGATCTAAACATTTGCCTCTGAATGAACAAGAAAACAGAACCAAACACACCGTTAATCTCGTTTAAATCACACCAAACAAAGCAGTACCTAACTTAACATTTATACTGCAAGGGATAAACCGTCTAAAGCTAAACCAATTACCTACTCACAATAAATCTTCAAACAGTTAAAATCTAATTACCCGTTTCTATCGAGCAATTCAAAGTGCGACTTGTAACAAGTTGCGCGATGTTTGATTGAATCAACGCCATCTGTCGCGCGGTAATCGAATGATATCGCAACGCGTCCTCTAATTGGTTTAGGAAGCGCGAGATGGCATGATTTATAGCTAATGATAGCCTGCAGCTCGCAAGAGAAATGTACCAAATCTTCCGGATGCTTGATAAAAATATTGCTCAAGATATTTGATATCTTTAAATACTTATATAAAAGGAAAAGGTGACTGACTGACTGACTGACTGATCTTTCAACGCACAGCTTAAACTACTGGACGGATCGGGCTGAAATTTGGCATGCAGATAGCTATTGTGACGTAGGCATCCGCTAATAAAGGATTTTTGAAAATTCCCAAAGGGGGTGATTCGGGAGAGGGGGACTGTGAAATTTGTGTAGTCCACGTGAAGTCGCGAGCATAAGCTAGTTGTCGTTGCCAAAGTCATATTATTGAGTAATATGACTCGTAATAATTTGTCACTGGTTCAAGTACCTGTTTAGTAAGTTTTCAATTGAGAAAACCTACATTTTTAGAGGTTTGACATTCAAGAATATGTTTTGTAAACTAATCCATTCATTGTTTCATCATTCACATGGAAATACAACTATATATTAGCAGAAGTCATAGTCATAGTCGTGATACTTTGCCTTCTATTCGGGAAGCAATGCCAAACAACTGACCTATCATGGCTACCGTGACCTATTTGATACAGATAAGAAATCAGTAAGTCAAACAAAAGTCTCTTCATAACATTGGTAACATAATATGACAACATGTAAGCACACGAGACGCATGTAATGTAAGTATGATGTATCGTGTTATCACAGCCTGCATCATGCTCTCCTCGACCCCTTATCAGCACAATCGAGCTTTTCTCGATCACTTCGCGCCTCTTCATGTTTATGTATCTCGAGTAAGTATGGCGCATAAATTACCAATTTTATATTTGACACTGCTAGCCTAGTGGTTAGGACGGCCACCTTCTAATCGAAGGTCGGGCGTTCGATCCCGGGCACGCACCTGTAACTTTTCGGAGCTATGTCCGTTTTAAGCAATTAAATATCACTTGCTTTAACGGTGAACGAAAACATCGTGAGGAAACCTGCATGCCTGAGAGTTCTCCATAACGCTCTCAAAGATGTGTGAAGTCTGCCAATCCGCACTTGACCAGCGTGGCGGACTATGGCTTAAAGCACGTTTGAAGCACGAACGGGTGATTTCTATGCCATAATAAGGAAAAGGACGTCATCCATCCTGGCAAGGCTGCGTTCGAGCTCCAACAGTATCCTGAATATGATGGCGGGAAAGCTGGATACGCCAATTCTCCAGCATTTCATTCAAGTTATCGTCCGGTAAATACGCAGAGTGTTGACCGGACGAGGGCTTGAAAGTGATCCTAAGATCTTATTGTTTGCGCCCTATTATGATAGCTGCTGTAAAAATAAAATAATAATAAAATGATTATACTAACATAGTTTTTAAGCATTATACCTACTAACAAAATATACTAACATAGTTTTTAAGCATTATCTGTACCTACTAACAAAATATGGGTCTCTGTTGCCTTATTAAACAAATAATTTAATTTAATTTAATTTAAACGCTTCTCTTTCTTAGAGGAGATCTGTGCTCAGTAGTGGAGTAGCGATGGGTTGATCATGATGCTGACGATCAAGTAGGTTTACCGTAGAGCCTACGCTACGGAGCTCTACGACGTAGACCATTCATGCGTAGACTGCACATGATGAGCGGAGCGTGCTTAGGTCGCCATATTATTTTGAGTTTGTGTAGAAATTACCCAGGCCTAAGTCGATTGCGGTAAAACGACAGCTTCTAAGTGACTGTCATATTGCATCACCTCAATGATGGGGTAGTATTAAGCTGAGCTGATTCCTAGTTCCTTGGCTACCCCTACAATGAAAAAGTGTGTTTGTTTGTTTGTTGGTTTGTTCTTTAATCACGTCGCAACGGATTGTCGTGATTTTTTGCATTCCGGAAAATCCGTATTCCCACGGGATTTTTAAAAACCTAAATCGATTTGATCATTTAAAAACCTAAATCCAGGCAAAGTTGCAGGCTCAGCTAGTAATTTATATGATTAAACTGTCTTTAAACTTGTCGTTAATAACGTTATTATCTGTCAAAAAGATCTACTGTTTTTATCTGTGTTGGTTATCGATAAACTACAGATAAAAATATGAGAGCAGTATATGTATGTATACTTAGGTACTATTATTTCATCATCATCATGGTCAAACCATCGCCAGCTCAAGACTGAACACGGTCACCTCTCAGAATGACCCATAGTTTACCACGCTGGCCATGTTTTGACGACCTCCCTGGCGCAGTGGTGAGCGCTGTGGTCTTAATAGTGGGAGGTCCCGGGTTCGATTCCTGGCAGGGGTTTGAAATTTTATAATTTCTAAATTTCTGGTCTGGTCTGGTGGGAGGCTTCGGCCGTGGCTAGTTACCACCCTACCGGCAAAGCCGTGCCGCCAAGCGATTTAGCGTTCCGCGCGGTACGATGCCGTGTAGAAACCAAAGGGGTATGGGTTTAATAAAAACTGCCATACCCCTTCCAGGTTAGCCCGCTATCATCTTAGACTGCATCATCACTTACCACCAGGTGAGATTGCAGTCAAGGGCTAACTTGTATCTGAATAAAAAAAATATATAAAAAAAAAATGTTGCGGATTGGTAGACTTTACACACTTTCGAGAACATTATAGAGAACTCTCAGGCATGCAGGTTTCCTCACGATGTTTTCATTCACGGTTAAAGCAAGTGTTTTTTAATAACTTTAAACGCACATAGCTCCGAAAAGTAAGAGGTGCGTGCCCGGGATCGAACCCCCGATCTCCGGTTAGAAGGCGGACGTGCTAACCGCGTGGCTATCACAGGTTACTATGATTTAGATAAAACTTTTTCGTTCGTGTTGTATTGGCCACATCGCGTAAGAAATCGCAATTCTTACTTACTTTTATATGATTTGACTAATCAGGCCCTCGCCCTAAAGATACCTTAGATATTCTTTAGTATTTTGCGCAAGATTTCCAACTTTTATAAACTCAGAAAAGCCTCCTTTTTTACACTTTTACGACGGAAATGAATAACCAATCTATCTATAATAATCTGTCTATAAGTTACCAATAAATAGCAACGGTTTTATTTGTCAAAACTTAGGTAGGTATGTAGGTATATTTAACATTTTTTTCATAAAATATCTAAATATATAAAACGACAAGGTTACTGCGTAGACATCCGCTAAGAAAGGATTTTTGAAAATTCAACCCCTTAGGGGTTGGAAATTTGTATAGTCGCAGCGCGGCGGTGGGCGAAGTCGCGAGCATAAGCTAGTAACAAAATACAAGCAAAATACTTCAGTGTTTTTTTTTAATTGCAGGAAAAAATCATTTACGACGGACCACGCCACCCCTAAATGCTCATGCTCATTTCATGCTTTTATGTTGTCATTGAAGTCAAAGATATTAAAACTTATAGTTAAGTAGCTCTAAGATTGAACTTGATAAAACTGCACTACTTTGCGGTGATACTGGACTATTCCAAATAACCTGACCTCTCTACGGATAGCAGTTCAAATATTTGCGGAACAGATCGTAAGACTCAGCATTCATCGATGAATGAGAAAAACTCCTACTTATTTAGGAGTGAATATTTTTTTATGTACCTAAATCTAAAAATTGTAAAAGCGTATTCACAGAAATGATCGACGATTAGCAGTCTATTGGGAATATCTTTACTTAGTATCTACCGAAAGATGCCTCTCGTTATTTGATAACAAATATAAAAATAAAGTTGATATTGGTGCTTTGTGTGATAAGTGATTGAAGCTCCGCGATATTCCCGAAGCAATTACAAATTTTCTAATTTTCTCTCGTTTTGTGCATAATTGAAGAAGCTGTGATAGCTTACTTAGTGGTTATTTTATAAGACACTAGCTTATGCCCGCGACTTCGACCGCGTGGACTACACAAATTTCAAACCCCAATTTCAACCCCTTAGGGATTGAATTTTCAAAAATCCTTTCTTAGCGGATGCCTACGTCATAATAGCTATCTGCATGCCAAATTTCAGCCCGATCCGTCCAGTAGTTTGGGCTGTGCGTTGATAGATCAGTCAGTCAGTCAGTCACCTTTTCCTTTTATATATATATATATATATATATATAGATTCAGAACGTTATGAAGAACTATTAGGTGTGCCGGTTTCGTGACGATCCGATTCGATTTCCCTTCACCGTTAAAGCAAGTGATATTTAATTAATTAAAACGCACATAACTCCGAAAAGTTAGAGGTGCGTGCCCGGATTCGAACCTCCGACCTTCGAAAAAAAGGCGGACGTCCTAACCACTAGGCCATCACAGCTGGGTTCAGCAGTTTCAGTAGGTATCTATAAACGTTTCGACACACAGTGGTCGGAAATCAATTCACTGGCCGCACTTAACGACATGGCCTTTATAAATATACAGCAGCAATGCTTTTAGCGCAAGACAGATGGCCAGCGGTGAGATTAAAATGTATGAACTAGACTCTTAGATGACCTTAGCATCTAGATCGTGTGATGATGACTGGCATACCTACCTATATACTACCTATGTGGAATGTGGATGCATTCTAGTGTTTAAAACTTAAAACTGTCCGTATATCTATTATTAATTACAGGAAAAAATAAGACGTAATCCCAGACGTAACGTAATATCCATAGAAATAGAAGGATTTGCACATTTTTTGCACAAAGGATCAGCTTGGCTGTCCAGCGTAGAAATACAGCCAGTATTATTGGTACCATTCCCAGCGGGCATGTATTGTATATACCATTCATTAGCTTTAAGTTTTATTGTAACAATTTCGATAAAAAAAGATTTACCGTCTAAAAAATTCTGGTATAATTCCAGCAAATTGCTACAATGCGTTGCTGCCATTTTAGTGACGTCAGCACTAGACTGAAGTTTCGGGTTGATGGTATATTTTTACTTAAATATAGTCAAATGACGTCAAAATGACGAAATTTCGATGTTAATGAGACATGGTTCCAGCGCAATAGCAATTTGCGGGACATATAAGCAGGTTAATGTTTGTTTGATGGATAATAATAGATGATGTTTGAGACTTTCTGAACTCTGCCCAGAAGACCTCTGTAGGTACAATCAGTTTATTTATGTGACGCAAACCACAGGTAAAAAAAATAAGTCTCTCTTAGGGTGTTTAGAAACATAAGGCGTCCGATAGATCAGCTTATAAGTCCCGCAAGTCAGCACTAGATGGAAGTTTCGAGCTGATGGTATATTTTTATTTCGGCTGACGTCAAAATGACGTCATTTCGTTATAAAATGACGTCATAGACGTTAATGAGACATGGTTCCAGCGCAATAGCAACATGCGGGACTTATAGAAAAAAGTGTAGACTCTGCCCTCTACCCAGAATCGCCAAGAGGGATATAGAGTTTTATGATAACAATCGACGTCAAACTGTATTCTGTTAAATGAAGAATATCAGCAGACCTCCGAACTCCGAACAGCATCATCAGGTAATGTGGTGTTTTTTTTTTTTTTTTTTTTTTTTTTTTCATGTTAAATGACTAATATTCCCCTGTCCTCTCCAACTAAGCGTCATGCTTGTGCTAGGAGTAGGTACGACAATAGTGCAACGGGCGGGGTTTGAACCGTCGACCTTTCGGTTTTCAGTCCACTCCTTTACCGGTTGAGCTATTGAGGCTTGTAAATTGCAATTGAACAAACCCTCACCTTTCAAAGCTGGGCAGATCCTCTTCCAGAGCGTCAGGCAGCCGCAACGGTGGTACTGCCCTAGCGCCAGCTCCAAGAAGAACAGCGGCAGACCTCCGAACAGCAGCATGATGCAGTAGGGGATGAGGAAGGCACCTGGTTAGGAAACATTGGTTTTTATCCATTGTGGTCTACTCTACTTTACAGTAGCCGGCAGGAAATATTGTACATTGACTTCGCAATGAGTCGGAAAGAAGTTATCGTCAAAAACTGTTTTTGGGCGTCATTTTTCCAAGATGGCGACGCGAGCGGTAAAGATACGAGGTGGCAAAATTAAATTTCGGAAAGAGCACGTCGAAATCTATGAAATCACCAATTTTCAAACTCCAACGAATTGTCAATCGCCAAATAATTATACTTAAAGAAAAAAATTGTTTTTGTATTAGAACACTGTTATTCGTCAGTTGGATTATCACTTAAACTATCCGACAGAAAGCTGTGGAGCTAAAAGACGAAGAAAGTCGACCTGATAACTCACAGAATAATGGGGTTAGATTGGAAAGTAGAAGAATCAATCCCACCGCAATTATCCGAATGAAACCGAAGAAATGAGAAATCTTACCGCCGCCGTTTTGGTAGCAGATGTAGGGGAATCGCCATACGTTGCCGAGGTCGACGGCGAAGCCCACCACCGCGAGCAGGAACTCTGCCTTCTTCGCCCATGTCTCGCGCTGCCGCTCCGGTGTTAGCGACACTACCATAGAGCGCGTCTTGTGGCTCTGATGTAACAGAAACGGGTTAGAAACAAGTGAAAATTTGCAGCTTTACAAGGAAGGAATACGAATATGGAATACTAGTGTAACGGCGGTTACCCACTCATCCGATCCGAGTCCGTGAAAATACGTTCCTTTTTGTTTTGTATGGGAGCTTATGCATAATATGTCGTAGATAATCGTTGGTATTCTCACGCAAGACAGATAGAACTCGGATAGCGGAAGTGCAGTGCGTAATCGCCGTTAGCGTAGGGAGCTCGAACTGTATAGGGTCTGTCTAGGATAAAAAATGTGTTGGGGGTGAGTATTGTCTTCAGATGCGGACGATGGGGCGGGTGCGGTCGACGGGTCATGCTTTCTTGACTTCTCTTCGCTTTGCTATAATGACATCAGTCTACACCAGAGCACTCACGTTATGCACGGGTAGTTGCAGGAGGCAGACGCAGATGCGAGAGCGGGGACGGTCGATGTGACGCTACTAGCACTGCGCTGACCTCTCTTTGTTCTGCTGTAATGACATCTAGAGCACTCACGTTGTGCACGGGTGGTTGCGCGGCGAGAGTGTTGGCGGTGGCGGACGCGGAGGCGGGCGCGGGAGCGGGGTCGGGCGCGGGCGCGGTCGGCGTGTCGGGCGGCGCTGGCATCTCGCACTCACGCTCGCCGTTCCGCCGCTCCGGCCCTGGGCTCTCGCCCTATGGAAAGGCATTCTTATACTAAACATATATAGGTGCATGGAATGGCGACCTCGCACCGAAAGACGCAGTGTTGGAAAACCCCCCACTAGGTGGACGGATGACATCAGACGAGTCGCAGGGAGCCGCTGGATTCAGGGGGCGCAAGACCGTGGTGTGTGGAAGTCCCTATAAGAGACCTATGTCCAACAGTGGGCGTCTATCGGTTGATGATGGTGAAACACAGATAAACTGATATCTACCAATTACAAATAAACATTGCTCTGTTGAAATAAATCCCTAAGATCAAAAGTGATACCCACTCAATTAACAAACGAAGAAAAAAATTAAGAAGGGCTAAAAAAATATATAAAACGTGGTTAGAAAAAAAAACACTGCTTAATTTCTTGCAAATAGCCTACCTATTTATAATATTATTATGAATTGAATAATTTACTCGGAAATTCACTGTTTGTTGTGGCTTTCACTCAAATTCGTTTGATCTAAGTGAAATTCAAAAGAAATGAGAACATAACATCGTATTTATACAAAAACAATATCGAAAATTAAAATCGGACTTCACATTATACAATATAATATAGGCGTTATATAGGCGAAAGGTTGTTTGTATGTGTGTGTGTTTGTATGTTTGTTACTCTTTCACGCAAAAACTACTGGGCGGATTTGGCTGAAATTTGGTATGTAGATAGATTATACCCTGGATTAACACATAGATTACTTTTATCCCAGAAAATCAAAGAGTTCCCGAGGGATTTTGAAAAATGAAAACCCACGCGGAAGAAGTCGCGGGCTTCAGCTAGTACTTAGTAATATTTTCACAGATCTGGATGCTTTTTCTTATTATTGCATGTATAAACATAACAGAAGTGAATTTAAATATTAATCACGACGCGAATAGGCTAATCGAGAGTTTTTACCTTTTATAATAACCTTACTGCAATATTAACTTGATTAGGGCACAATTGCTATTGAAACCACTCAATCAAAAATGGCGACCTAAACACAAAAGCATTTAGTAGTCGAATGAGTCGGCGTCTGAACGCAGACTAACTTAAAAACCACCAACCACCCGTATTTATTCCATCGAGTCAAGATGGTTGCCTTGCCACGCAATAGATCACGCGACTTCATTTCAAAAGGCGCCAAAATACGAGTGCGATGACACATGATAGTCTTACGCTTGACGACTATAATTACTCCTAAAAAGCAGTGATAAGTGGTTAGAGCGCGCTTGCCTTGAAGAAAGAAAGAAAGAAAAACGTTTATTTTTTAAGGCTGTACCACACATTACCAGCTAGACCTGGTTAGGTTATCCCGGCGCCTCTAATACTTGAGTAGTAAAGTTGAAGATGCATTCACTCTTGCTTTGAAGGTATTTGCTGGTTTAAATTACAAGACCACAGCGCTCACCACTGCGCCAGGGAGGTCGTCTATCGATCGTTAAAATAACCTAAAAAAAGTTTAAACTTTTAAAAATGTTACCAAGATTTGCCGGACAATTTGCCGTGTGTACACAAGCCAGCAAACAGCCTCGCCGCGAAGATTGCTTCGCAAATAAAAATAATGAAGTGTGACCGTTCCCCGGGCTTCCCCGGGCTTCTCTAGCACACTCGCGCCTTGATTGCGTGCTTTCAATACTGCTACACTTAGCTCGTATTGTGACTTACAAGCACCTTACAACACAGTGTTTTTAGGGTTGCGTAATAAACAAGGAACCCTTATAGTTTCGCCATGTCCGTCCGTCCTCGGCTAATCTCAAAGACTATTAGTGCTAGAAATCTGTAATTTAGCATGGATATTATAAATATTAATTACGCCGACAAAGTGGTGGAATAAAATTTTGATAAACATTTTTTTTTAGGGTAGCTTCCCTACATGTAATGTGGGGATTAATTTTTTTTTCTCGTCTACCTTTCTCTCTTTTAAAAATACTGTGGGTGTGGGAACATCATTTTTCGATTTCTAGATCTGTTTATAAAATATGATGTTTTAAAGTGCTAATTTTAATTAGAGTCAAGTGTCAAGTGTCTTGTCAATGATTTAAAATTATTTAGTAATTTCCTTGAAGTGTCGGTAAAACACTATCATAAAAATTATAAAAATACTAGCTGATGCCCGCGACTTCGTCCGCGTGGATTTACATTTTTCAAAATCCCGCGGGAACTCTTTAATTTTCCGGGATAAAAAGTAGCCTATGTGTTAATCCAGGGTATAATCTATCTCTTTTTCAAATTTAATCCAAATCCGTTCAGCCGTTTTTGCGTGATTGAGTAACAAACATCCAAACATCCACACTTTCACATTTATAATATTAAGTAGGATGTTGATAATGCGTTGATAGATCAGTTAGCCAGTCAGTAAGTCAGTAAGTCAGTCAGGTTTTCCTTTTATATTGATGCGAGATGGATCGTATAGTAGCCGTCTAAAAGATCCTTCACTAGCATTTTACTGCTAATTAAGAGATTCGATTAATTCGTTTATCCACGCTATATAGCTCCATTAAGAGTTAATAGAGATGGACATGTTCAGATTGGTGCTAATGAACGATATCAAAGCAGACTAAGTGATCCACCCGAACTGATATTCACTATTTTCTACCCATATTATAAATGCGAAAGTGTGTTTGTTTCTTGGTTTATTGGTTGTTTTTATAGTTATAAATAAATAAATAAATAAAACGTTTATTTTTCAATCATATAGTTACACACATACATGGGTTTGATCTTGAACAATTAGTGCTTAATATTATGAATGTTACAAGATCAAGAACTGGCTATCCTAGCTAGATTTTTAGATCTGTGTTAAGGATAGCCAAAAGGAAAAATGGAACCCTTATTGGATCACATTGTTGTCTGTCTGTCTGTCAAGAAACCTACTTCCCGTTGATCTAGAATCATGAAATTTGCCAGGTACGTAGGTCTTATAGCTGACATTTGGGGAAAAATCTGAAAACCGTGAATTTAGGCTTACATCACACAAAAAAAATTAAATTGTGGTCATGAACTAATAATTAGTATTTTCAATTTTCTAAATAAGATTATTATATCAAGTTTGGTATCATATTAAAGGTCTTCATCTGTAGATTCTAAAACAGATTTGTATTTATTTTTACGCATCATAGTTTTTGAATTATCGTGCAAAATGTCGAAAAAATACGACTATAGTACGGAACCCTCATTGCGCGAGCCTGATTCGCACTTGGTCGATTTTTTAAAGAATATTAGCCAAGTTAATTGCTAACTAATATTCCCCTTTCCCCTCCAATTATTACGCTTAAGCTTGTGCTAGGAGTAGGTACGACTGACCTACTTACTGGTAAGTACCATGTTTTAACTTTTTAAGTTAAGGTCAGAAGCCGTTTTTAAAGAGCCGTATCACCAACAAAATATAGGAGATAAAATGCAAAACAGCACGTAAGCGGTTCTTAGTGCATGGTTTATGTTTACGGCCCCTTCAAACGTTATTGTCAATAAAACGGACGAATTTCAAGCAGCTTCCGTCTATCGTAGATCGTGGTGTGTATACTGCTTTACAATGGCTTACAGAATCTTTGAGTTTTAATTGAAAAACCGGAAAAGTGCGAGTCAGACTCGCACACTGGAGGTTCCGTACTACAATCGTATTTTATTGACATTTTGCAGGATAAATAAAAAACTATTCTACCTAAAAATAAACAAAAATCTGTTTTAGAATATACAAGTGAAGCCCTTTCATATGATACCCCACTTGGTATAGTAATCTTACTTTGAAAGTTGAAAATAACAATATTTGTTCATGAACACATTTTAATTTTTTTTTGTGATGTAACTACAAATTCACAGTTTTCAGATTTTTTACCGAACGTCTGCTATAAGACCTACCTACATGCCAAATTTCATGATTCTAGTTCAACGTGAAGTACCCTGTAGGTTTCTTCACAGACCGACAGACAGACAAACAGACAACAAAGTGATCCTATAAGGGTTCCGTTTTTCCTTTTGAGGTACGGAACCCTAAAAATATATACACTACCTATACCATATTATATTTTTAGGCTTCCGTATCTCCAAAGTAAAAACTACTTACCTTGATTAGTGGTAGCGACGTCTGCCTTCTATTCGGGAGGCCAGGGGTTTGTTCCCGTAGTAGGTAAGTAGTTTAAGCTGTGCGTTGATAGATCAGTCAGTCAGTCAGTCAGTCACCTTTTCTTTTTCATAATATATTTAGAATAGAATAGAATAGAAATACATTTATTCGTTGATCCAACACAATAGACTACCCCCTTTTCCTTTAGCTATGTAAATTTTTAAAGAACAATAAAAACTTAATCTGAATCAAAGAATCAATTTCCGAAGACAAACAAATCAGTCATATTTTTACAGTCGTAACCCAAAAAGCTGCCTCTAATTTTCATAAAAACTTTTGCCTTTTAGAATTCGTTGGTTTTCAATTTTTGAATTTTTCTCTCTGTAAAAAAAATTCTCATGGCAATTTTGTATTTTCGTAATTTTTCTCATCTCACGGTTATCTTAATATCTCAAAGCTAAGGTTATAAAAAACTTTCAGAATCATCGCATTAATAGATACTAATTTTTCTTTATGTTCAGAACTTAAATAGTAGATACTAAGCAAGTTGTTAGTTTTGTTTAATAACTTATTTTAGTACCTACTAGTTACTTTTTTCTGAGTAATAAGTAATATACTTAATTGGTCTGTGATAAACATCTATTTTCATTACAAATTAGTGCAATTAACAATATAAAATAACAGTAATCAGGTAACAAAACCATAAAATGTAACTTTACCACGAACGACATAACTCTATCAAAACTGAAATTACAACGGTTCATGATGTAAGCGGAAAGCGTTTGAGAAAATAATAATCCTAGCTTGTATTTTTTTAACTTCACTTACTACCCAAAATGCGAAAGTATGTTCGTTTCTTGGTTTGTTAGTTTTTAGGGTTCCGTACCTCAAAAGGAAAACGGAACCCTTATAGGATCACTTCGTTGTCTGTCTGTCTGTCTGTCAAGAAACCTAGATGGTACTTCCCGTTGACCTAGAATCATGAAATTTGGCAGGTAGGTAGATCTTAGGTAGGTAGTTCCCACGGGATTTTTAAAAACCTTGGTCCACGCGGATGAAGTCGCGGGCATCAGCTAGTTAGACTATAAGCTTAAGAAAGGATCAACCCATCGGTTGTCCACAATTGGGCACGGGTTTCCTCTAAGAACGAAAAGGGCTAGGCCATAGTTCACCACGCTAGCCAAGTGCGGATTCGCCTTCATACATTTTTGAAAGTATTATGGAGAACTCTCAGGCATGCAGGTTTCCTCACGATGTTTTCCTTCACCGTTAAAAACAAGAGATATTTAATTGCTTAAAACGCACATAGCTCCGAAAAGTTAGAGATACGTGGCCGGAATTGAATTCCCAACCTCCCGAATAGGAAGCCGACGTTTTAACAATAAATACGCTTACCACTACCACCTTAAGTTCATAACTTGGTCCAAGCCGCGGGCCTTGGACAGCAATGTAAACTAAAGCATTGCGGTACACAAGGTCGCAACAGGTATGCAGAGCATTCCTCGCCAGATAACCATGGGGCCGGAGTCATGTCATATACGGGACACGTCTGTTATTTGTGTGGATTATTATGAAGCTTTTATGGAGACTTTTCACTACGAAAAACTATCCGCGAATGACACTCGAGATGTTCAAAAATAAAATTTAACAAAATGTTACTGTGGAGTTAATTTTTTACGAGACATTTCACCGCGATTAATAGCCTCATCTGGTGACAGAAGGGCTGGCTCATTTTTTGCGCAACGGATCAGCCTGGCTGTCCAGCGCGGAAATGCAGCCAGTATTCTTGGCACCATTCCACGCGGTCATGATTTATATAGTTATTAGATAAGGCTAGCTTTAAGTTTTATTTTAATATTTAAAAAAAAAAAAAAAAACTTTGGAGTTAATATATTAACAACTAGATGATGCTCGCGACGTCGTCCGCGTGGATTCAGGTTTTTAATAAACCCGTGGGAACTCTGTGATTTTCCGGGATAAAAAGTAGCCTCTGTCTTTCTCCGGGATGAAAACTATTCCTGCACCTACCAAATTTCGTCAAAATCGATTGAACGGATGGCCCGTGAAAGGCTAATAGACAGACAGACACACTTTCGCATTTATAATATTAATATGAATTTCTTATGATTTCGAATATCCACTTATTTTTTTAATTAAAAAAAACCCTTTCCATTAGAAAAGTTTTTTTTAACTTACCTTACGTTTCCGATGTGACGAGGTAGCCAAAATGGGTACCTATACGTCTACGCTCTTAGAACATAATCCCGAAGCAGATCTTACATGTATCTACCATTGCGTAAAAGAAAACAATTAATCACTACCCCTATTATAAATGGGAAAGTGTGTTTGTTTGTTGGTTTGTTGGTTTGTCCTTTAATCACGTCGCAACGGAACAATAGATCGACGTGATTTTTTGCATGGGTATAGTCAAAGACCAGGAAAGTGACATAGGCTACTTTTTATCCCGGAAAATTAATGAGTTCCCACGGGATTTCCAAGAACCTAAATCCACGCGGACGAAGTTGCGGGCAGCTAGTACCCTAAATAAAGCAAACTAATTTGCTAGCTAACCTAACAATAACTTTGCTAGGTTAAATAGGTATTAGATACATTATTTCAAGTTTATTCATTTTTTCGTAAGTAAATCTGCATTCTTAGCCTGCTGGGCCCGTATGGTAACCTGGTATGGTAGACAGGCTTGATTATTAGGTAAGCCTGTAAAGTTAGAGGCCTACTTTACAGGCTTAATAATCAAGCCAGTCTTATACACGGTGAAGTTTTAGTGGTTGTCTTCCCGCGGCAGAACGATTTGCCCTCAGTAGTAGGTACTATCGAAATTTTGAGTTAAACTTAAAAAATAATAGTGTTTTTGTTTTGAAATAATTAAAAAAAATCGACAACTCGAAAGTGTGAGAAACAATAGTAACTCCCTAGACGTAACGTGAATAGTAGGTAGGTACATCCACTTGAACCGCGCTGCCAATGAAGTGAAAAGTTTAGAGCAAAATAAGCTCTCGCGCGTAGTGATACGGCATAAACTAGCCTGCGCGCACGCGGTATCACTATTGGTTCGAGGTCTCATTCGATTTTTGTTTTTCTCGATTGTAAATTTGACATTTGTGACTCTAACATTTTGTTATATTTTTAAATGGACTGTAATACCACGACAAAATCATTTCGCTTCGGGAAAACAACCATTAAATTTTCAGCGTGTATATGTCAACACGCTTAAAAACACTGTTTTAGGTTACCTATTTGGAATCTTTCTAAAACTGTGGATTAAAGTTCTAGGGCATTTTGTCAAAGTTCTATCACCTTGGCAAAACCGCAAGAGTCCAAACTGAGGCGATATCACATCGATAAGTCTGATACACTTGGTAACAAGTTTACACTAACTTTAGCCAAACCATGTCCAAGTATAATACAAACTTGATGCTAGTACATTCTAGCTTCTAACATAGGTCATGAAGTCTGTCAATCCGCACTTGGCCAGCATGGCATACTATGGCCAAAGCCCATCTCATTCCGAGAGGAGTGCCGCGCTCAGTAGTGAGCCAGCGATGGTGATGATGATGTATAGAGCCTAACCTACGAGAAGCTAGGATCCAGTGGCTTTAGCAGGCTCTACCTACTTACACGTTGCAAAACAGCCGCCTGCTTTAAAATAGTCAATAGTCAAATATATATTACACTTTTTGATGGTCGGTTGTTGGATTTGTAAGATGATATTATAGTGGTAATAATTTTTACGCGAACTTAAAACTAAAGCTACGAGGGTTCCAAGCGCGCCCAGGTCTGAGAAGAGCCCACAACAAACTCAGCCGGGTATTTTGTTATTTTCACCACTTTGCAAAAACACTTAAACTTATTAGAACTATCATAAAGCTGTTGAGCAACTCGTTCCCAAGCTTTCCTATCATTTAAATATAAAGTGGATAAATCGATTTTAGTATTTTTCCGAAGGTTTTGGGGTGCTGATTAATGAACGTTACGTCCATTTTGAAATCCAAGATGGTGGCAGAACTTTCTGAAAATGTGCACTTTTTCCCCGCGATGTTACACCGGATCACCTGTCATTTTTATTTATATTATTATCTTGATCATGATTATTAAAAAATTAATCGCTAAATGTGTTGCTGATGGCAAATCTCGAGAACAGCTGAACCGATTTCGCTAATTCTTTTTTATAATATTCCTTGAAGTACGAGGATGGTTCTTACGAAGAGAAAAATTTAAAAAATTGCCAAAAAGACTCGACTGTTAAGCGGTACGAAGTTCGCCGGGTCAGCTAGTTAAACTATGTTTATGTATTTTGGTCACACTGCATTGTGTGCATTTTTAACTACAGAAAAGAAGAATCCATACTAACATTATAAATACGAAAGTGTCTGTCTTTCTGTCTGTCTGTCTGTCTGCTAGCCTTTCACGGCCCATCCGTTTAACCAATTTTGACGAAATTTGGTTAGTTTGCATACTGGGGAAGGGCTTCATAGGCTACTTTTTATCCAGGAAAATCAAAGAGTTTCTACAGGATTTTTAAAAACGTCTATCAACGCGGACGAAGTCGCGGGCATCATCTATTCATATCAAATAATAAAGAATTTTTCTCTCAAATAAGAAACTTCTCAAAGGAATAATATTAAAAAGGTAACTAAGTACTTGAAAAAAAAAAAGAGATATAAAATGAGAAACTAGCGGCCGAATGACATAATCGTTGAGTTGGTTCCGCATGATATTGTGGCTGTTGTGCTTTTAAGTATATCAAAATCAGTACCGAGCTCTATCAAAACTTGCAGTTTGCCAAATCGGTTTATTTATTTATTTTATTTTATTAGATGACTAGCTTATGTCCGCGACTTCATCCGCATTGTTTATACAAATTACAAATCCCTCTTTTTCCGCCTTAGGGGTTAAATTCTCTAGCGGATGACTACGTCATCGTAATAGCTGCATCCCAAATTTCAGCTCAATCCATCCAGTAATTTGAACTGTGCGTTGATAAATCAGTAAGTCAGTCAGTCAGCTTTTCCTTTTATATATAAAGATAAGAAGTATTTCGTAATTTAGCTGCATGGATATATACTTTAAAAATCTGGAGTGACTTAATATACTTTTCATCCCGAAAAATCAAAAATTTCCCACGTGATTTTCCAAAAACCTAAATCTACGGATTCCGGGAAGTCACGGAAGCAGCAGCTAGTGATGAATTAAAGGAAATGAAAAAAATATTTTCCTGCGGAACCCTACAATAGTCAAGGGCGGAATGTAGCTCGCGCATACTTTACTTTGTTTACACTTTGTTTACACTTTCTGTCCTTTGGGGTGTTTGTTTACTTCGACTCTTCAGAGCTATTTCACTCAAAAAATGCTTTCCCTTTACAAAAATGTGTTTTTCCTTCTATTCTGTAAATTTGAATTACTTAGACTTCTGAGTTATTTTTTTGTGCGAGTAAAATATTTTACTTATTCAACTTTTAAAGTGTTTTTTAAAAATTTCTGTACTTTATAATGAAAAATGCGGTCAAGTGCGTGTCGGGCCACGTGCAATGTAGGGTTCCGTGGTTGTCGTATTTGGACGAAGAATAAGCTATTTTACACAACCAACAACTTCATATATATAAGATACTTTCAATGAAATTTATACCTTTTATTTATTTATAATCACCCCACACCATGAGAAAGAAGAGAATAAAATTCGTCCCCTAACTTTATGAAAAGGGGAGCCCGGCTGTTTTTTTAGGATTTTACATTTTTACCACTTTGTTGACGTGGTTTTTTTGTATAGTCTATACCCGTGCCAAATTAAAGCTTTCTAGAGAACCGCGGACGGATGGACAGACAAACGGACATACGGACATGGCAAAACTGTAACTATATCTATAAAACTATAATTTCAGACTACAGGAAACTTTAAAAACGGAAGTTTTGTATTTATAGGACCACTATACCTACTTTATGCTCACGACTTCGTCCATGTGGACTACACAAATTTCAAACCCCTATTTCACCCCTTTATGAGTTGAATTTTCAAAAACCCTTTCTTAGCGGATGCCTAGGTCATAATAGCTATCTGCATGCCAAATTTCAGCCCGATCCGTCCAGTAATTTGAGCTGTGTGTTGATAGATCAGTCAGTCAGATAGTCAGTCAGTCACCATTTAATTTTATGTATTTAGATTTTTGCTGTCTGTCCGTACGTCAGCATCATTTTTCCCGGAAAGGGCTTGAGATAACAAGCCAATCAAAGTAAGTATAAACATCGAAACGGTTCTGTACAAAAACGGTTCTGATTTCTCTAAAAAAGATAAAGGATTTCAATTCGTGCATATTAAAAGTTCCATCAACAGAGATCATGGTTGCATATACTTATGCACTATTAATTTAGTAGAATGTTATGGCCTCTGATTATAGTGTAATTTCCATCTTTCTTGTACAAACATTCTTGCAAATAAATAATTATTTATTTATTTATTTATTTATATACGAGTGAAAAATTTTACTCCAGAAGGTCTAAAGCCGGGTGTGAGATCTCTACAAAGTTTTAAATAAAGTTGCTTCCCGCTGTCTGTGACTGTATGTATGTATGTATGAACGCGTAGTAGATCTTTTAAACTACGCAACGGATTAAAATGCGGTTTTCACCAACAGACAGAGTGATTCAAAAGGAAGGTTTATAGCTATAGTTTAATTCTCAAAGAATTAAAGATCCCTAGAGAAATTGAAATAATGTGAATTAGGTCGGAAAAACATCCTCTCATTTGAGAGTTTCCGAGGCAACACCTCAATGACACCACATTAGTATCTACATTGCACCCATGCAACGCCGGGGCGGGTCGCTAGTATTGTATATAATGGAAATAACTCACGATAGTAATAAGATTTGTTTAGCTTTTAAAGAAACTAAGGAAACCAGACTAAGTATACCTACTTACCTATACAAATGCTGACTTGTGAATCTAATTTGTGGTTGTTTGATTAATATTTTTTTGTGGGTAAGTTTAGTTTTATTGGTGACGTGCAACTAGCCTAAGTCCTAAATAAAAAATAACAAAATCGAAAAAAAAAATCTTCTCAAAAATGTCTCTCTCTTACCTTATGCTTGAGTAATCGTCAGCGTTCAGGCGACAGGAAGCTCATGTCGAAGCGCAGGAAGTGCGTCATGCTCGAGTGTACCGCGCGACAACCGTGCCCGGACTGACTGACTGACTGACTCCGCGGCAGCAGGCAGAGGCCTGGAGGCGTGGCGGCACGCCCCCCGCAACAAGTTGTGCCGACTACTTGAAGAGTCTGTATTTATTTTGAGATGCTAAGGCGAGACTACATTGTGAAATAGCTTGTTCCTCTCAGAATGAGAAGAGCTTAGGCCATAGTCTGCCATGCTGGCCCAGTGCGGATTGGCATAATTCACGAACCTTTGGGGACACTATGGAGAACACTCAGGTAAGCAGATTTCTTCACGATGTTTTCCTTCACCGTTACAACAAGTGATATTTAATTGCTAATAACTTGCCTAATAAACAACAAAAAAAACCTTGGAAAATACTATTAATAATTATTCTGTGATAGTATCTAATACCTATAGCTGTAGGTATATAGAGTAACTAGCTTATTCCCGCGACTTCGTCCGCGTGGACTACACAAATTACAAACCCCTTATAGTGGTTGTATTTTCAAAAACCTTTCTTAGCGGATGTCTACGTCATAATAGCTATCTGCAGGCCAAAGTTCAGCCCGATCCGTCCAGTAGTTTGAGCCTGTGCGTTGCTAGATCATTCAGTCAGTCAATCAGTCAGTCAGTCATCTTTTCCTTTTACATATTTAGATTTTTGGTAAAATGGGTATGATTTCGTCTACCAATTCCGCGTCATAGGTTTTGTTGCGAAAGATCCTTCTGGCACCACCTTTTGTTACGATAGAATAGCCACGCTTATAAAAAATCTTCGAGATAAGATTGGCAAATATTCAAAAAAATAATCAAACTACATATTGGAATGGAATGGCGCCTCTTCTAGTCTTCTTAAAACTTTAAAAGGTACCTAATGTAAAACTTCTTAAGTTTTCTAACAGCTTTACTGTCTTTTATTAAAAATTATGGATATTTTTTGTATGTAAGTTTACTCCGGTGAGTATTCCTCTTAACAATGGTATGAATAAGCACCGCCACGCCCCCAACGGTGTGACTTCTTCAGATTGGGCCAATCTTGCAGCATCCGCCGTGAGGATGATCGATGGAAGTAATCAAGTCGCGGATCCCACTTTATCTTATTATACCAAATCTATACAAGTAGATATCTACCTACTTTTGTGCCGGTAACTTGGTCAGTATATTGACAGTTGAGTGAGTTTTTCGGGGCTCCCAATAATTACTGCAGTATACCATGATTAGTACCTATCGTAGCAATAGCACATAATTCGAAAAACCGTAGGTGCTAAAATAGCGACTATCTGCTATGTGCCTTGCCTGTTGCCATTTCAGCTTTGTAATCCTATATAGCTATGTCGGTTACTTTGGTTCTCCAATGAATTTCCTCATTTCTGATTTGATCACGTAAATAAACTCAAACAAGCATAGCTCTCTCGTAGCCCGCTGAGTAACTCTGAGCTTTCTTATGAGGCCCATAGTTCCATGTCTCGGATCCATATGTCATCATAATCTAAATATATAAAAGGAAAAGGTGACTGACTGACTGACTGACTGATCTATCAACGCACGGCTCAAACTACTGGACGGATCGGGCTGAAATTTGGCATACAGATAGCTATTATGACGTAGGCATCCGCTAAGAAAGGATTTTTGAAAATTCAACTCCTAAGGGGGTGAAATAGGGGTTTGAAATTTGTGTAGTATAAGCTAGTAATATAATAAGTTACTTGAACTACGTTTAAGGACAGTAATTCAAGTCTTGATAACAATGGGATACATCTCTCAAAGGCCATGGCACTGCGATGCGGGCGCTTATCGCCTTGTACCTATGGGTCATCATAACAGAACCAGCTGCTGCATTATAACTAAACTAGCTTATACCCGCGACTTCGTCCGCGTGGACTACACAAATTTCAAACCCCTATTTCATCCCCTTAGGGGTTGAATTTTCAAAAATCCTTTCTTAGTGGATGCCTACGTCATAGTAGCTTTCTGCATGCCAGATTTCAGCCCGATCAGTCCAGTAGTTTGAGCTGTGCGTTGATAGATCAGTCAGTCAGTCAGTCACCTTTTCCTTTTATATATTTAGATCTGTATCTTAAGTATATAGGTTCCTTTAAAATAGCCAAAACCTGCATTAATCGACTGAACAACAATGATATTATTAATAATTGATCACGAAATCTATAAATACGGAACAAGTAGAGGATAAAATTTCTTTATTTTCTTATAATTCAGGTAATTCAATTCAATTCAATTCAATTCAAATTTCTTTATTGCGAATAAGGGTAAACAGTGCAGATATTACAAAACAAAAAGGTACATTCAAATTCTGCCTATTAGCATGCAATATGTTATGATATACCTAACAACGTGTACATAGTTTTGATAAAATTTAACTTTGCAAAAGTTTCATATATATACTCTCTACGCCACACGTCACTCAAGACAAAGTCGGAAGCATTATTATAGTCAAACTACTATTGAACGTACAAATTAGTTCGAAGCAAAGCAAAACAAAGGTGCTATTGAAAATAATGACATAATTGTGTCCAGGACTAATAGTTCTTGCGCAGCTCGGTAATTATAACCAGCGATTACAGCAGGGGTTCTAAACTAAACACCGGCCATGATTTCTGCCTTTTCGTCGTGCCCATCGCTGGACGTCCACAGGACACGGTCTTGTACCCCAGCGGCTCCTAGACACTTTTTATTTTCTATTCAGATACAAGTTAGCCTCTGACTGCAATCTCACCTGGTGGTAAGTGGTGTGCAATCTAAGATGGATGCGGGCTAACCTGGAAGGAGTATGATAGTTTTTATTAAACCCATACTCTTTTGGTTTCTACAAGGCATCGTACCGGAACGCTTAATAGCTTGGCGGTACGGTTTTGCCGGCAGGGTGGTAACTGGCCACGGCCGAAGCCTACCACCAGACCAGACCAGAAATTTAGAAATCATAAAATTCCAAACTCCTGAACGGAATCGAACCCGAGACCTCCCACTAACAAGACCACATCGCTTGCCACTGCGCCAGGGAAACTCGCTCGACCATTAGATAATCAATATTATTTGACAAATTCAACATAACAACCAAAAAGTGTACATCATTATCATCACGATCAACCCAAGACCGGCCTACTACTGAGGACGAGTCTCCTCTCGGAATGAGGAGGATTTGGAAGACTTCACACACCTTTGAGAACATTACGGATAACTCTCAGGCATGCAGGCTTCCGTGTTTTCCTTCACCGTGCGCAATTAGTGATATTTCATTGCTTAAAGCGCACATAATTCTCCGTAAGGTTAGAGGTGAGTGCTCGGAGTCGAACCCTTCCCGTTTTCCCGAATAGGTGACTGACGTCTTAACTACTAAGGCATTAGAATTCACAATCGCAAAAAGTGTACAATGATATCCAATTTGTATAAAAAGGCTTTGATTTTAATTTTGTTTTTACGTGGCAGTTTGAAAATATTTTTATTTGAAATTTATCGCTGCACAAAACTTTTAAGCGTATATTACGACTTTATTTTAAAATTTATTCCAAGTAAATTCAGCTGAATAGTTCGATATAAAGCCCTTATACAAGTAGGTACTCTACGCCGTAGAGGCTACGGGACGCCTACACCGTAGAGGCGACCCAGAGGGCTACGCCGTAGATGCGACCGGGAGGCATACGCCGTAGAGGTAACTTAAACGTGAACTAGGAACTAAACTAGTTTATTTCATGTTTAGGATGATTTATGACTATAGTTGCTATGGTCTTAAATTATAATCATTATTTTATATAAATATTTTAATTTTATATTAAAATAATTTAAATTTTGGTATGATGTTTTTATTCATAAGTTCTTTAATTTGCGTTCATTTTTGTCTAACTTAACAATTTTCTGAAAATAATGTAAACTAATATTCCAAATAATATAAAAAGTTCTTCGGTAAAGTTTTAGATTTGTTTTTCTTTAATTTGTTTTAATTTACTCTACACAAAAGACATTTTTTTAAACTTTAAAGACAAACTTTATAAAAGATCTGCTCTTTGTGTTGAACTTTTAGAACGGTTTGACACCGCTGTAAACTTTAACAATAATCACTGTTAACATTACGAAGACTACAATTTCATAAGCTTTTCCTTTTGATGAATTCTTTGTCTTTGAATGAATTAAATCTGAAACTAAGGCTACAAACGAAAATCGTTATATCTATTGTGTCCGTACTCGGTGGTCAGTGGAAATGGAAAAGTCGTTGAGGACTCCTATAGCAATAGAATAGCAATTTTTATTATTTAATACTTTTTGTTTGCATTTTTAACAACACAGTCGTTATAAAACATTTTAATTATTTAAGGCCTTACAAATAATTTAGGGTGTTACATTTTAATAAATTTTCATTTTTTAGTTGGTGGTAAAAAAATACATTAAATTATTAAATTTTAATTGAGTTTATTGTAATTTGCCATATCTTTGGTCATTGAAACATTTATTTATTTATTTGACCTCTATATTCGGCACTTTGATCGGACATTAAACGTTTAAATTTTTACAAAGCTCATACATTCTGACCCGCGTGTTCCAAAATGGAGATCCTCATAAAAAACGTTAGTTTTTCTGTGAGTCTGTCTTTGACAGCATTAAGAATCATAGGTTTTTGGGCACCTAAAAATCTAAAAGGGGCTGAAAAGTTACTTTATGATTTCTATGGATTCATTTCATTTATGTTTCTTTTGGGTAAGTTTGTGTTTATGAAAGTTAAGTATAAATGTTAGAAACGCTCCAATATACACGTTTTATTGAAGGACTAACGCCTAAACACTTTTCTCTCTCTTCTCTTCTCTTCTCTGAGAGCCGTGCTGGGTAGTCCCGGGTAACCCAATGGATCGAGATTATTGTAGATTTTTAAGTAAAATTTTTGGATTCTAAAATTTTTAGGGTTCCGTAGCAAACAAGGAACCCTTAAAGTTTCGTCCGTCCGTCCGTCCTCGGTTAATCTCAGATACTATTAGTACTAGAAATCTGTAATTTGGCATGGGTATAAATATTAATCACGCCGACAAATTAATGATGATTTTTTTGTTCTCGTCTAACCCACTTGACTCTCTCTAGTCTCTAGATTTTTATTAGTCAAGTGTCCCCCCCCCCCTTTATCAGCCAAATGGTAGTATATAGGAACGTGAAAAAATTCGCAGCAGTAGCATATATAATGAATTTTAAAGGAAAACTATCATGGCTAAGTTGTGACTACGAAACCCTACACTACGTGTGGCCCGCCACGCACTTGGCTGGTTTTTCTATCATGATGAGAACAATTGACAACAATTTTGAACATGACAATTATTGATCTTTTATATTAGCCTATGTCACTCTCCAGGTCTTTAACGATACTCTATATTTTAGGGACCTATCTCATTATTCAAATAGTGGATTTGTACCTCATTTGGGGAAACCTCCCTGCGATGACAGCAACAGCATTTTTGCTGTTCACTAATTTCGCACATTCGACCAAGATATTCAATATTTATGTGAGGAGGAAGATTATACAAGCAGTTATTGATGACTCTGATACTGTTCTCAGCGAAGAAAAGAGTTTTGAAGGGCAAAAAATTGTGAAAAGGTAAGATGGATATTGCGTTATTTATATGAAAATTCAGGTGGCGCAAGCTCGTGGTATGCGTGGGATGCCTACAAGAGACCAGAGATGTTTAGCAGTGGACGTCTATGTTCTATGTCTATAACCGGCGAGTTTCTTGCTGGTTCTTCTCGGTAGAAAAGGCATTCGGATTTCGGAACCAGTGGTAGATGCATCCGACGATTCAAAAGTACTTGTGAAAGTTTACTTGAATAAATAATATTTTCATTTCATTTCATTTCATGTCATTTCATTTCATTTCATTTCATTTTCATTTTCATTTTCATTTTCATTTTCATTTTCATTTTCATTTTCATTTTCATTTTCATTTTCATTTTCATTTTCATTTTCATTTTCATTTTCATTTTCATTTTCATTTTCATTTTCATTTTCATTTTCATTTTCATTTTCATTTTCATTTTCATTTTCATTTTCATTTTCATTTTCATTTTCATTTTCATTTTCATTTTCATTTTCATTTTCATTTTCATTTTCATTTTCATTTTCATTTTCATTTTCATTTATGTTGATATGAAAATTAAAATTGATTTTTTTAAATAGTTTAATTTCTGCTTTTGCCAATGTGGTTATTTTAATATTGTTATAAATTTATTATATTATTATAATGATTTATTGTAAGAGTTTGTTTTTCCCTAGTTGTGACCGGGAATCGCGTAGGCAGCAGCTCCTGTTTTTCATTCTGACCTTCCTTACCGTCCTTGGTTGGGCTAGCAGTGCTGAGAAAAATAAACTGCCTCTACAAGCATGGTGCGTAATGCGTATACATAACTTACGTATCTTTACGTATCTTTTTATTTCCACCAGCCAAGTTGAAAAAGTGTAAAAAGCAGAGTTGAAATCAAATCGAATCGAATCAAATGGTTTATTCAAAATAGGTAATAAATTACACTTTGTGTTAGTCGGTTGTTGCATATTTTGTAAGATGATGGTTATAGTGGTGATAAGTTTACGCGAACTTAATAGTTGTAAGGTCGCGTACTACGTAAGAAGCTACGAGGGTTCCGAAAGCGCCCAGGTCTGAAGAAGTTCAGGGAAGAAGAAGTCACTAAAAATACTTACATTTCTTCATAAGGTACCCTTACAACACGAGCAAATCACCAGCCTACGAAATGACATACCTTCATCAAGTGTTAGCGCTGTCGTTAGCCGCGTTCCTGAACGTCAGCAAGGATACCCTGGTGACTACGCTTATAGCGCAGTGTCGGTGCCGCTTGCGTCTCGTGGGACTCTCATTGAGGAATCTTTGTAATGTGTTGCATCCTATTGGCAGGGTAAGACTTATTTAGACATAAATATTTATTTCTATCTATTTTTAATACTTTTTTTGTATTATGTCCATATTAACATACTAGCTTATGCTCGCGACTTCGTCCGCGTGGACTACACAACAAACCCCTATTTCACCCCCTTAGGGGTTGAATTTTCAAAAATCCTTTCTTAGCGGATGCCTATGTCATAATAGCTATCTGTATACCAAATTTTAGTCCGATCCGTCCAGTAGTTTGAGCTGTGCTTTGATAGATCAGTCAGTCAGTCAGTCACCTTTTCCTTTTATATATTTAGAGGAAACGCTGACTGACTGACTGATCTATCAACTCACAGCTCAAACTATTGGACGGATCTAAAATTTTGCACGCATATAGCTATTATGACTTAGACATTCGATAAAAAAGGATTTTTGAAAATTCAACTCCTAAGGGGGTGAACTAGGGGTTTGAAATTAGTGTAGTCCACGTGGACGAAGTCATGGAGATTATCTACTTTTATTATATTTAGACAAAAACGTAACTCCCGATAAAAGAGTGATATTTATAAAAGAGGTAGCTTTGTTTATTAATATAAAGCACTCTTTACAGGAGACATCAATCAGAATATCTCTTTTCCCATCACCAAAAACTTTTATGCTAACCGAAGACCAGGAGATCATAGTGAGGCAGAGACTCCGTTGCTGCGTGATTCAGCATCAAAACACGTTGGATGCTGCTGCGCAACTACAGAAATGCTTCTCTGAACCAACCTTCGTGCAGTTGACAGTGTCATTGGTTATTATATGTGTGACGGCGTTTCAGCTAACTGCGGTAAAATTTATGTACCATTTCCTTTGCTCAAATTTCTTATCTTATACTAGCTGATGCCTGCGACTTCGTCCGCGTGGAATTAGGTTTTTTAAAAATCTCGCGGGACTCCGAACTCTTTGATTTTCCGGGATAAAAATTAGCCTATGTCACTCTCCAGGTCCTTATCTATAGCCATGCACAAAATCATGTCGATCCGTTGCACCGTTGCGACGTGATTGAAGGACAAACCAACAAACAAACACACATTCGAATTTACAATAAGGGTACTGATTTAATTGCAGCAAACAAGTAATCCAATTCGATTGATTTCAATGGGCACTTATCTGCTGAACATGATGTTTCAAGTGTTCATCTATTGTTACCAAGGCAACCAACTTTCAGTAGAGGTAAGTTGTGTACATTTATCCCGAATCCTGCTTAATTTTCTCTATTTTTACAAAGGTCTCTGAGCTAGATGTAAGTAGTTGTTAGCATGAGCTTCATCACGAAACATACAATTTTCCTGCCAATCCTTTTTGGCTCGCTAAGCTTATCTTGATACCTTTTGTGTGGCCTGTCTCTGTTACCTTTCTCATCACCTTTCTATTGCAATTTAGCTACACTCGAGCTAGTTAACAATTACTCAATTAAAGCAAGAATTTGACTGGCGATAAAACCTGCCAAAGTCTTACCATACTATACATACTGAACATCTAAAAACATGACATAGTCTGGCCGGACTTAACATCTAAAAACATGACATAGTCTGGCCGGACTTAACATCTAAAAACATGACATAGTCTGGCCGGACTTAACATCTAAAAACATGACATAGTCTGGCCGGACTTAACATCTAAAACATGACATAGTCTGGCCGGACTTAACATCTAAAAACATGACATAGTCTGGCCGGACTTAACATCTAAAAACATGACATAGTCTGGCCGGACTTAACATCTAGAAACATGACATAGTCTGGCCGGACTTAACATCTAAAAATCATCCACTAATTTGATTTATTTAGAAAGGAAATTAAGATGGCCCAATGATTTTGTCTACTTACCTTCATCATCAGCCTGTGGACGACCACTGTTGGACATAGGCCTTCCCTAAAGAGCACCACCATACCCGGTCCTCAGCCTTCCTCATCCAGCCACTTCCCGCCAGCCTCTTTATATCGTCGGTCCATCGTGCTGGAGGGCGTCCCACACTACGCTTGCTTAAACGCGGTCTCCACTCAAGGACTTTCCGGCTCCAACGGCCATCGCCTCTACGACAGGCATGACCTGCCCACTGCCACTTCAGCTTGCTAATAGTTTGGGCTATGTCAGTGACCTTGGTTCTCCTGCGGATCTTACCTTACTACTTACTTAGTTTCTGATTTTTACTGGTTACTTATTGATTTTAAATACTAGATACTTTATGTCATGTCCTACATGCACAGACCACCACCTATAGACGCCTAATAGTCGAACACCCCCGCTCGCCAAGCTTAGGCAGTTACTTAGCATAAAAGTCGGCCCACGCCCGTTCGGTACCCTCATTCTGCACATTGTTTTGATTACGTGACGTTTAAGTCCACCAATCACAACAAAGCATTCTCCCCTGTTCCCCGCCAACATTTTACGATTTTGTTTTTATGCAAAACCTTGTACCTAGGAGTTGAATACTCTATGCCTACATGCAATAAACCTTGAACAATACATGTATGTACCTCTCTTACAGAGTGAAGAGGTAGCCGGTGCAGCGTACGAATTCCCCTGGTACGCTTGCAGCGTGCCCATCCGTCGAACCATCATCACACTGATGAGGAGGTGCCGTCGCATCACCAAGCTCACTGCTGGTGGCTTCACCACTCTTTCTCTGGCTTCTTTTATGGCTGTAAGATCTTTTTGACTAGGATCTTGTTAATAATTGATCATCATCATGATCAACCCATCGCCGGCTCACTACAGAGCACGGGTCTCCTCTCAGAGTGTGAATGGTTTTGGCCATAGTCTACCACGCTGGCCATGTGCAGATTGGTAGACTTCACACACCTTTGAGAACATTATGGAGAACTCTCAGGCATGCAGATTTCCTCACGATGTTTTCCTTCACCGTTAAAGCAAGTGATATTTGATTAATTAAAACGCACATCTCCGAAAAGTCAGAGGTGCGTGCCCGGGATCGAACCCCCGACCTCTGATTAGAAGGACGTCCTAACTGTGGTTAGGACGTCCGCCTTCTAATCGGCTATCACAGCTTTTCGTTAATTGATACTAACATGCAACTTAAAACTTAACTTTCCCTACGTATTGACTTAGTTTTTGATTTATCGTGCAAAATGTCGAAAAATACGACTGTATATTATTTTAAATATATAAAAGGCTGAATATACAAAAGAAAAAGGTGACTGACTGACTAACTGGCTGACTGACTGACTGATCTATCAACGCACAGCTCAAACTATTGGATGGATCGGGCTGAAACTTGGCATGCAGATAGCTATTATGACGTAGGCATCCGTTAAGAAAGGATTTTTTTAAAATTGTACCCCTAAGGGGGTGAAATAAGAATTTGAAATATGTGTAGTCCACGCGGACGAAGTCGCAAGCATAGCTAGTTATAATAATTTCTGAAGATCAGTGGGTTGAATCATAACTCTGTGGCTAACACTGAATGATAGCCACAAAGTTCATTTGACATTGATTGGTTCTACATTGCTGCTTTATTGTGTGACACTTTAGTATTTTTTCGTATAAAACCTTCAATGGATTAAAAATAAATGTCCAATGAGCTTGGTGGCTACCTTTCACTGTTGGACACTGAGTTAGCAAATCACCCCCGCGCTGGTTTCCTAAGAGAGCGTATTTTTAACTGACTTCCGAAAAGGAGGTGGTTCTCAATTCAGCCCGTTTCATTTTTTTTTTTGACATTGACGCTACTCCTGGATATGAAATAAAGCGATAGTAATATTAATGTTTTATTTTCAGATCATAAAAACATCGTATTCGTTGTTCACGCTGCTGCAGCAAGTAGATTCTAGGAATTGAGATTTATATACTTTTTAATTATCTAACCACGTAAAATTACAATGGTTATTCAAGAGAGTAGAATAATTTTTCAAATATTAAATTTAGATGCCAACTTTTAGAGCTAGAGGTGCCATGCTTGAAATATTAATTTAATTTTTCTTAGAATGTATAACATCTTATTTTATGTACGCATAATTAGACACCTATCGTAATAACACTCTCGAGGTGTTAATTAGTGTAATATCGTAATTACAGGTGGTAACATTCACAAGTACTGTTGACATGGACCTGTACACATAGTGAAATATAGATAAGCATGGTGTCACAAACAGTTTTTTATTTGTCCAATAAATTTGAAACTTGAAAGTTGAATAATATTATTTAAAGAGGGGGGTGGGGGGGTTTAGTTAATTGAATTATTATATCATTATTGTCTATAACAGTTGAGTTGGCCCCATCTGTCCCGATGCCTCGGCCCCCGTGCCGCGGCAAATAATTTTTGAAAATGATGCATTTTCCCCGGCAGCTTCGATACTGTTGGTTATGAATCTAAAATAGATCTTAGCTATTTTCGGGATCACTGTAAAAACCAGTTTAACTCAGGTAAAGCGAGTATCCAATGACGTGATGAACAATGATTGGATGGTTTGGTTGTTTTTAAAAATCCTTTCGTTTTTGCAGAAATAAACAAAAAACATTATACTATTTATGTTAATTTGTACCTAAGCTACAATAATTTTACTCAGGATCAGTCATTTAAATTCTGAAATAGTGACTATATGGAAATGGTTTATTCCATCTGATTTTCAAGTAACAATTGAATCCACAGCTATTATAAGGGTTGATGCAACGTTATTATTTAACAAATGTCTATCAAAATCTTTAACCCAAACTAAGTAGAACGGTAGAAAGGATCATGTATGTAAAGAGCGTTAACTTATCTCTCAAAATATCTCAAATCATTTTCCAAGTGTTTGGACTATGGCGTCCAGACTATTTGACAGGATTCTTGAAGCAATTGTATAACCTTTATTCTATTATATCATTGATGTCTATTATTGGTAAGTAATACCCGGCCAGAATGTTTGAGCCTCAATAGCTCAATGGGTAAAGCAGTGGACTGAAAACCGAAAGGTCGACGGTTCAAACCCCGCCCGTTGCACTAATTTTATTGTCGTACCTACTAGCACAAGCTTAACGCTTAGTTGGAGAGGAAAGGGGAATATTAGTCATTTAACATGGCTAATATTCTTTAAAAAAAAAACTAGCCTAACATTTAGGGCTTCGTAAGAATTTGTAGTTAATTTGTAAGTAATTTTAACACGACGACGGCCTTAAATAGGAGTGCGAAGCTGAAGTGGCAATGGGCTGGGCACGGAGCTCGTAAAACCGATGGACGTTGGGGTCTCAAGGCGCTGGAATGGCGACCTCGCACCGGAAGACGTAGCGTTGGAAGACCCCCCACTAGGTGGACGGACGACATCACACGAGTCGCAGGGAGCCGCTGGATCCAGGCGGCACAGGACCGTGACGTGTAGAAGTCAATACAAGAAACCTATGTCCAGGAGTGGACGTCTATCGGTTGATGATGATGATGATGATGACTTGGTATGGGCTACGTATTAAGTATCAAATTAAAATGTAGGTACCTACATTATCGTGCAAGTCGGAGACCTCGTGCAAGTGTGGGGCAACTTGCCGTATATGACTGGCACCATGTTCCTGCTCTTCACCAATCTTGCTCTTGGCACTAAGGTATACTTACTAACTCTACCTTAGCATCTCATGAGATAATATAAAAAAATTGAAGTAGGTATATAAAAAAAATTACGGAAGAAACCGTAGTGTCGTCGTAGGTGCTATTTACCAATTTTTAAACGATTATCAAATACAAGCTTGTGCCCGCGACTTCATCCGCGTGGACCTTACACATTTCGAACCCCTATTTTACCCCCTTAGGGGGTAAAAACAAATCCTTTCTTAGCAGATGTCTACGTCATAAAATCTATCTGCATGCCAAATTTCAGCCCGATCCGTCCAGTAGTTTGAGCTGTGCGTTGATAGATCAGTCAGGCAGTCAATCACCTTTTCGTTTTATACATTTAGATTTAGCTCCTGCCCATGACTTCATCTACATTCAGTTTGGTTGTTTGGGTATTTTTATTTATTTTTACCAAAAAAAATTGCAACAATAAGAAAGAAAGAGATAAAAAGGGATTTTAAAATTTTGTAACGTGAGTATAAGAGTATAAGTAGGTATCGTATAAGATATTTTTTCGGGATAAAAATTGTAGCCTAAGTACCTAAATCCGGCTTCTAGAATCTAGATGCATGTTGTGTCAGTTACTAGAAACAGTGGAGAAAGTGAAAAATTAAATAGAAATATTTTGGCAAATCAAAAAAATGTCAGAAAAAGTGATAGAAAATAATGCCTTTCGAGTAACTTAATAACAGACACGCTGGGTTTCATAGGCACTAAACGCAATGTGGAAGAAGAAGGTAATTCAGGACATGCTGGCAGAATCTTACCGAGAGCTGGCAGGTGAAAGGAGAACGAAGGGCCTGCAAATTGTTAAAAGGTGAAACCACAATTGTTTTTTTTTAATCTGAAATTTTGTAAAGGGCTTTTACAGATAATCTGTATGCCAGCCCCATCGTTACAAACTAAATAATTAAAATCAAACTACATAATTAAACCTAAAACTATATCAATTTGAGAGAATCACTATCAAATTTATACACTTTCATTGCTGAAATGCTCGAAGGTTTCTTCAAAATACAGTTAAAAATACCAATATTCATAAAATTTGTTTTATTGATGACAAGTTGGGTTTTACGACCTCCCTGGCCCAGTGGTAAGCGCTGTGGTCTCATTAGTGGGAAGTCCCGGGTTCGATTCCTGGCAGGGATTTGGAATTTTATGATTTCTAAATTTCTGGTCTGGTCGGGTGGGAGGCTTCAACCATGGCTAGTTATCACATTGAGATTTCGGCTTTGTAAAGCGTTGCCTCTGTCACTCATTCGGCGTATTGTCGGTCTCAACGACAGAGACATTCGATGTACATTATTTTCTGCCGCGTACTGTAGACGTTACCAGGATTGCTCTGTCTAAACGGCTTAGTGGAACCTCCGATGTAATACCACACGAGTAGATATCCCTAGTAATACTCTGTGCCGTAGCCATTTTGCCAAGAAGGTGGCCAATTAATAAAATTGAAAATTGTTGGGGAAAATTTCTAAAAATCATGAAACATGTGTCAAATGAATTCAAATGACAATTTTCATAGATATAACTCCACAGGGGTGGAATTTCCAAACGTCGAACGGTGAATGCTTAAGGAACCCACGGTCAAAATTACAAGTTCCTTCCCCCAGCAATTTAAGCCGTGCGTTGATATACCAGACATTCAGTCAGGACAAATCTTTCTTTATGTATATATGACAAGCTTATGCTCGCGACTTCGTCCGCGTAGACTACTAAATTTCAAACCCTTATTTCACCCCTTTAGGGGTTGAATTTTCAAAAATACTTTCTTAACGGATGCCTACCTCATAATAGCTATCTGCATGCCCAGCCCGATCCGCCCAGTAGTTTGAGATGTGCGTTGATAGATCAGTCTGTCAGTCAGTCAGTTACCTTTTCCTTTTATATATTTAGATACATATATAGCTATTATTGTTTTTAGTTGTGATAACGAGACAACCAGCCAGCTTTGTCTGTATTTTGGGTTATCAATGATAACAATATCTGGCTGGGCGGCTAGCGCGGAGAAAAACCAACTGCCCTTACGAGCCTGGTTAGTGGTAAATAGTTCCTTAGAAACTCATCAGTACCCTTATTATAAATGCGAAAGTGTGTTTGTTTGTTGGTGGTTTGTCCTTTAATCACGTCGCAACGGTGCAACGGATTGACGTGATTTTTTGCATGGATATAGATAAAGACCTGGAGAGTGACATAGGCTACTTTTTATCCCGGAAAATCAAAGAGTTCCCACGGGATTTTTAAAAACCTAAATCCACGCGGACGAAGTCGTAGGCATCAGCTAGTATAATATAATGTGCCTTTAGGCGTGGCGACTTTGGGGCCGTGTGGCCCAGAGGCTTTAACTATTTTTGAGGTCGAGTCGACCGGAGACCCGAAAGCCTTTTGGACAAAGAATTAGTTTGGCCATCCAAATATAGGAGCAATGTTGCCACCACCTTGGGTACAATGCCTCGCTGCGGTGGTCTCGATGAGGCTTTAGATTAAATTTTATTCCTGTTGCTTACGATATAATTGTTCCTTAGAGGAAATTTATGATCTGAAGAATAATAAATACTGACATAATTAGGGTTCCGTACCCAAGAGTCCTGAGTTTGTTGTGGGCTCTTCTCAGACCTGGGCGCGTTTGGAACCCTCGTAGCTTTAGTTTTAAGTTTGCGTTATAATTATCACCACTATATTATCTTACAAATCTAACACTATACCAGACAATCAATAAGAGTAATTTATTACCTATTTTGAATAAATCATTTGACTTTGACTTTGACTTTGACAAAGGGTGCCAACGGGACCCTATTACTAAGCCTCCGCTGACCGTCGTCTGCCCGTCCCCCTATCCGTCCGTCTGTTCTCATGAAACGTAACTGATAGAGAGCTGAATTTTTCACGTTGTGTATTTCTATTGCCACTATAGCAACAAATAATAAAAATTTCAAAATGGCAATAAAACAAAAATTAAAAAGGTAATCTCTACATAGTATAAAATAAAGTCGCTTCCCGCTGTCTGTATGTATGAACGCGTAGATCTTTTAAACTACGCTACGGATTTTAATGCGGTTTTCACCAACAGATAGAGTGATTCAAGAGGAACGTCTATAGGTGTAGTTTAATTCTCAAAAAATTAGAGATTCCTAGAGAAATTGAAATAATGTGAATTAGGTCGGAAAAAAAACCTCTAATTTTAGAGTTTTCGAGGCAATGACACCTCAATGAAACCACATTAGTATCTACATTGCACCCATGCGAAGCTGGAGCGGGTCGCTAGTTAGGCATATAATCTCGACCCGCGGGGTAATTACGTATCCCGCGACAGGCTTGCGACAAGCGTAAATCTTGCGAACATTGCTGTCAAACGTCACACGTAACAGCGGCTAGAGAGAGACAGCAATAGCTTCAAAGCAATATAAGAAGAAGAAGAGAGAAAGCAAATTAACTGTCGCATTGCTACTGCTGTTGCGTTGCTGTCGCTACTGCAACGTTTTACGTAATCACCCCGCAGGTTTTATTTTTCTTATAGTGTACCAATGAGGTACTCCACGGAATAGGCTACTTGACAATTTTTTTAAGTTGGTCTTAAATGGATAATATTTGTCCTATTATATCAAAAAAATTAACACTTTATTTTTTTGCGCCCTAAAAACCGTAAAACTTTAATTTAAAAAAATATTTTTCTTAGACAGGTGAAAACACTGTCGGCCATGTTTGGCCGATAGATTATCTGTGCTCTGACGTCATGCATTTGTAAACAACAGTATAACCACAGGGTTATACTGTAGTTTACAAATGCATGACGTCAGAGCACAGATAATCTATCGGCCAAACATGGCCGACAGTGTTTTCACCTGTCTAAGAAAAATATTTTTTTAAATTAAAGTTTTACGGTTTTTAGGGCGCAAAAAAATATAGTGTTAATTTTTTTGATATAATAGGACAAATATTAACCATTTAAGACCAACTTAAAAAAATTGTCAAGTAGCCTATTACGATCTAGGTACTTAAATCAAATAGGTTTTTACCGTCGAAATGTTACATTTTCAGGTATCCGTACAATACTTCTAAGACGCCAGCCTATCAGTTGACTTACGCTCATCAGGTACGTCTGATGATCAGTTCTATATATGTTTCTATAGGAAAAGGTGACTGACTGACTGGGGTTGCCACGACAGCTAGCTGTAAATAAAAAAATAAAAAATCTTTTTTATTCGAATAAACTTTTACAAGTAGGTACTTACGAATAGTCGGATGTATCTGGTTCGGAATGCCTTTCTGTGCTGTGCATTGATAATGCGTGGCAATCGTGGCAACCCCCTGCCAGACACTTTTAAACTTTAAGGGTGTCTGGCAGGGGGTTGCCAAGTGTCTGATAATGCATGACGTGATTTCTATTTCTGAAGAAAATATAAAAAACTAGCTGATGCCCGCGACTTTGTCCGCGTGGATTTACGTTTTTAAAAATCCCGTGGGAACTCTTTGATCTTCGGGATAAAAAGTAGCCTATGTCCTTCCCCGGGATGCAAGCTATCTCTGTACCAAATTTCATCAAAATCCGTTGAACGGATGAGCCGTGAAAAGCTAGCAGACAGACAGACAGACGGACGGACAGACACACTTTCGCATTTAAAATATTAGTAAGGAATATACTACTTTAACGTAAGATTTTTACACCTTTATTACCTGTTATCTCCCAAAGCAAGCATGATTCAAACAAACATGCAAACAAACGTTCCTCCCAGTGTTGAGGACAATACGCAGAGAAATTTTCAGCTATTATAAAATAACGAAGGTCTGGTACGCGCTGGCTCTTAGTCCATAACTACTAGTGGTCACGTTTAGTGGCCGTAGTAGCCACAGTAGGCCAGTTGACGGCAGCACTAACGATCCGTACGATTACTCTGTTTAAAGTTGCTAGGTAGGGCTATAAAACGACTAGGTATCTTTGATTTCACGACACCCTTAGCCTAATATTTGACAGATGTCGATTCAGGATCAAAACCGAGAGCTTCCACACTCTAGTTCACCTGCCATGGTTCTACTTCCAGTGCATCGCTGTATTACTGGCAGCCTATATCAACATATGCCTGGACACGCTGGTGACGTCCCTGGTGTCCATGTGTCGCTGTCGCTTGAGGCTGCTCGGGTTGTCTCTAGAAACACTGTGCGATGGATTGGACATTGCTGATGACGTAAATACCTCTCTACAACCTAAAATTTCCTATTTTCCTTTTCCTTTCACTGTCCCTTTCACTCTCCCTTTAATTTTTTCTTTCCCTTTCCTTTTTCTATTGTGTAGTGCTTCGACGCGCTAGTGACGTTCCTGATCCATTCCTCACTGTTGATTGAGGCTGCTTGGTTTGTCATTGTCTATTGACCAGATTGATGACGTAAATATCTGCTTAGCATTATCCTTTATGCTTGATACATTTCCTTTTGTAAATATCCTACTACCATTAATGTTTTTGTATATTCTAGGAAGACTTTCTTTCCTTCATTCTTCTATCTTCATTTCTTACCTTCTCTACCTTCCCTTCCCGTCCTTTCTTTTTCTTTTAGTACTTTTGTTTTATAATGCTTTTAAATTATTTCATCCCATGGGCAGATCAATATTTTGCTGCTAAACCTGCTTTCTTTTAATTTCCACATTTCTCTTTATTGTTTTCAAGATATTCTGACCACTAATTTCATTTCTTTTCTCTTTTCCCCTTTTCTTTTGATTTCCTCACCTCTCTTTCTTTTGTTCAGGGTCGTTTGACTGCAGCAAGTGATAGGACGGTAGGAGTTCGCCTCCGCCACTGCGTGGTCTGCCACCAAGCTCTGCTGGCGCAAACCAAACTTCTGCAGAAGTGCTTCTCGATGTCCCTTCTAGCTCAGTTCTCCGTATCGATGCTCATAATATGCGTTTCTGCATACCAACTTGCGTTCGTAAGTTCACAATTTCCGTTTGTTAAATCTGATGATACCATGATACCGTCCACCTTCTTATACCAACATCAAACTGTATGGCGGTCGCTACATGAACATGACGCGATCCGAACCTAAGGCACAAAGAAACGCACAACGATCTCACTAGATGGCATAACAAGTATCTTTAATCACTCACTATGAAGCCTCATTCACTTTTACGAAGTTTTAATCCCAGAAGATATAGATATACAAGTTTTAAGATACACCGTTGGACTAGCAGGGCCCCGAGCAAGATAATCGCTTGGATCGCTGTTGCCGAAACTAACCGTGTCCGTCCGACCATTTAGCTTGTTCAATTACGTAACCAACTTAGAGTTTTTAGGGTTCCGTAGTAAACAAGGAACCCTTATAGTTTCGCCATGTCCACCCGTCTGTCTGTCCGTCCGTCCTCGGTTAATCACGCCGACAAAGTGTCCGAACATCATTTTTTGATTACTAGATTACTAGAGTCGTCGTCGTCGTCGTCCGCCCCCCCCCCCCCCCCCCCACCCCCCATCAGCCAAATGGTAGTATATAGGAATGTGAAAAAATTCACAGCAGTAGTATATATAATATCAATTTTAAAGTAAAACTATCATGGCTAAGTAGGGTGCACAGGTTAAGGAGTTAATTTCTGTTTTTCGAGGATTGTGACTACGGAACCCTACACTGCGCGTGGTCCGCCACGCACTTGGTCGGTTTTTTGATATTATGTAAATGGAATTACTATGGATGCAGAATAATTATTATAGAAAAATAAAATTTCATTTTATTCCATTGTGCCCTATCATACTCACTATATTAATATTATGTAAGACGTCTTATTTTAAACGACACAAAAAAAATTGTTGTAAAATTTGTTTTAGGAAGCTACCAGTTTGGTTCGTGTGATATCTATGGTGACCTACTTGGCGGTGATGATGCTACAGGTGTTCATATATTGTTACCAAGGAAACCAGCTCGTTGAAGAGGTAACTTTTCTAATTTTAGGAGAGGTTTTGACGACCTCCCTGGCGCAGTGGTAAGCGCTGTGGTCTTATTAGTGGGAGGTTTTGGAATTTTATAATTTCTAAAGTTCTGGTGTTCTTTGTGGTCGCCAACTTTCTCTTAGACTCCGTATCAGACTCCTACAATGCTATATTTGGCCCGTAGTTCTATATGGTTGCGAGGCATGGACCCTAGCGGAGGACTTACGGAAAAAGATCGAAGCCTTCGAAATGTGGACGTACCGCAGGATGCTCCGCATAAGCTGGACGGATAAGGTGTCCAACCCTGAGGTTCTTGCTCGGATGCAGAAGAAGACCGAGTTAGTTAAACCCATGAAGCAGCGTAAGATCTCGTACCTGGGCCACGATAGGTACCGCCTGCTGCAGACAGTTATGATGGGTAAAATAGCTGGAAAAAGAGGAGTGGGAAGAAGGAAGAAGTCATTGGGAGTGGGCTGGCATAACTTTTCCGCCTAGCCATGGACAAGGAGAAGTTTAAACAACTGACTGCTGACCTCCAGTAATGGAGAAGCACTAGAAGAAGAAGAAGAAAGTTCTGGTCTGGTCTGGTGGGAGGCTCCGACCGTGGCTCTGGTACGATACCATGTAGACCCAACGGGCGACAACATGATCCCGCTCACCATCCTTCGCCTCGTCCCTCGCGCTCTGCTAGTCAGAGGGATACGCGGAACCTCCCACTTACCTACCCCAACTCCCTTCACCTTCCCCCATCTCCCCCTCAACTACCCCATCTCCAATCTTCCCTCCCCCCAACCAACAACCAACTCATCATCATTATCATGATCAACCCATCACCGGCTCACTACAGAGCACGGGTCTCCTCTCAGAGTGAGAAGGGTTTTGGCCATAGTCTACCTCGCTGACGATGTGCGGATTGGTATACTTCACACACCTTTAAGAACATTATGGAGAACTTTCAGGCATGCAGGTTTTCTCACGATGTTTTCCTTCACCGTTAAAGCAAGTGATATTTAATTAATTAAAAACTCATACTAATGTAATAAAAAATTGTTTTTAGAGTGAAGCAGTTGCCACAGCAGCCTACATGTGTCCCTGGTACACGTGCAGCATCCCGGTGCGTCGTTCGCTTCTGATGGTGATGAGCAGGACTCGACTCAGCACCCAACTCACTGCCGGCGGCTTCACGCAGCTGTCCCTAGCCACATTTATGGCTGTACGTTTCGCTTTTTAGGGTTCCGTACCTCAAAAGGAAAAACGGAACCCTTATAGGATCACTTTGTTGTCTGTCTGTCTGTCTGTCAAGAAACCTACAGAGTACTTCCCGTTGACCTAGAATCATGAAATTTGGTAGGAAGGTAGGCCTTATATAGCAGACATTCGGGGAAAAATCTGAAAACCGTGAATTTGTGGTTCCAATCCAATCCATCAGCCTGTTTGCGTCCACTGCTGGACATAGGCCTTTCCAAGAGCGCGCCAAATTGGCGCTGCTCATTAGAAGTAGTGCCCATACTGACCACGCTGGGCAGGCGGGGTGGTCAGCGCAGGGCTGTAGGCTATTTCGCACCAGTGACGCTGCTGCCCGTCTCTGGTCTGTATTATTTAAAGCCAAGCCATATGGAATGGTTATCCCGCCATTCTTCGGTCGTCATATCCTCGTCCGCTGATTCGCAGGGGGCACCACGTGCAGGTGAGGTTGACATTTGGGGTGCTAAGCGCACCCCCTTACCCCCCTAGGTTTTTTGTGGTTACATCACACAAAAAAAAATTGTGGTCATCAGTACCCTTATTATAAATGCGAAAGTGTGTTTGTTTGTTGGTTTGTCCTTCAATCACGTCGCAACGGTGCAACGGATTGACGTGATTTTTTGCATGGGTATAAATAGAGACCTGGAGAGTGACATAGGCTACTTTTTATCCCGGAAAATCAAAGAGTTTCCACGGGATTTTTAAAAACCTAATTCCACGCGGACAAAGTTGCGGGCATCAGCTAGTGAACTAATAATTAGTATTTTCAATTTTCGAAGAAAGATACTATATCAAGTGGGGTATCATATGAAAAGGCTTTACCTGTGCATTCTAAAACAGATTTTTATTTATTATTATGCATCATAGTTTTTGAATTAGGTATCGTGATAAATGTGGGTAAAATACTATTAAATAAAATACGGAACCCTCAGTGCGCAAGCATGACTCGGACTTGACCGGTTTTTTTGAAATATGTGCCCTGCCCATTGCCACCGAACCCGTTGAGCTATGTTGGTTACTCTGTTCTCCTCATTTCAGATTGGATCACGTAGAGAAACTCCAAGCTTACCACTCTCCATCGCCCGCTTTGTTACTATGAGCTGAGCTAAAATTTTTTTTTCTTACAGATTATAAAGGCATCATACTCATTCTTCACGGTGCTGAAACAGGTGGAAGAAAAATGAAATTATTATTATTATTATCTAATAATCGTTTTGTGTGAAATATGAGTTTAATAAAAATTTAAACTGATGTGCAAATTTAAAAAAAAATACCTCTCTTTTTATTGTAAGTATCTTTACATCGAAGCTGTGGTAGCCTAGTGGTTAGGACGTCCGGCTTCCAATCGGAGGTCGTGGGTTCGATCCCGGGCACGCACCTCTAACTTTTCGGAGTTATGTGCGTTTTTAAGTAATTAAAATATCACTTGCTTTAACGGTGAAGGAAAACATCGTGAGGAAACCTGCATGCCTGAGAGTTCTCCATAATGTTCGCAAGGGTGTGTGAAGTCTGCCAATCCGCACTTGGCCAGCGTGGCAGACTATGGCCAAAACTCTTCTCACTCTGAGAGCCGGCGATGGGTTGATCATGATGATGATGATCTTTACATCGTATTCCCTATTAAAAGTAGGTGGAATCCTCGTAGCTTTAGTTTTAAGTTAATACCTACCTAATTATCACCACTATATCTTACAAATCCAACATCTGACTATCAAAAAGAGTAATTTATTACCTATTTTGAATAAATCATTTGACTTTGACTTTGACTTTAGTGTCGGTAGAAATTGTCTGACTGACGGACGGACGGACCGTCGAGCGGTGGACGGTGGACGGTCAAATGCAAATTTATCGAAATACCTACACTCGGAGATTTCGCTTCGCTTGGTCACTATACCTATAGTACGCGACAGTTCGAGATGGCAATCGTGGTATGAGGCGTGAGGACACCCGCACACCCGCACAGTGCCCACGCTCACCCGCACCGGATTAGCGCGGGGGCTGTGCGGGATGTGGCCTGTCACTCTCCAGGTCTTTATCTATACCCATGCAAAAAATCACGTCAATCCGTCGCACCGTTGCGACGTGATTGAAGGACAAACCAACAAACAAACACTTTGTCATTTATAATAGGTAAGGGTACTTACTGATTGTGAATAAATTATTTAACTTTGACTTTGACTTTATGAAACGTTACTGCAGGGTGGCTAAAATGGTTTGGATTTCCGGGACAGTCCCGAATCGTCTCGAGCACATAACATTCGTACACAAGCATATCACATTAACCATAATATTATGATAGTATGACGCTATTCAACATTATCTCGTGAGAAATCTGATCTTACATACGACTAGGACTTCAATACAAAACATTCACAGTTACAAAAAAATCAGTGATCTCCATGATAGGCAAACTAGAAACAAAAATAAGCTAGCTACTCCTGCGCTCCGCCTCTGGAAGGTGCGAAAGTCATTTGTGGGAATGAGTGTAATATTTTATAATAAAATTCCACAAGCAATTTTAGACTTGCCTTTACACAAGTTTAAAAAATGTGTTAAAAGTATGCTCCTAAAAAAAGCATATTATACAGTCGCAGACTATGTAAACGATAAAAAAGCTTGGATTTGACTCGCTCCAGCAATGCACGGGGCTGCAATGGCTTTGTACGGTATAATAACATTGTAAATTGGAAAATTAAAAAGAGCAACCGCCGAGTTTCTTGCTGGTTCTTCTCGGTAGGAACGGCATTCCGAACCAGTGGTAAATTAAACCTGACTATTCATAAGCACTTTTAAAAAGTTTACATGAATAAAAAAACATTCTATTCTATTCTATTCTATTCTAATAGCTCAACGGTTAGCGGACTGAAATCCGAGAGGTCGGCAGTTCAAATCCCACACAGCATTAACACAAGCTTAGTAATACGCTTAATTTAGATAAGAAAGGGAATAGTATTGAAACTAGCAACCACTGCGGCTTCTAAAGTTCATATATTCATCATCATAATCTTAACACTTCGCCGGCCCACTACTGAGCACGAGTCTCCTCTAATAATAAGAAGGGCCATATGTCCCTTTTCATTCTGAGAGATCTGGTGCTCAGTACAGAAACAGTTCGGTACAGTAGAGAAAATAATACCTTCCAATTGTTATTTATGTTGACTTAGTTATTAGTAGTAACTATAGTCTGCGACAGCTTGAGATGGCAATTGGAGTATGAGGCGGGGGGACGCCTCGTACACACGCACGTCACCCGCGCTTGCCCGCACCGGGTTAGTTAGGGCTGTGCAGGTGTGCAGGCGATTGCCATTTTGACCTGTCGCGTAGTAGAATTAATGTACATCGGCCTTTGGAATGACATTTCGGCGTTGTAGAGCGTTGTCTCTGTCACTCATACCTATATGACGTTTTGTCCGTCTCAATGACTGGGACAACGCTCTACAAAGCTGTCTCCTAAACGTCGATGTACATTACTTTCTGCTGCGTACTGTACCTTTATTTTTTGGCCGTGGTTTGCGGGTGAGTGTACTGTACATAACTGTTATGAACAACTTTCTTGGAACTTGTAATTGTACACCCACGTTTTACCGGTATCTATAAAGATTGGCCATTCAATGACATGTCTGTGTGTGTTCACGTAGCCACAAATAGCGGACGCGGACGCGGATGCGGACGCGGAGGCGCGACTATAGCCGGGGCTCGACCTCCATCGTGCAGTGGCCTCAGTTTAAGAGCATTTAAGACACAAGCCCGCAGTTGGAACCACAACATGGTGTGGATATGCAGGAAAAGGAAGGAATTCACGTTTTAAACCGTGCGGTTACCGCAAAGCAATCGAACACAATATCTAAAGGCTACTTCAGACACTATCGAATCTGGTTTACATCCGTGCAACATTATGGTATGCCACAAGGTTACATGATCATCATCATCGTCAACTCATCACCGCCACCCATCAGAAGTTTTGTGTTGTTTTGTGTGATAGTGATGCATAATAAATAGCTTGCGTGGTTTCTTGATTTTCGTGCATGTTAAGTAGTGGAAGGGTGAGTTGTGCATATCGCATGCTGCTTGTTATACCATACAAAATCTATTGTACCGTATTATAGCGATTTAAGTGTATCACGGTCTTCCACAAAGTAGAGTCAGTTTCTATAAGCTAAGACAAAACGCTTTGCGGTGGCGACCATGTATTTCAGATGTGAATATACCTCATATGAGGTGTACCTATTTTCACAACGGTGAAGGAAAACATCGTGAGGAAACCTGCATGTCTGAGAGTTCTCCATAATGTTCTCAAAGGTGTGTGAAATTTGCCAATCCACATTTGACCAGTGTGCTAGACTGCAGTGTGTAGTGAGCACGCGATGGGATGTCATGCTGATGATGACAATGATATTCATCTTGTCAACGCTTCTTATTAAGTTGACAGTGCGTTCGCGGCCTATCGGAACTATCATGTAGATTATGCCTAAAATTAGTCTATGGTTAGCGAATAGTACTTACTTTAAGAAATGTCAAAAATAAACCGTTACACACACACACACAAACTCTCCGCTGAAGTACGTTGTTTCATTGTTCCTTCTCCGAACCTAAAAATTAGAAGATCTACCTATCGGGTCTTCGGTGTTAGTTCAAATAACTAACACATCTTATTAAAATCGCCCGAACTAGATCCGCGCGTTTTAGGCATATCTGAACTGGACCCTATTTGTAAAGAAGCGCGAGCGATTTGTATGTGAACACTCGGAACGGTGTCACTTTACCACTTTCATGCGTTTAACACTAACACCTAACACCAGAGGCGGATTATCCCTAAGGCAAACTAGGCACGTGCCTTTTTTTAAAAATAGAGATAGCGAGCAAACGAGCAGGCGGGTCACTTGATGTTAAGTGATTACCGCCGCCCATGAACATTTGCAGCACCAAAAGAACCGCCGATGCGTTGCCGGCTTTTTAGGAATTTGTTGGTCCGCCCCTTGAATAACCCCATGTTGTAATCTAGTGGGAACACCGCCGATGAAAGGCCTGGGATGGGGAGCCTAGGGGCGCGATGTTACGAAGGGACGCAGGTTACCATTACCTGGCCTACCTAAATTATCCCTACTAAGTAATATTATCTTGGAGTGGCCGAAACTGCCTCTTCTTTAATATGGCAAAGTGTCATGACGTGATGTTCTTCACTCGATCACATTAATAAATAAAATCACCAACTACCAGCTGTGCAATGAGACGATTCCTCCTTCTTTCGTAAAAATTTAATATATATATATATATATATATATATATATATATATGTATAATATATTATAAATAAATTTAATAAAATAAAACATAATTAGTAAAAAAACTTATATGGATGTTAGAGGGGCGCCTATGAGGTGCTTGCCTAGGGCGCTCTCGACATTTAATCCGCCTCTGTTATAACACCATAGTATTCGCGACTCAAGGCTCAAACGTTTATCTATACTTTATTAAATATTCAGTATACGGGATGCGTGGATATGAACAAGTCGTGACATCGTAACCAAGTTGTTGTTTAATGATGTTTAATGCATTTAACTAAGATGTTTTAATAAATTTTTTGATTGCAGGTAAGTCAAATATATTTCACATTTTAATCTTTATTTTTTTACTTAATTAATTAATTAATAAAGCCTATCTCTTAAATTTAATTTTAATATATTGTTTTTAATTTTTAAGGTTCCGTACCTCAAAAGTAGAAACAGATCCTATAAAGGATCACTTTGTTGTCTGACTGTCCGTCCGTCTGTATATGATGAACCATAATTGTTACTGTTGAAATTTTTAAAGAGTATGTACCTATTTCTATTGCCGCCATAACAATAAACAATAAAGACCCAAGATAACGAATTTCAAGGCCGCCATGCAAAAAAATAATAATGAAATAGTCTTATATCTTATACAATTTTCTTATATACGGTACCCTTCGCGTGCGAGTCCGGCTCGTGCTTAAGCGATTTTTTTTTGAATTATTTTTTATTTTCAGCGGAAAAGAAACAAAAATGGAGCTGGCCCTGTTTCTGTTGTTTAGTTTATTCAGTTTAGTGATGTGCAGTAAGAATTTCATGTGCTATTGGAATTGCAAATGCATGTATGACATGTTTGGCACCGCGACTCCATACGACACTGTTCGGGGGGACCTGAGGGACCAAATAGAAAATGACGGTACGTTTTATCATCAATATTTAACAACCTATCGCACATCCACACATCTAATTAATCTAACTAATCTTGGTGTCGAGACCCTTGGTCCGTGGGGTCCTAGCGCTATAAGACTTTTTAAGGAAATAGCAAAAAGGTAAAGGTAATAAATAATAATATGGGTCTCCCTACTAAGGTCTAAGAACCAAATTGCGACACCCAAACTGGGTATACATAATACTTTGTACATAATATGATGTAGTTTATGGAAATGCAATAAATGAAAATTGAAATTGAAGGTTAGTCGACATCACAGGAGACCGAAGAGCTGGCAGCTACCTCGGACAATAAATTAGCCTAGCTCTACTCGGTGGCCTAGCTATTCAAAGGGGGAACGCTGCCAGTATCTTCGGAACCTTACATAAAGGGACTCCTTTTAATAATATATTTTAGTTATAATATTATATTTTTTAAGGTTTTAGTATAATTAATCTAAATATATGAAAGGAAAAGCTGACTGACTGACTGTCAACGCACTGCTCAAACTAAATCGAGCTGAAATTTGACATGGAGATAGCTATCCGCTTAGAAAGAATTTTTGAAAAGTCAAACCCTAAGGGGTAAAATAGAGTTTCGAGTTTGAAATACGTGCAGTCCACGCGGACGAAGGCGCGGGTTTAAGTTAGTAAATAATAAAAAAAGGAAAACTGACTGACTGACTGATTTATCAACGCACAGGTTAAACTACTAGACTGATCGGGCTGAAATTTCGCATGCAAGATAGCTATTATGACGTAGACATCCGCTAAGAAAGGATTTTTGGAAACTCAACCCCTGAAAGGGTAAAACAGGGGTTTGAAATATGTGCAGTCTTAGCCGATGAAGTCGCGGACATAAGCCAATATAGCTATAAAAAGAAAAAGTGACTAAATGACTGACTGACTCATCTATCCACGAACAGCTCAAACTACTACAATTCGGAAATGCAGATAGCTATTATAACGTAAGACAGAACTTTTGAAAATTCAACCCCTAAGAGGGTAAAATAGGGGTTTGAAAGGGAAACGCCCATTCATCAAAGGGTATTTGGCCAAAGAACATCCATCAATGAAATTAATGAAAGGCATTAGGACTGAGATCACAGATCGAGAAACAAGCACTATTTCGGACATAGAACTCGGAGGAACTTTTATAAACCACTTAGTTTATTTGTTTTCTCAGTAAGAATTACTGCAATACCTACATTGCCAAGATTGTCATTACGAGCGGAATTAGTTGAGTCTGTGTCTGAGTTGAGTGTCTTTTAATTACGCCGGAATGTTACGCATTTTTTATGTAGGTGTTCATAACATTGATGGATAAAATTTGGCCAAGAATGGGCGTTTCCCTTTGTGTCGTCCACGCGGACGAAGTCGCGGGCATAAGCTAATAAATAAATAAATAACATTGTTGCAGGTTGTGAAGTGCTAAGTATCTGGTCGCTGCACCGGCACGGGAACCGCAACCCTAGCGCTGATGTCACGAGAGACATCAGCGCGTTGCAGATCAACATTACACGCCTACTGCATGACCCTAGTGTCCATCTGAGGCATCGCAATAATTGTGCACAGGTTACTCCTATTTTTTTAATAAAAAATATTAAAAAAAACTGACTTTCAAAATTACTACAAAGTAAAATAAAATTATTCAAATACTTATATTTTAAGCTACACCCTCATATTCACCACAAAAAAACTTTAATATTGTATTCCATTTCCAGGATACGGATGATCTGATGAAGTGGCGCTGGAACTCCACCCTGGACAACTCCGCATCGTTCCTCACTGGCGTTGGCTACGAGGAGGTTTATGCTCTTGGCAGGAGGATGCAGATTCAGTACCAAAAGTAAAGTTTTACGTAAAATAAAAAGTTCTGGTTCACTGTAAGATAATTATACCCCACTTGGTATAATTATCTTAATTTGAAAATTGAACATATTAATTATTTGTTCATGAACACATTTAATTGTTTTTCTTGTGTAATGTAACCACAAATTCACTGTTCTCGGATTTTATCCCTTACTTGTGGTATAAGACCTACCTATCTGACAAACATCATGATTCTAGGTCAACGGGAAGTACCCTATAGTTTTCTTGACCGACACGGACAGACAACGAAATGATCCTGATTTTTCATTTTGAGGTACGGAACCCTAAAAAGCAAATCAATAAGCATTTCTTTTTTTTCTTGAACAGCTTCCTGAAATCTGTCGAAAAGGTGTACTTTAGAGCGTCGAACCAACAAAGAACTATTACCAGTCTCATGGCATTCGTTCTTGGAATGACTGATGGCACACCGTCACTAGCTAACTTATCTATGGGTATCCATCCACCTTTGGAACGAGATGACGTCTTGCGGGTATGCTCTGTCTACCTTTTCTACTTTTATTGCAAGATAAGCTTGCACCACCACTAATCGTTGAGAGCTCTGCACTCGAAATTGTAAACGAGTATATGTCCTAGGACACACAATCCAGTTGGGTAGGTCCAATTTTAAAAAGAGGTCAGCCGCCGAGCGGTGTTCTTGTTCAAAATTCCTCAGTGCTTGAAGACCAAAGTCTTCGAACAGTGCGTGTTGCCAGTGATAACATATGGATCCGAGACATGGTCGCTAACTTTGGACCTCATAAGAAAGTTCAGAGTCACTCAGCGGGCGATGGAGAGAGCTATGCTTGGAGTTTCTCTACGTGATCAAATCAGAAATGAGGAGATCCGTAGGAGAACAAGAGCAACCGACATAGATACAAGAGACATGTCCAGCAGTGGAAGTCTATCAGTTGATGATGATGATGATTAAGCTTGCACCATTGTCATCAAGACAGCTCAAGTTTCATAAAAAAAAATTGTCTAAAAAATTATAATTTTCATCATGCATCACGTCTTGTAGCATAAATTACTAAAATGTCACCTACTACGTATAATACTTTAGCAAAACAGAAACATATAATTTTACTAGTTTAAAACACCACTAACGGGTTTTTCAGCCATATGAAAATTGCCAACTATACCAAGACGAGGTGGTAAACGGCCAGTTGCTAGCCGATGAGCTGGCGGCGTATGATACAAGTCCTGAATTCTTAGCTGTGAGTATTCCTCAATCTATCTATTTCTATACTTTCTAATTATATACATATACTAATATTATAAAGAGGCAATGTCGTTAAGTTTGTTTATAGGGGGTAATCTTTGGAACTACTGAACCGATTTTAAAAATTCTTTCTTTCCAATAGAAAGCTGCATTATTCTTGAGTGACAGAATCACGTCGTCACGAAAAAAGTCGTCTCATCTGTGAGTTTCTGTGGCATGCGCTGCCTAAATAAAGCTACACGAAAACAATGTTCGGTGGAATTGTTCCTCTTAAACAGCTCTAAAAAAAGTCTACGATAGCATATATTATCTATATTTTACGGTAGGCTCACAGTAACCATTTTTATGGTTTTGAAATGTGGTCTAAAACAAAGCTTTACTTTCGAAGGTGTTTTTAACTTTTTACTATCACAGTATTAATCCTTATCAAAATAAAATTGTTTGTCATCTCAAGTGTTTAATTTAGACCAAAATTGCCCTTTGTATCATTTCGTTTAGATTAATATCCTAGGAGATATCATATTATATAAAAGCGAAATAGCACTCACTCACTCACTCACTCACTCACTCACTCACTCACTCACTCACTCACTCACTCACCACTCACTCACTCACTAACTCACTCACTGACTGACAGACTGGCTCATCACGAAATCTCAGGCAGGAATTACAAAGCCTACAAACTTGAAATTTGGAAGATAGATTCTTTCTAGGACGTAGGTGTCAGAGAAACGGTTTTGATTAATTCCTCTTCTAAGGGGGAGAAAGGGGCGGTTGAAGGTTGTATGAAAGTCCTATGTTTTTGAAATTAGAGACGTGAAAATCAACCCCCCCCCCCCCCCCCCCCCCCCTTAAGGGTGCTAATAAAATAGGGGCGTAAAGTTTGTATAGGAAAATTTTATTTTGGGAAAACTTCGCAATTTTTTTGTATCGAGCCAAATAGTGCTAATCGTGTTTTGGCTCTCGTAATTCACTAAAGAATCAAAACTTGATTCTTTGAACATCCGAAAAGTGTCCCAACACCGCTTTTGGTAAACAGTTCTTAAGGCAATCTTTTCGTCTTCCAGATCAGAGACGAATTGGTCTCGAAGCTGCCAGTGGATTACCAACTGACGCCTACTGAAGTGTTCACTATGTACCAGTTATGCCGGTTCGATAGGACCTGGAGTGAGAAGCTTCGCTCTCCCTGGTGTGCGCCCTTCTCTATCAAACACCTGATGATACTGGAATATAGGGATGATGTACGGCATTACTACAGAAATGGGTATGGATCATGGGTAAGTCTGGATTTTTCTTTTTCAACCTAGCTGGCTGGAAAATATTCATGCTCACCTACTATGTTAGCGCCTCAATAGCTGAACCGGTAAAGGAGTGGACTGAAAACCGAAAGGTCGACGGTTCAAACCCCGCCCGTTGCACTATTGTCGTACCTACTCCTAGCACAAGCCTGACGCTTAGTTGGAGAGGAAAGGGGAATTATTTTTTTAAACTCGTTTATAATTTTTCGAGTTGTCGACCATTTCATTGAGTAGGGCACATAGTTTAAAAAACCGATAGACGTTCGGCTCCCAAGGGGGTAGACTGATGACGTCGCACCGGAAAGCCCAGCGTTGGAAGACCTCGCACGAGGTGGACAGACGACATCAAACTAGTCTCAGCGTGTCTGGTTACAGGCAGCGCAAGACCGTAGCGTGTGTAAGTCCCTACAAGTAACCTTTGTCCAGCTGTGGACGTCTATTTATTGATAACTAGCTTATGTTCGTGACTTCGTCCGCGTGGACTACACGAATTTCAAATTCAAACCCCTATTTCAAACCCCCCTTAGGGGTTGAATTTTCAAAAATTCTTTCTCAGCGGATGGCTACGTCATAATAGCTATCTGCATGCCAAATTTTAACCCAATCCGTCTAGTATTTTGAGCTGTGCGTTTATAGATCCGTCAGTCAGTCAGTTAGTTTAACTATATGTTTAGATGATCATGGTTAGGGGAACGAAGAACTTTTACACTGTCGGTCTGTTTTCTTCATCAGTTTCTGTCAGATTTCCCAACTTACAGGTAAACTTGAAGCTCGGTGCCTTACCTCTGAAGGACTTGTACGAAAACTTCGTGAATGCGATCGATGGCAAGAAGACCCTCGTTTCGTACTTCGCTCACGACACCATGCTGGATATGGTGTTCTGTGCCCTCGGACTGTACAAGGATCGTGCACCGCTACGGGGATCGGCCGGGATAAAATGGTTTAGCGGTGGAGGTAGGTTAAGGAAGTATACCGAGTATACCAAATACAACCATATCAGTAGGTACCCATATTGAAATGAAATGAAATGAAAATCTTTTTTATTCGTATAAACTTTTACAAGTGCTTACGAATAGTCGGATGCATCTACCACTGGTTCGGAATGCCTTTCCTGCCGAGAAGAACCAGCAAGAAACTCGGCGGTTGCTCTTTTCAAATATTTGATATAGGTACAAAATTATGCCATGTATAAAATAGTATTTGCAGTCTTGTGCGTTGCTGGAACGAGCTGCAGGTCAAATCCACGCTCTTTTATCATTTAGATAATCTTCAATTGTGTAATATGCTTTTTTCAGGAGCATATTTTTAATAGATTTTTTAAACTTGTGCAAAGGTAAGTCCAAAATAGTTTGCGGGATTTTATTATAGAAGGTAATACCAATACCCACAAATGACTTTTGGACTTTCCTGAGGCGGAAGGCAGGAGCTGCAAGTTTGTCTCTGTTTCTAGTAAGCCTATTGTGTAGATCACCAATTTTCTTGTAACTAAGAATATTTTGTCTTACAAAAATTATGTTATTATAAATATATTGAGAGGCTACAGTAAGGATATCTATTTCCTTAAATTTCTCTCGAAGGGAATCGATTGCGCGTATTGCCCTTTTTTGTAATACAAAAATTCTCCCAATATCTGCCGCTTTACCCCATATTAAGATTTCATAAGACATAATACTATGGAAGTAAGCAAAATATACTATCTTTGCGATGATATTTATTATGAATGTGAAAGTGTGTTTGTTTGTTGGTTAGTTGGTTTGTCTTTCAATCACGTCGCAACAGAGCAACGGATCAACGTGATTTTTGCATGCCAGCCATGCGACAGCCAGGCTGATCCTTTGCGCAAAAAATGAGCCAGCCCTTTTGCCACCAGATGAGGCTTAATCGCGGTGAAATCCATGATTTTATTATAAATGAGAAAGTGTGTGTCTGTCTATCTGTCTGTCTGTCCGTCTGTCTGTCGGTCTATCTGCTAGCCTTTCACGGCCCATCCGTTTAACCAATTTTGACTAAATTTGGTACAACGATAGCTAGTCTCCCTGATATGACACGGGGCCAGTTTTAATTATACGTTTTTAGATTAAGTATTTTTTACTTCTAATTTTTTTTAGATTCCCAGGATATAGATCCTAGCTGGAGAATTTGGAGAACTAGTGAGTTTTCTCCGTTCGCTTCTAACTTCATCGCTGTTCTATCCAGGTAACTTTATCTGTGTACTAGCTTATGCTCGCGACTTCGTCCGCGTGCACTACACAAATTTCAAACCCCTATTTCACCCCCTTAAGGGTTGAATTTTCAGAAATCCTTTCTTAGCGGATGCCTATGTCATAATAGCTATCTGCATGCCAGATTTCAGCCCGATCCGTCCAGTAGTTTAAACTGTGCGTTGATAGATCAGTCAGCCAGTAAGTCAGTCTACTGTCACCTTTTCCTTTTATATATTTAGATAGTAACAAGGTCATTCGTCAAAACTAGTTTTAACTGTTTTTAGAGTTCTCCAGAGATCTAGAAAAAGGCTCCCTTTAGGCTCACTTCGTTGTCTGTCTGTCGTGTCTGTCGATCCAATCAACTACTTTTACAGTTGTTGCAACTCACGAAGGCTAGTGAACTTTACTTGTGGTAACGTCGTTTACTGGTCATTGCGTAAGTGTGCGTGCATGTCGGACCAATCAGTCGCGAGCAAGCGCTGTCAAACGCACACATTTAGTGTACCTTACGTATACCGATACGACTTAAACACAAGCATGAGTCACTCGCCTTCGTGAAATGCAAGAATGCATGCGCACACCCGCACGTCACCTGCGCTCGCCTGCACCATCTTAGTGCGGGGACTATGCGGATGTGCGGGCGTTCCCTCCCCGATTGCAATCTCGACCTGTCGCGTACTACAACTGTAATCTTGATGCCGAGCAAAGCCTAATGAATCAGACTATCACCATATTTATAATATTCGCAGAGCAACCTTGCAACAAAACCGGTAAATATCTAACTTAATGGTCGATAACTAAATTAATAGTTGAATCCAGTTTCATTGACATTTCAATACCTTAAATTAAAATTAGTATGTATAATACCGGCTTCCCACGGTGCCCTGGACCACACCGCAACGACGCACCTTGAAAGAGTATCGTCCGTGGTAGCGCAAACACGACGTCGCTGTCGTCATCCGAGCTTTGTACGCTGTGCGTGGTTGTATGTGGCCGTGCGTGATAATCTGCAGATTAGCGCACCGTGGGAAGCCAGTATAATAGGTAGGTACGTCTGTGTGAATATCGGGAATACCTATATAAAATAAAATAAAAATAAAATAAAAGCGCATGAAGCACGTGACATCTTAGGCAGTGGTCCGACCGCCGACGATGAACGAGAAACGAGTAGAACTAGAAACTATAAACGAGTTGGTGATCAGCGGGAAGCGAGTGTGTAGTTTCGATAGTTTTGTCGCCGGGCTATAAGCAAGTGTGCAAGTGCGATGAGCAATTACTCGCGCCATTCGCCCGCGGTCGCTCAGGTGCAAACCTGCGCGCACGTCACACGTGTTCAAGCGAGCGAGCGTCCGCGCAAAGAATATCGCTGAGCGAGTTTATTTTTGAAAGCTCGTCGCTCAGTGACAAAACTAGTAAAGCGAGTCGTCGCCGGCAGTGTGAACAGTCAGAGAGCAACTTATGATATATGCATCTCTTTCGTTTACACGGAATGTACATTTATTGTGCGTTTCTTGAGAGAGAAAATCGCCGATAGTTAGTCGTTTTCTCGCCAGGTCGGACTACTGCCTAAACCACAAGGCTATTATCGCTTTCCTTGTGTACATATTAAAATGAAATTCCAGGTGTGAGGAGTCAGGGGAACCAACCCTCCGAGTTCGTTTATTCATAAACGAGAAACCTACGCCTCTATGTCCAGAAGAGGGCTGCACCTGGCAACAGTTCCTGGACATCTTCCAGGTCTTCAGCGAAGCGAACCTGGACTTCTGTGCCAAGGAGTGGTCGGAGTCCAGAGCCGGAACTGCGGCGTTCTTGACCGGGCGTTCAAACACCATGATTGGAATGGCGACTATTATATTTGTATTGATCATAGCTATTTTGAGTATTTTGCAATAGTATAAATTTTATTATCTAATAAAATAGATTTATTTCACGTAAAAATTTCTGGTTTTTTGTGGTGGGCAATTGATTTCGGGGGACAGACAAACCCTTAGGGGGAACTGGGACAACCCTCCACCTCCCATGGCCCCACCAACCTCTCGGTTATATGGGCCGAATCGCGGGAGGGCGCCCGTTCGGTACTTGCTCTTGGCATTTTCCCGGGGCGCCTTCTTGACTCCCTACAAATTATTTTGTCTCTTCCTTGTCCCTTATGCTCACTCTCCCCCCTTGGGGGCTAGACGTCACTTAGGGGGAAGTGGGGCAGATTAATACACAAAAATTCAAAATGACATTTCAGTTCTTAAATATCATTTAAAATATCCATTATTCCATACTAGCTAGCACTTATTATTATAACACTACTTAAATACAAAAGAAAACTATTGTGCATATAATATGTATTGTGCATTGTGCCCAAAATCACAATAAAAAAAACTGTGGCCCTACCGCGGTTGTTTGACAGCTACAATGTCACGATCGCAATCATCTCTGATTGGTTAATGCTTTGTTGCAACAAAAATTGCACAAATTCAGCCAATCAGAACAATTGAGATTGTAATAATGATTGATGCAGGTTTTAGACAATCGCCCTACTGGTTTAATAGGGCGATAAAAAGTTATTATACATTTTAAATAAAAAATGGGATTTGTGTCATTCTACCCCACTGACGGGGCAGATTTTTTGTTATTGGTATTGGATTGTGTTTAGGTAGTATCAGTGCTACTCTTATTATTAATGCGAACGTGTGTTTGTTTGTTGGTTTGTCCTTCAATCACGTCGCAACGGAGCAACGGATAGACGTGATTTTTTGCATGGGTTTAGTTAAAGACCTGGAGTGACATAGGCTACTTTTTATCCCGGAAATTCAAAGAGTTCCCCCGGGATTTTTAAAATCTAAATCCACGCGAACGAACGTCGCGGGCATCACGTTTTGCTAGTGTTCTAATTACACCCTGTATACTTATTTACATAATTTTACACACTAGACTCGTAAGTTAAATCATCACAGAAGTCGAGGGTTGCGTTGGAGAACCTCTTGAATGTGGTGCGGAACTCGCCCCACGAGCAGACCCGGTTGGTACAGAGATGCATCTCTCGCTCGTTCACTAAGAATTGGATTCTGTACGTTCTGGAGGTTGCGTTCTTTGGACACCTGCAATTATAGAGAATCTGTTTGTATGTTGTATAGAAGCACGCGTTACTTTGCGGAAGTCCATGATATACAATGAACCAAAAGCTTAATTTGCTATAATCCGCTGAAACAGGTCGAATTTGTATGTGCGTCGAGTGTGTTTGGGATTTGCGTGGTGGCGGTGCGTATTGCTTGCCTGGTGGCTGCTTCTTCCTGCATGTTTAGCAGTGGGAGGGCGGGCGGTGCATTTCGCATGCTGCATGTTGCACCATACAGATTCGACCTGTTTCAGCGGATTATAGCAAACTAGCTTATGCTCGCGACTTCGTCCGCGTGGACTACAAAATTTCAAACCCCTATTTAACCCCCTTAGGAGTTGAATTTTCAAAAACCCTTTCTTAGCGGATGCCTACGTCATAATAGCTATCTGCATGCCAAATTTCAGCCCGATCCGTCCAGTAGTTTGAGCTGTGCGTTGATAGATCAGTCAGTCAGTCAGTCAGTCACCTTCTCCTTTTATATATTTAGATTAAGCTTTTCGTACGCTGTATAATCTGTTTGTATTTTTAAATACCCAAGTACGGAACCCTCGGTGCGCGAGTCTGACTCACACTTCGCCGGTTTTTTTGGTGTGTCCTTCAACCATGCCGTAACAGATCAACGGAATGGATATACCTAGTTAAAGACCTGGAGAGTGAAATAGGCTACTTTTTATCCCGGAATATTAAAGGATTTTTAAAAACCTAAGATTTTAAGATAAATCAGAGTATTCTTACCTATTTTATATAAATATAGTATATTAGTATTCTTAGCTGAAGCGGCAATAGGCAGGGCACATAGTTCGTAAAACCGATAGACGTTGGGGTCCCAAGGTGCTGGAATGGCGACCTCGCACCGGAAGACGCAGTGTTGGAAGACCCCCCACTAGGTTGACGGACGACATCAGACGAGTCGCAGGGAGCCGCTGGATTCAAGCGGCGCAAGACCGTGGCGTGTGGATGTCCCTATAAGAGACCTATGTCCAGCAGTGGACGTCTATCGGTTAATGATGATGATGATGATTCTTACCTATACAAGACCGCCACAAAATTAGCGGCGAATGGCGTCAAGAAACTGGTCCGCCATTTTCTATCCTTAACCCTTTCGAGGCCAGAGAGTTTCGGATCGTCCTTGTAGAGTCCCATAGCTGTGTAGATCATGTCGACCATGGTGTCATGAGTGAAGTAGGCTGTGAAGGATTTCTGACCAGTTTGGGAAGCGTTCTGGAACTTCTCATACAAGTCCTTGAGACCTACTGCTCCTGTGAGCGCGTTGAGGGACTTGCCGTAGCCATTGCTGTGGGATAAATGAAGTTATTGCTAAGCAACGTTGACTCAAGTCTGTAACTGGATAGGTGACCGATTTTGGACATCTTTTCGTCTTTTCGCTTCTTACACGCCTAGGAGAACACGGTAAGTGCTTCGATTCTCGTTATTATCACTAAAATCTGATAGGTAATCTAAATATATAAAAAGAAAAGGTGACTGACTGATCTATCAATCAATCAATCAATCAATCAGCCTATTTGCGTCCACTGCTGGACATAGACCTTCCCAAGAGCACGCCACCACACACGATCCTCCGCCTTCCTCATCCACCCACTTCCCGCTATCTTCTTAAGGTCGTCAGTCCAGCGGGTTGGAGGTCGTCCCACACTGCGCTTGCTGATACGCGGTCTCCCGGCCATCGGTTCTGTGGCAGACGTGGCCTGCCCACTGCCACTTCAGCTGGCTAATTCGATGGGCTATGTCGGTCACTCTGGTTCTTCTACGGATTTCCTCGTTACGGATTTTGTCCCTCAGAGAGATACCCAACATAGCCCGCTCCATAGCCCCCTGAGCGACTTTGTCTTGTGGACAAGGCCAACTGTCAGTGTCCACGTCTCAGCGCCATACGTCATCACAGGTAGGACACACTCATTAAAGACTTTCGTCTTTAGGCTTTGAGCTGTGCATTGATCTATCAATGCACAGCTCAAACTACTGAACGGATCGGGCTCAAATTTGGCAGGCAGATAGCTATTATGACATAGGCATCTGCTAGGAAAGGGTTTTTGAAAATTCAACCCCTTAAGGGGGTCAAATAGGGTTTAGAAATTTGTGTAGTCCACGCGGACTACACAGTTTAGTTAAACTGAGGAGTCGAAATCTCGTTCTCGGTCGTATGCGGAAGGATTTGGGAGCCCACCGCTTTATTATCCGAAGAAAACTCCTACCATTGTGATTTAGAAAGGGGTCAAGACTAGAGAGCCAGCGCGTGCCATACTTTTGAAATTGTATAAAAGGTGAAAGTTTATCAGCGTATTGTCCCCAACATAAGGAAGAACGATTAGCGACTATGAAGTTTGGATCATGGCAAACCTAGATCCTTGCGGACGAAGCCGCAGGTAAACATCCAGTTAAGGTATGATTCCGAACCACGCTGCACGCAGCAGTGCTGTCGCAACACTCCAGCCCCCCTAGCATGGGCAGGAGACAAAAACATTATCCCCCAATTATATCCACTGACGAGTGATAAAATTTACTTGTCCACCTCTCAAAGCACGGCAACAGGGGAGAGGAGAAGTTTATCCCTAATTCGGGGACAATTTTATCCTCGACATTAGACGTGGGTTTAAGTTTATTCTCATAGAACTTAAAAAAATCAAAACATGTCTCGCGGTACCTGTTGGGTTTAGGTTATGTTTGGGTTGTGTTTGGGTTATGTTTGGGTTGTGTTTGTGTTATGTTTGGGTTGTGTTTGGGTTATGTTTGGAATATGGTTGGGAACCCCAACATAGGTCCCAAATACCAATTACCATTAACCCAATAAAGGTAAAGGAAAAGATCCAAAAACCGAAAAGTCCCCCGTTTTATTCACTGTGGATAATTATATCCACCCGTGAGCCCATGCTCGGAGAGTGGATAAAGCTGTCGGAGGGGATAAAGATTTTATCCTTTCCCCGGGGAGAAAATTATATCCCCGCCCATGCTAACTCTGCTGGTCCCCATACAATCTCTTTAAGCTTATATGAGACTAGATGTTGCCCGCGACTTCGTCCGCGTGGATTTAGGTTTTAAAAATCCTGTGGGAACTCAATTTTCCGGGATAAAAAGTAGCATATGTCCTTCCCCGGGATGTAAGCTATCTCTATACCAAATTTCGTCAAAATCGGTTCAACGGTTGAGCCGTGAAAAGCTAGCAGACAGACAGACAGACAGACACTCTTTCGCATTTATAATATTAAGTATGGATTACATTCCGAGCTAGGCAGCAATGTTTCGCTACATTGCTGCCTACAAATAGATCGTTTATTTGGTCGAACAGAAAAAATACTAACCGAAAGTAATGAACTATATCCTCAACATACTCCAAGATCTCCAGGTCATCATCAGAGAAGACAGAGCACCAGGGACTCCTCTTAAACAGTGAGTAGGATCGGTAGAAACGGCATAGGTCGTACATCCCCATGATGATAGTGGGCTTCAATTCCATTTCTATCCCAGTTTTCCTTTGTACATTTTCTTGCACCTAAAAAAACCGGGCCAAGTACGAGTTAGACTCGCGCACCGAGGGTTCCGTACTCGGGTATTTTTTTTCGTCATTTTGCATGATAAATCAAAAACTATTATGCATAAAAATAAATAAAAATCTGTTTTAGAATATACCTACAGGTAAAGCACTTTCATATACCCTACTTGATGTAGTTATAATTGAAAATACTAATTATTTGTTCTACTAAGGTCGTTCTATATCGGGATCCTATACTATTAGATATAATATTTTTATTCAGTACTCAGTTAATGCCATCTAGTAGCGACACGTTGCAGTTTTTGAAACCAAGTACTTTTAAATTATTTAGTACTAGCTTATGCTCGCGACTTCGTCAACGTGGACTACACAAATTTCAACCCCTTATTTCACTCCCTTAGCGGTTGAATTTTCAAAAATCCTAACGTCATAATAGCTATATCTGCATGCCAAATTTCAGCCTGATCCGTCCAGTAGTTTGAGCTGTGCGTTGATAGATCAGTCAGTCCGTCAGTCACCTTTTCCTTTTATATATTTAGATGATACAAACATATTTCTTTACTAACCTGCCTGAATTCCAGTGATTCTTGGAAACGTTGTACTTCGAAGGAGAGTCGAGTGCTGTTGATTACTTTAACTCGTCGCTTAGCGCAGTACCTGTATGGCTGAATGATTTACATGATTATTTACAAATGTCTTCATCACCATCATCATCATCTCAAGCCATCGCCAGCCTACTGCTAAACACAGGTACGTCTTCCCTCAGAATGCGAACGACAGCACGCAAACAGCGGATCGGCAGACTTCACATACCTTTGAAAATATTGAAGTTGTTTCCTGTTTCACGATATTTTTCCTTCACCGTTAAAGCAAGTGATATTTAATTACTTGAAACTCACATAACTCCGAAAAGTTAGAGGTGCGTGTCCGGGATCGAACCCCAGACCTCCGATTAGAAGGCGGACGTCCTAACCACTAGGCTATCACAGCTTCGCAACTTATAACAATAGTAAATAGTAAATACCTACTTGTTTTGCTAAGGTATGTGATATGATATTAAAAATAATTCATGTAACGAATCTAATTAGCCCGTTTAATGGCTCACAATAAAAAATAATGATATTTAACGGCTATTAACGGATCAATAACCTTGATTTTTGTATTGCGCGATTGGCTTGCGCGTGACGACAATGATGAGGAGAATAATGTTGGAGCGCTTGTCAGAAGATGCCTTTGAGCAACTCTTGCTTTGAAGACAATACATGAAGGTTACACGAGGCAAGAGACACAGACGCCGCGCCGGAAGGGCATTCCCTTTCACATCTAAGGTGCCCCCGTAAACGGTCAAACATGTTTGTCAAACACGCCGTCAATGAAATTTGCCAAACGAAGTAGTACTTAGAAATTCTTTGCCAAACACGTAGTTTGTTTGACAAACGCAGCTGTACACCTTCAAGCATGTTTGACAAACACGCCGTCAATCAAATTTGCCAAACACGTAGTTTGTTTGACAAACGCAGCTGTACACCTTCAAGCATGTTTGACAAACACGCCGTCAATCAAATTTGCCAAACACGTAGTTTGTTTGACAAACGCATCTGTACACCTTCAAGCATGTTTGACAAACACGCCGTCAATCAAATATGCCAAACACGTAGTTTGTTTGACAAACGCAGCTGTACACCTTCAAGCATGTTAGACAAACACGCCGTCAATCAAATTTGCCAAACACGTAGTTTGTTTGACAAACGCAGCTGTACACCTCCAAGCATGTTTGACAAACACACCGTCAATCTTTGCCAAACACGTAGTTTGTTTGACAAACGCATCAAATACGACCGCAGACGATTAAATTATTTGACAAACATGTTTGATCGTTTATGGGGCACTTAAGCAGTTCGTATCAGAAACGTTGAGCAAAAACGTTTCGTGCGAGTAGATTTGCTCGAAGTGAACAGATAATCACTACCCATAAATGCCTGTGTTTTTTGTTGGTTTGTCTTTCAATCACATCGCAACGTAGCAACGGATCGACGGGATTTTTTGGATGGTTACAAAATCAAAGAGTTCCAACGGGATTTTTAAAAACCGAAATCCACGCGGATGTAGTCACTGTCATCAGCTTCAGCTAAAGTCAAGGATAAAGATAAGAAGTTTCACTTCATTGACTTACTCTAGCAACTGGGTCATTGAGGATGTGATTTTCAATGACAAAGGTCCTGTTGATTCCTTGCAGACCTTGGACAAATGCTTTGACACTCCCCTGTGTTCTTTGCTCACTAGTTGGCCTTATCATTGAAGAGGAAACGTCTTCCAGGAAGCTGGTAAACTTTTGACCAAACCTTTGGCCAAATTCGAACAGCTCTTGGTAACCGTGGGACGTAAGGTACGACGTTTTGAAATCCAACTTTGGGTTCCACGTCCAATTTTGGAGGTCTTCGACATCCTGAAATATTGTTGATAGGTACGTTAATAGATCATAATCCATATCGCGTAGGTACCTACTGTTAGGTGTCGGAGATGGTACATGCCGCAAGTCCAAACAAAATCCGTTGCTCTTATGTAACTTGATTGAAGGATAAACCGACGAACCAATAAACCAACAAATACACTTTCACATGTCAAAGGAGCTATTTAGGCATGGCTCTCTTAACGATACGATCAAAAGGGCTCTTGCCATTATAGACATTCCTGCGCTCATTGAGCCGGCAGGGATTAGTCGGGATGATGGCAAGAGACCTGATGGATTGACGCTGGTTCCCTGGGAACGGGGCTAATGTGGGACGTTGCGTTGACACATTGGCCCCGTGTTATATCAGGGAGACAGCATCAAGACTGGGAGCCGCAGCAGATGGCTGAAAACGGCAAGCGGCGCAAATATGCCTCTCTTATCGAGAGTTACATTCTTATATCGTTTGCCATTTGAGACCCATGAGCCCATATAGTCTTATAGTGCAAAAAATTTTTTTACGAGACATTTCACCGCGATTAATAGCTTCATCTGGTGATAAAAGGGCTGGCTCGTTTGCTCGACGGATCAGCCTGGCTGTCCAGCGTGGAGTCAGTATTCTTTGACACCATTCCACGCGGACATGATTTGTAGAGTAATTAGATAAGGCTAGCTATATTATCTTTAAGTTTTATTGTAATATTTTCAATTCAGTAGGTACCCTTATTATTTCAGTACACGTCTTATTATAAATGCGAAAGTGTGTTTGTTTGTTGGTTTTTCCTTCAATCACGTCGCAACGGTGCAACGGATTGACGTGATTTTTTGCATGGGTATAGATAAAGCCCTGGAAAGTGACATAGGCTACTTTTTATCCCGAAAAATCAAGGAGTTCCCACGGGATTTTTGAAAACCTAAATCCGCGTGGAACTTAGGTTTTCAAAAAGATTACTTTCACATTTATAATATGAGTGATAATGATATGAGTGATACTTAATTTAATTTTTACCATACCTGAGCGCACATTTCGCCTTTGCCCTCACCATGGTTGTGTAGGATGTCATCTCTGAGAGCCACTGTTTTCCTCATGTTCCTAGTGTCGGCAGTGCTGGGCCGCCGCGTGCCATGCCTTATCATGAACCATATGCTTATTGGCTCACATTCTAAAATATAAAATTTCAGAATCATCATCATCTGGATTCATCGCTAGCCCACTACACTAAAATCTATTCCTCTCAAACTAAGATGGGCTTAGGCTTAGAGCATAGTTCACCATGTTGGCTAAGTGTGATAGACTTCACACACCTTTGAAAATATTATAAAGAACTCTCAGGTCAGGAATTAAGTTTCCTCACGATGTTTTTCTTCATCGTTAAAGCAGTTTACTACAGATATTAGTTAATTGCTTAAAATGCAGTTAATTCCGAAAAGTTAAATGTGTGCGCCCGAAATCAAACCCCAGCTGAGGTCTAAACCACTAAGCTATCAGCCTCTGGGTTTGGAAGCTCTTCAGTGTAGGAAAATTTTGAAAGAGTATGAATTTTTGAAACTGAATTTAATTTTTTTATCAATTACCTTCAATTTCAGGGACATCTCTAAAGTCACCCCTCAATGTATCATAAGGGGTCTTCGTCCCGAAGTAGGGGTAGGGGTCCCTATTGTTCCAGTAGCATTGACTGTTTACTAGAGGTAGACAGACACAAAGCAGGAGTATCCACATGTTCTTACTAGTGCTGTTAGTGTAACACTAAAGTTTATTGATACACTATGCCTTATTTACGAGTAAACAATACTAAACAGATTCATAGACTAAAGGAACGGTGGATGGAACAGTTGCGAATCCGTACTATCCATACTAATATTATAAATGTGAAAGTGTGCCTGTCTGTCTGTATGTCTGTCTGTCTGCTACCTTTTCACGGCCCAACAGTTTAACCGATCTTGATAAAATTTGGTACAGAGTTAGCTTACATCTCGGGGAAGGACTTTGGGTTCTTTATCCCGGAAAATCAATGAGTTCCCATTTTTAAAAACCTAAATCCATGCGTATGAAGTAGCGGGCATCAGCTAGTATATTCATTAAATATGGTGGCACAGGAATAACCGCCAGTATTGCCCCATTTCAGTGGTGAAAATATAAATGACAGATTTGTTTTTTGTTTAAGCCAAAAATTTAAAAGTTGATCGGGATGAAAAGTAGTCTTATCTATCCTTATAAAGCCTTCTCTCTACCTACCTGGGAAATTCTTCTCAAAATCTGTTTCTAGCCATTTCGAAGATTAGCTCGGACAAAAATTGTGTTTGTGTTTTGAACTTTATAACGTAATATGACGTTATAATATAATACTTATAACAAATATCATCATGATCAACCCATCGCCGGCTCACTACAGAGCACGGATCTCATCGCAGAGAGAAGTGTTTTGGCCATAGACTACCACGCTGGTCATGTGCAGATTGGTAGAGTTCACACACCTTTGAGAACATTATGGAGAACTCTCAAGCATACAGGTTTCCTTACGATGTTTTCCTTCACCCTTAAAGCATTGTGATATTTAATTACTTAAAACGCATCGTCCGAACAGTTAGAGGTGCGTGCCCGGAATCGAATCCCCGACCTCCGATTAGAAGGCGGATGTCCTAACCCCTAGGCTATCACTTATATACATATAACAATATGAGGCACGAACTTAATAAACTTAAGTAATGACAGGTAGACTTATAGACAGACATACACCTCCACCTTTCAGTCTTTATGGCAGCTGTAGGTTCGTATCTATTTTCTTTTTTCTTCTCTGATCGGAATATAAAAGTAAATGCATGGAACAAATCGATCTTGCTGAATGAATAATATTTATTTGTTTATAAATTATAGTATAACGAATATTTACTACTTAATGTATAATACCTAACTAGTATCTGATAAGCTATCGCCCTGCTGACAGAACGCGATGTTCAAACGCATCGTCATTTTAGACTTATGACCAGACTTTATAGTAGAGAATAGACTCATCAATCAAAATTATTGACGACCTCCTTAGCACAGTGGTAAGCGCTGCGGGCCTAAGAGTGGGAGGTCCGGATTCGAAGTAATTTGGAAATTAATGATCTAAATTGATAGTCTCACCCGGGTAACCCAGTTTCTCATGATCCGTAGCTAAAAAGATAGCCACTAAACTTCATTTGCGCCAGATTAATAACCATTGTATTTCTATGTACCAATTTGTTATTTAGCCACAATTTTGCAAAATAAAAAATTTATTATTATTTATCTATACCTACTTCCATACTAATATTATAAATGCGAAAGTGTGTCTGTCTGTCTGCTAGCTTTTCACAGCCCATCCGTTCAACCGATTTTGACAAAAATTGGTACAGAGATAACTTGCATCCCGGGAAAGGATATAGGCTACTTTTTATCCCGGAAAGTTCCCACGAGATTTTTAAAACCTAAATCCACGCGATAGACGTCGCGGGCATCATCTAAATATTAATATGGCATATGTCCTACTGTAAGTATTTCGCTGTACAGCGGGAAGTTAGCTCGGCATGAAATAGGCATGCTGCCGCAAAATTAGTGTTTCTATTTCTAGCATGCCACATTGTCGTATGTTGTCGCTCTGGTGTAGATCAGCCTTTAGACCAACAAGGCAGTTGGTCTGCTGACTAGGTTGTGGTAAATGCTTTAAGTTCCACAAATTGCTATTGCGCTGGAACGATGTCTCATTAACATCGAAATGACGTCATTTTGACGTCACCCGAAATAAAAATCTCTTAGCTTGGCTCGTCTTGGCGGGGGCACTGCCGTGCCCAGTGATATAACATCAGCTCGAAACTTCAGTCTAGTCCTGACGTCACTAAAATGACGGCCATGCGCATTAGCAATTTGCGGGATTTATAATAAATAAAACGTCTTGGGTAATATTTTCTGACAACGATATCTTTTATTGGATGTCAATGGCGAGGGAGCGGTGGGTGCGCGCGCGACTCCGTAGAAGGGTGTAGGGTGTGTCTCTGAAGCGCGGGCGCGCGTGCACCCATCGCACCCCACCCACTCGATGCGATACATACTTCCACATTAATAAATAATAAATAATTATAAATAACTATCAACAAGTTACAAAATATCCTTTCGTAAAAACATTTTATAAATAATAATTAATTACTGGTTCATTTGTTTAACATTGAGTTCTTTATTTTATATCAGGATGTAACAATTTACAATTCGCCTGTAATTTCGTGTAAAAAAAATTACGTGTAAGTACCTAGGCATTTAACGCTGTCTTATAAGTTTATAACACTTGTGTAAAAAAAACTTTTTTGTTATTTTAGTTTGGTTCAACGATATAATCTGTACAGTCCGTTATTATATTCTGTTGTGGAACGTTTAGAAATCGTTTTCTGGCCCCAGGTCGAACCTTGGTGGGAAGGTGCCGAAACCGTCGAATGCGGGGCGCGAGCGGGGCTGCAAACCAAATTACACATGTCAATAATTACAAAAATAACATTTATAAAGGTGCATTTACACATTTGCACGAACGGGCGAGATGAGATGGAACACGGGACAGGACGGGTTGGTATGAGATTTTACATTTCACCAACGACTCAAGCGTCGAAACACAATAACGTTAGAGTAAGACCTCCTTGATGTAAAGTCAAATATTCAGGGTAATATAGATTTCAATTTCGCAAGGTTTCCGCTTGGCTAGCCAACCAAGGCTTATTTTAAAGCTCAAGTTTGTACACACACATAGCCATATATGGACAAACTTGAGCTTTAAAATAAGGCAATCTAGTTATATTTTATTTTAACGCTCAAAAGTTTCGACGCTACATTCTATCAATGTTGGTAAAATGTAAAATCTTATACTAACGCTTGTTCACACACTCGATTGCAGTCTCACCTTACTCACAGTAGCGAGTTTATGCGCGACACATTGTCATAAAAATATCTAGTAGGTAAAGTCGCGACGAGTGGCGAGACAACACCCGAGGCAAATATGTAAATGCACGGTACGAATTGTGAAGGGGGTTATCACATTAAATATTTATTGGATGTCAATGGCGAGGCAATTTTGATCCACATCAATTTCGATCGATACCTGATCGATAGTAGAACGGGATGTCTTCGATCGACAGCATATCGATCATATCGATCTTTATCGAATCGTCGTCAATAAATCCATCATTGTATTCCAGAGGTACAAAGGTGTTTAAAATAAGAAATATTGACACTTCTACCATCAATATATTTCTATTACATGCAGGTTACATGCCGGACTCATAAGAGGTATTTGGTTTTCCCGTACTTTGTCTTTCTATACACTTAGACAACCATGCTTAACTAATTTTTGGAATTAAAAAACAGGAATGTCTAATCTATCCACCAGCACTGTAAATTGTACTGTTGTTGTGTTTTTGTTCAGGGGCAACACAACTTACGTTTATCCTTTGGTGACCTATGGACGTCCTTTAACGGACGCCTGGGTGAAAAGAGTAAGCTTTAATCAATATCTCAACTACATTATTTCATTTATTACTTCTTAAATGACTTTAACAACAACAAATAAAACAAGTGTCTTTAGAAAAAGAATCCTTGAAACCTGAATGGTTAAGGTCAAACAGTCCTATAAGTGTTAAAAACTAATCATTAGTTGATCTGTCTATAAAGTATTGAAGTAAGATGTGCAACTCACCGCCGGACTGACTCCTCTCGCTGCGGATCCCGCGCGTCCCTTGCCACGGAATTTGCTGATCGCTTGTTCGGCAAGGTCTGCCCTTTCTTCGGCTTCCTCTAATTCCTGTTGCGCCTTGCGGAACTTGGCCAAGTTGAGGGCGGCAATTTCTTCGGCTTCCTCGATCTGCCTCTTGTAGGTCTTGATCTTCTGCTGAAGTTTGTCGACGAGGTCCTGCATACGCTCGTGGTTCTTGCGGTCCTCCTCACCCTGGAAAGTCAGTTCCTTGATACGCCTCTCGGCCTTACGCAGGTTCTTCTGTGCGTCTGCGTGTCTCCTCTGTTCGCCGTCGAGCTCGTTCTCCAGCTCTCGTACCCTCTGTTCGAGTTTCTGGATGGCTTTCTTGCCTCCCTTGAGCGCGTTCGCCTCGGCCTCGTCAAGCCTGATCTGCAGTTCCTTGATCTGTTGTTCGAGGGCTTTGCGGAGTTTCTCCTGTGTCTGGGCGTGTTCCTGCTCAGCGCGGAGCTCGTCGGCGAGCCTGGCAGCGTCCACCATGGCCTTCTTCGCCTTCTCTTCGGAGTTCTTAGCCTCGTTGAGGAGCTCGTCGAGGTCGGAGTGTAGGGTCTGGAGCTCGGATTCGAGTTTCCTCTTGGCGGCGGAGAGTGAGCCGTTCTGTGCGGAGAGATCGTTGAGCTGTTCGTGAGCATCGCCGAGTTCCTGTTCGGCCTGGCGACGAGCGCGGTCGGCCTGTTCCAGAAGCGTACGAGATTCCTCGAGTTCGTTCTGGAGGGCGTTAGCGCGACGCTCTGAGATACCGAGCTGCTCGCGAGCATCGTCACGGGCACGCTGTTCCTCTTCCAAAGCGGTCTGGAGGTCCTTGATTTGACCCTGGTAGCGTTTGATGTTCTTCTGAGCCTCAGCGTTGGCCTTGTTGGCATGGTCGAGGGCGATTTCAAGTTCATTGATGTCAGCCTCGAGCTTCTTCTTCATGCGCAGGGCCTCAGCCTTGCCCTTAGCCTCGGCTTCGAGGGAAGCCTGCATGGAGTCCAATGCGCGTTGGTGGTTCTTGCGGGTGTTTTCGAATTCCTCTTCCTTCTCCTGGATCCTCCTGTCGATCTCCTGTCTGACCTGGGACAGCTCGAGTTGAGCACGCAGAACCTTGTTCTCCTCCTGTTCGAGGGCCGCTTCGGCCTCCTCGAGGGCAGCCTGGAGCTCATCTTTCTCGGCTTCGAGACGCTTCCTGGCCTTCTCGATTTCGTGAATGTTGCGGCCACCCTCACCGATCTGGTCGAGTAAGTCTTTAACTTCATCGGCAAGGTTCTTGTTCTCGCGGCGGACGGCCTCGAGTTGTTCCTGGCCTTCTTCGTAAGCACCCTTGAGGCGGAACAGTTCGGTGGAGTAGTTGCGGCATTCCTTCTGGCTGGCATCGAGTTCAGCGGCAAGGTCGTCAACCTTGAGCTTCCATTCGCCAATGATTTTGTCGAAGGCCTTCTGTTTCTTCTCAGCGGCATTGGCAATGGCAGTGGCACGGTCGACCTCGAGTTGCAGGTCCTCCACTTCGGTGGCGAGACGCTGCTTGGTCTTTTCGAGGGCAACGACCTTCTGGTTGAGGGATTCGATGGTCTCCTCTGCTTCGGCGAGGCGGGCCTGGAGCTTGCGCTTGGCCTCCTCGAGTTCCTCAGAGCGAGCGACGCCTTCAGACTCGTACTTGGAGCGCCATAATTGAGCTTCAGCGTTAGCCTTGGAAAGCTGGCGTTGTAAGTCAGCCTTGCCTTCGGCCTCCTCTTCGACTTGCTCGCGGATGTTGTCCAAGTCGTGTTCGAGGTTGCGGAACTTGCCAAGAAGTGTGGCGCGTTCCTGTAAATAAATAATTACAATTAAAATCTTCATGTCACTAGTAACAAAATTATTATGTGAAAGATTATAAAAAATGTTGATTTATGCTATATTAAAAAAAAAACTACGTCGACATAGTCAACTGATACTGACCCTAGCCTCTTCGTCAGCGAGCCTCTTGGTGTCCTCCAACTGTGTGGTGAGCGACACCTTGATCTTGGAGAGCTGCGACACCTGGGACTCGGCCTCCTCCAACTGGCGGAGCAGGTCAGAGTTCTCGATGGACAACTTCTTCTTGGCGGCATCCAGGTCGTTGAGGGTGCGGTTAGCTTCATCAGCCTTGTTCTGGACCTCGTTGAGCTGGTGTTGGAGTTGCTTGATGATCTTTTCTGAGGCGGCCTGTATTGAAAAATTGTGATAAGCAAAAAAAAAATTGCATTGAATTTCGTTTGGGTAATGTTATGTTTATGTTGCAGTTATGTTTCAGTTCGGTTGTTAATCATAAACAGTTTCTATTGTAGCTATTATGCTACTTTTCAAACATTCTTAGGTTTAATTTTTCAATACCAATTAAATTAATAGTTTTATTATTTTCATGCATTCACTATTTATAATATTATTTTCTTCAATGCTTCACTCATTTACATTTATCATTAGTAGACACACACGTATTTTTGCTGGGTTATGATAAAGCATTGCGAAATGCAGTTCAGGAATAAATTTATTTGTTAAATTATATTTCTGGTTAAAGTGTAGAAAAGGTTTCATTTGTACATGAGTAAGTAGTGTTTTTTCGTAGATTGCTGGATCTATATTTGCTATTTTTGCTTCGTTATTTTTTTACAAAGCTGCGAAGCGTCCGATAATTATTGCTGATGCCAACACGCTTATCTCTTAATCTTGCTATACCTTTTCGTTGGACAAGTGGTCGATACCGGCGCGAAGGTCATTGACTTCGCTAAAGTATTGAGCGCGTTCTTTCTCAGCCCTGAGTAGATAAAATATAACAAAATTCATATTAGTTTGCTCCTGTTTTGGATTATTCACAGCTGATAGAACCTCCATCCCTGTGAATATATGCAGTTGATCTAAACATAATATGCGTTAATGGCTTCTCTTAGGGTTTCGTACCCGAAGGGTGCCAACGGGACCCATATTACTAAGACTTCGCTGTCCGTCCGTTCATCCGTCTGTCTGTTTGTATCTCGTGAACCATAATAGGTAGCGAGAGAAATTTTTAAAGAATGCTTATTTCTATTGCCGTAATGCACATCAACCTTAAGAAGGAGATAGCAAATTTGTAGAGCACTGTCTCTGTCGTTAAGACCGACAAAACGTCATATAGGTATGAGTGACAGAGACAACGCTCTACAAAGCCGAAATGTCATTCTAAAGGCCGATGTACAGTACTTTCGGCCGCGTACTGTACTAAAAATTTCAAAATGGCCCCCATGACCATTGAAGAAAAAAGTTTTATTTCTTGTACGATGGTATGGAACCCTTCGTGTACGAGTCCCACTAGCACTTGACCAATTTTTTCATTATAGGTACACGCTTGACCACAATCACACCTGATGAAAAGTGATGACGTGGCCCAAGATAGGACGCGTTTATGAAGATGCCTATTAGCTCATGATTTCGATGTTGTGTCTGTTCAGAGTGTAGTAACTGAGTTTCGGGGAAGGTCTCATGCAGTCTCAACCCAGGCGGTACACATGCCACGTGGATGTGTTACCTTCTCTCTCGCCACTTGGTCAATGGCCGCGCGGGTGTTGTTAAGCTCGTTGTAGCAAGACGCGCGATCATGTTCAGCCCTGAATTTAGTAACTCAATGAATAGGGACGATGAATACTAGGCAAATCAGCAACTTTTTATCAAACGGCAAAACGCTTGCTTAGTACCCTGAGCTTATATGAAATCTGAGTATTAAATACATAGATGACCTTCATTTTTTTATTCATAGACTAGCGCTTGGCTGCAATCAGACCTGGTGGCTAGTGATGATGCAGCCTACGATGGAGCGCGCTTGCCTAGAAGATGCCTATTTACTCTTGTCTTGAAGGTATCCATATTATGATTGGAGGGGAAAACTGATGCTGGAAGGGTGTTCCAAATCTTGACGGTTCGAAATAGAAATGAGGAGGCAAATCACTTCGTTCGTATCCGTGGAATTTGAACTTAAATAACTTCATGAACGTTTAACGTTTATTGACGCACTTTTCAGTTAAACCAATAATTTAAATTAGTTACCAGCAATCAATGTGGATTTTACTAATTTTGAAAGACCCTCTTAACAGTTACTGAGAAATAATTTATTTTTGACATACGCATCATCTTCATTACATTCCCTCAGTTACAGATGGTAAATAATCTATATATATAAAAGGAAAAGGTGACTGACTGACTGACTGATCTATCAACGCACAGCTCAAACTAGTGGAGGGATCGGGCTGAAATTTGGCATACAGATAGCTATTATGACGTAGGATTATTATCCGTATTATCCGCTAAGAAAGGATTTTTGAAAATTCAACCGCTAAGGGGGTGAAAAAGGGGTTTGAAATGTGTGTAGTCCACGCGTACGAAGTTATTATATATTATATATTTATACTTAACCTTACTTTAATTAGAAACTATGCTCTATAACCTCCAATTTATAACCGGGTATTCGATTTGAAATTTATTAAAAAATGGAATTTGAATGACTCACTTGGACTTAAGTTTGTTGAGCTGGTCGAGCTGCTCGCCCATCTCAGCAACGGCATCGTTGTGCTTCTTGCGGAGGTTGGCGAGGGTGGACTCGTGCTGGATGTTGGCCTCCTCCAAGTCGCGGCGGAGCTTGCTGAGCTCAGCCTCACGCTTCTTGTTGAGTTCGATCTGAGCAGAGGTGGCACCACCGGCTTCCTCGAGACGCTCGCCGAGCTCCTCGAGTTCCCGAGCGAGATCAGCGCGTTGCTTCTCAGCTTTAGCGCGGGCCTGGCGTTCGGATTCGACTTCCTCTTCCAACTCCTCGATGCGGGCTTGCAGTTCCTTGATCTGTTTCTGGGTCTTGCTGACGATGGACTGCTCGTCCTCGAGCTTGGCGGTGAGGGAAGAGATTTCCTTGTCCTTGCGCTGCACGGTCTGTTCGAGCTCCTTCTTGTTGCGCTCGAGGTCGGCGACGGCTTCCTGGGTGAGCTTGAGGTCACCCTCGACCTTCCTCCTCTGCTTCTCGACGTCACCGCGCAGTTTCTTCTCGCGCTCCAAGGAGTCCTCGAGCTCGTCGAGGGTCTGCTCGAGCTTCTGCTTGACCTTGTTGAGGTGGTTGACCTTGTCCTCGGCCGCTTGCAGCTCCTCAGCGGTCTTCTGGTTGCTCTCGCCTTGCATCTTCTTCTCCTTGTTGAGCTTGTTGATGAGCTCGTCCTGGTGGGCGATCTCATCGTTCAAGTTGCGGATCTGGTGATCCTTGGTGGCCTTGTCTTGTTCGGACTTCTGGACGGAAAGTTCGAGATCTTCTACATCCTTCTTCAAGCCAGACACTTCCTGTTCCAACTTCTTCTTGGCTTGGAAGAGTTGGTTGCGGGCATCCTCCTCTTGAGTGAGGCGGTCTTGGGTATCCTAGGATATATTTTAATTGTTAAAAATAATAATACTAAGTAATAACAATTAAAACTAGGTAATAATAGTTAAAAGCCATTAATAACCATTAACAGTCATTTATAAATGTGTTTAATCACATCTGGTTTCTATCAATCGACAAGTAATCGTATAAGTTTTAACTAGTTTGCAATAAAATCGTGCACGCTGCAGACGTGCAATTTATTTTTAAACATCTTAAACAATTTCCTGTGTAAACAAAATTTGTTTATTTAAAGAACCGCGTTAACCATCACACGGGGCTGCTCGATTCGCTACTTGTTTGCCGATAGATACCTACTCGTGAGATACTACCACTGACTAATTATGATGATGATGATTTTCTACAAATATCTTTTCACCGGTAATGTATTAAACTATTTTAATTTTTCAACATTAAAAAAAATTACTTTGATTATAAACTCAAATAAGTACTATTAATAATAGCCTATAAGTTAGGTTACTCAGGTATTACTATTGAAAGTTGAGTTTATCGATTGTTGATATTATCTTAAAATATATATAAAAGGAAGGTGACTGACTGACTGATCTATCAACGCACAGCTCAAACCACTAGACGGATCGGTCTGAAATTTGGCATGCAGATATCTATAGGCATAGGCATCCGCTAAGAAAGGTTTTTCAAAATTCAACCCCTAAGGGGGTGAAACATGGGTTTAAAATTTGTGTAGTCCAAGCGGACGAGCATAAGCTAGTAAAGTATAAAGTATGTTGATAACATACCTAGGTACATACATAGGTAGGTAAGTACTTAAACAAACATACAAACAAGTGAGATGACGTAGTCACTTACCCGAAGTTGGCTCTCGATATCGGCCTTCTGCGCCTGGAGCTTGTTGGCGCGGTCCTGGATCTCAGAGAGCGAGCCCTTCTCGCCTTCGAGAGAAGCCAAAAGGTTTGCCTTCTCTTCGAGGAGTTTGGAATTAAGGGCCTCGACTTCCTTGCGAAGTTTCTCTTCCTTCTCGAAGGCCTCCTGGGCCTTCTGTGCCTTCTCCTCCAGTTTCTGTAAAATCACCGCACCGTTATCTCCCACACCATCCCATGTCGACTTAAAATTCGAGGACATCTTTCTGTCATAAATCACACCATCAAATTAAACTAGGAATGCAATATTTCGGGTCGTTCGTGAGTATGTAAGGGTGGGTGCGCGCGCCGCCGACCACTCCGCAACTGAGGCGCGCTGGAGTTCTCCAGCGGGCGTCTTTCGCCCCCGCACGGAACGCATTATGTTAGGGAAAAGCGCGTAGCCGCTGGAGAGGGGAGAAATCCAGAAATGGACGCGGCAGGTACGGCGGTGTCACGTAACCGCCAGGTGGGCGCGGTCGAGTCTATTTACGTACGCCTGAATCACGGTATAAAAGCTGGAAAATTTAATAGGTCAAAGTGCTCTATCATTTGAGGACAGGTGAGAACACGAGTCACACGTACCGCGATCTCATCCTCGATGCGGCTGACGTTGAGCAGGGGCTTGACCCTCTGCCACAGCTTCCACCAGGGCCAGGTGCGCAGTTGGAGGTACTTGCGCAAGTTGCGCTGGACCACTTGGAGAGCCAATCTACAAAACACATGTTCATGTCATTTCCAACAGCGCCAAGAATACGGACTTCAAAATGATATTGTCCATATTTGTTTTTGATCTTCCTACCTCTGTTCTTGCAGTTTCTTGAAGTCCTTCCTTGAGAGGTAACCACGGATGTAGGCCTGGAGCCAAGATATGATCTTGGAGAGCCTGTCATCACGCAACTCCTCCATCTGACCCAGGACACCGGCGCGGAAGAATACCTATTCACCCAAATAAGTATTATGACAAATCCTAGCATGAAGACGACGTCGAAATATATATTTAGAACCAAAAAGGAAAAAATTTGTAACACTCTTATTACAATTAGCCAATCGTATTATAGAAATAAATATTTAATTATGTATTAAAATAAACAAGTTGGCGCTTAAAGTTAGTACAGAAATAATTTATTTTGGGTTTAAAGTTAGTATTATAGTGATTTCTTTTGGACATGGATCCAGAAGAAATTTAATATTCTAAAAGGTGAAGAACGTGAGAATAGTATTTAGGCCTGAAAAGTAGTTCACATTTAGATTTAGACATAACAGGAAGTAAGTTCTAGCTGCATGCAACAAAGCGCTACCTTGGTTTTCCCGAGCCTGAAAGACTCCGCATCCAAGCCGGTATGTTCGAGAATTTTCTCGGTGGCTTTCTCTGGTGTAATTGGATCTTTGACCAGGTTCGGGCACAGAATTTTGTATCTGCGTTTGGGGAGCACACAAATAATAATAATTCTACGATTAAGGATACGGAAGGGGTTACACTTCGAGCATATGTGGCTTGTGCTCGAAAGGAAAAAGCACCTTAGTCTGTAAGGTTTGAGGGGCGCTGTAAAACTATGTCCTTATAAGTTCTACATAGCGGCCAAGCGTTAAAAACTCAGGCGATCCATTGTGGGTGTGCCAGGATCGCCAGTTTATAGTAGATCTACGGAAACATCAGACATGCCTTGGTGTGACCGAGACGGTAGGACTCGACATCCAAGGCTGTGGCATCCAAGATGACTTGAGCGATTTTCTTGGGGTCAGATTCCTTTTCCACAGCTTGAGGAGCGAGGATCTTGTAGCTACATTATCAAAATACATGGGCACTCGATAAGGAAAAATCAAACAATATAAAAATAAAAATTCCAACGCCCTCCATGGGTATCGGAGCTAACTACCAATACAATAAAAATAAAGGACATGATCTCTTTGTTTCATGCCTGTTAAATGATAACTGATAACATACCATTGGAAACACAAAAACAAGGGGATAATGATGCGATATTCAACCTAACTACAACTCTATTCTTTAGAGTTTATTATGATTTCGATCTTCAAATCAACATTCTTCTAAATACCATACTGAAAACCGTACGCAAAATGTAGCCTTGCCTTGGTGTGACCTATACGATAACTTTCAGGGTCGAGCTCAACCGATTCGAGACATTTCCTTGCTGCTTCTTTTGGATCTTTTTCAGCTTGCATGATAGCTGGCGCAAGAATCATGTAGCTGTTTTTTCAAATAAGAAAACATCTTTAGTAACCGCGTTGACAAATGATTCAATGATTTGGCAATGTGATGGCAGAGTGTGAGAGCACTTGGTGACTCAGGAATCATAAGTGAGAATTTGAAAAGTCGATTCATCAAACTAATTTTGAAACGTGTTACTCATAGCAAGCACGATTCCTATGACGTAAGTGGGAGTCAGCTGCTGTACCAGAATAACACTGTTCCAGTTTTATGTATATTCCAGAGCTAAAAAAAAATGTTTAGTCTGCCAAGATCCACTTATCGAAATCCTAACATATTATAAATATAATAAAATAACTAATGTTCTATTTGATGTCTGAATTGCATAAACTAGATGGACAAAATTTGCAGGTTGAACTATGCCTATCACAAACTTAATGCCACGACTGCAAAACAACATGCGACTTGTTTTTTTTAAATAGAAGATTTTTACTATTAAATGGCACATATAATATTATCATCTCTGTACATTCTGGGGCACGCGTCCATACAATTTTTGTCCATCTCCTTCCTGACAGAGATTTATTAGTTTGTTTCGTGGGTTCATTTTCAGGACAAGTTCATGCACACGGAATCTTACCGGAGCTTGAAGTCAGGGTAGACCATCCTGTTGGGGAAACCTTTACGGCAAATACGGATGCCTTCCAACACACCGTTACAGGTGAGCTGGTGCATCACAAGGTGAGAGTCGATGAGACCTGGCGGGCGGAAACATCGTGTTATAGAACTGCGTCACTTGCATAAATGTGTATTTGGCACAATTTTAGCGCAGCGCGGAATCTTGTAATATTTCATTTTAATTAAGGTGACGTTGATAGTTTCAATGTTGCACCTAAGGTGCCGCTACTAAATATATTTCATCATTTAACACCCACACGATACTTTAAGTGCCGAGTGAATATGTCGGAGGCGTAAAATATAACGGCTCTATGAGAATTTCTGAATTTATATATAAAAGTTATTTTCGCCAAACTACATAACACATTGCCCATAAATATAAGTAGTAAGGAGGTTATAAATAATATGATGAAGTATGAATAGTTTCTATAGGGCGTGGTAGAAGAGATATAAGAATAGAACTCACCGGCCTGTTTCAATTCATTGGGAATGATACAACGCACGAAGTGAGGCTGTGTAGACCTCAGCGTTGTCATCAAGTTATTCAGTTGTTCCTGTTGATCATAGAAACAGGTCAAGCTAACGTTTTTAGTAATCATTTTTACACAAGATTTTAGAAATCGAGAATTAGATTTTTTCCATAAACAATATTTTGAATATCATTTTGATATTAATTAAATATATAAATGGTGAAACAAATGATGATTATATGGATAAAAAAAAACATAAAACAAGTGACTATGAAATGATAAGTTGAAGTAAATTAATGGTAAAATGGACACAACATTAGAACACACAAAACTAGGGTTAGAAACGAAAACGGACAAACAAAAAGCTTAGTAATTTTAACCAGCGGCAAAATTGTGTCTTTGATATTTGCTACTGCACGAAATGAATTTTTTGACACATTGAGTATTGTAAATGCGTCCAAACTGATAAAAACAAATATGAGAGATAGATTTTCAAATCTATCATTAATATGAATGAGACAAAAGGTTTTTTTACTTCGAACTCTTGGTTTTCTGGTCGAGGTAAAAAAAGAACTATTTCTTTGTATGAAATAGCTTGATCAAGTGTAGATGTTGATGTTACATCTTCGCTTAGTGAGGGTGATAAAAAGTTCAACCATTCTACCTCATTACAAACTTTCTGTACCTTGTATGCGGAAGAGACAGTAGCAAAACCACCGCCCTTCTTACCGCGACCTCCTATGAATATACATTAACAAGCAACAATTAATGCAAGGACAATCACAGTTCAAAACATAAACTAATTTTTGGCGAAATCTGCGGGTGCCTGGAGTCAGAATTTTGCTGTAAAACATACACTGACATGGACTATAGACATTCCTACGTGTAGTTATTATGTTCAAGCATCTAGAGATGGCATCTTAAATGAATCCTCTCGTAAAGATTGCATTTAATCTCACGTAAACCCTGCACATATTAGTTGTGTGGCATTATATTACTGAAATATTTCACAGCCAGCTTTGTTAAAGAAACTGGTCGTTCAAATCTATATTTAGCGTTTTGAGGTTATGACAACAATGAACAAACCCTGAATTATAAAACTCATTATCACAGTTTTGCGATCGGCATAATTTCTCTCATTGATTGAATTTTTGGTAAAAATTTGGTTCGGGTTTGGTAATTTTTCTTGAGCGTTGGCCAATGTTCTCGTACTGATTTTCGTTTTGATAGCATCAAAATTTGATAAAAAGGGGATATTTTTCGAAATTCTCAAAGGTGCCATCCCAAGAGTGTTGAGAGACGAAGACAAGCGACGAGACACAGAAGCGAAATTTTGGACATGTGCGACTTTTTACCCTGTAGAGCGATGATACGGTCTGGAAGGCGGAACCCTTAGCACGCTTGCCGCCAGCGCCTAGTTTATATAAAATTTTTGTTGTATTAAACAGAAAATATTGGTGCTCAGTGTGTGCTAGTTTTGGTTTGAAAATCATAAAAGTACTAGTAAGAAGTATCTTCTCGGATCCCGTTGGAATTTCTCAATAAAAATTTCTTAGGAGGATCTGGGTTATTAAGAGAACCTTCCTGTAAAATCTGAAATGTCAGCGTCATATTATGTCAGTCGGTCAGACTACCCTTTTGTATGAAGAGATAAACCGATTAACTGACATATCAACCTTGAATACAGCTTGAACCGTTGGATATAAAAACTGGAGATTTTGCATATAGGTTATATAACTATAACGTAGATTCCCCTCAAGAAAGGATTTTCAGAAATTCAAAACGAATTAACTCCATGCTAGTTTTGGTTAAAAAATTGTTTGTGGGTTTATTTATAAAATATATCTACATAATATTATGATTGAAAAGATTTTGATCTTGCAGATTTTGTTGAAAAACCTCAAAAATTCTTTAATTTTATAGATCTGTATGAAAGTGTATTTAGTTATCTAACTTTGCGTCATTTTTTAAGGGAGTGTTTGTGTGTGTTCAAAAAATTACAGTAATTATTATAAGTTGTCTTTTATTTTGTCTATTAGTTGTGTAGCAACCTGTTACTCACTTTATTTTTCCGTATTTCTCCTATCTCCAACATTTATCTGAAATCTTTCTTTAGCCACCAGAGCTGCCTATGTTTTATGTTCGATTCCATCACCATTCTCAATATGACCAGGACCAGTGAATCTTTCATTCGCAGACTCGTTTCTAACTAGTTTAATTAAAAAAAATTCATTTTCTTCTCTCTTTCTCTCTCTTCATTCATTACGAACTCAAAAAAATCTGCTTCTCTTTCGTCCTTTTACTTAGTTTAATTTTTTTTACTAATTTCACTAAGTATAGGATTTCTAATATTTGAACAATTTTTTTTTAATTTATGGACTAGCACTTGGTTGCAATCAGACTTGCTGGCAATTGATAATGCAGTCTAAGATGGAACGCGCTTGCCTAAAAGATGCCTATTTACCTACTCTATAGATAATGATAGATGACTATTATGACATGGTAGAGATAATAACCGGGACCAACGGCTTTGCGTTTTTAGAAGGACGTATTGGAAGTAAGCTAGTGGGACTGTGACTATAAGATTTTCACTGTCTCGACTTCCAGTTTTATAAATCGTATAGCATAGATTAAAAAGGAGAATCTGAAATATGTCAACGCCCAGCTCAAACCACTGGATTTAGAAACTGGAGATTTTGCATGTAGATTATCTTTATGACGTAGATCTCCATTAAGATTGAGTGCCCGAGCAAATCCAGGGCAGGTCAGTTATTTAGAGATATGAAAATAAAATAGATCGTACCCTTGCCGCCGCCACCAGCATCAGGCTGGCCGGACTGTCCAGGATGGTCAGCGAAGATCTCGATCAACAGTTTGTTCTGGCCCTTCTTGAACTGGTCGACTACGGTGTCGTTAAGGGGGTCCTTGTTCTTCTCAAGCCAGCCAGTGATGTTGTAACCGACCTGTTCAACAAAGGGATAAAAGTCAATGAAAAAATGGTCAAAGGTAGTGAAAAGAACATTGATGCAAATATATAAGTTATAAAGAAAAAGAAAAATGAAGAGAAATAAAAGAGCCTAAATATCCCAAATAGCATAGAGCTTTACTTATCTGTTAACCAAATGATACATAAAGAAACATACCGCAAACCGCGAATGAAATATTTTTGTTGGAAATACAACTGATAGAATTTGCTAATATGAAAAATACCTACAATTGATTCTAAAGTTGAATTTTTCGTAGTTTATGAAACTTTGACATCAAGAATTTCCAGTTGTTTCTAGTTTTTTTTCAAGCAAAAAAGTGCTAACATTAAGTCCAAAATTCTCAACTTTGATCACTGAATACGATCATTATGTCAGAACCTGACATAATTTCAAAGCAACATTAAGTTCGTGATTTCGATCAAAATAGTACCTACCAAATTATAAATTTTATTCAGTTTTTTGCACCTTCTCTAAATTTATTTTCGTGCAATTTGTTTAGTTCGCTAGCTTCTCAATTAAGTTAAGTTACTTCTCCAATACTTACATTACCGGCGTAATGACCAATAGCGAAGTGAGCGGCTTGGCAACCAGGCTTGGGGGGCTTGGGCTTCAAGTAAGGAGCAGACTTGCCCAAGTGGTTGTTGTTCAACTTCTCAACGAATGTCAGGTCAGTGGCTTTCGGGAACATAGACTCTTCCTCAAGAATTGAGAGGATACCCATAGGCTGAAATCGGACCGGCGAGATTAGGACACGAAAAATGGTGCAGGTTCTTCGAAATACATACTACTAGTTGGAATCACTTTATCGGAATTCCGAACCAGTGGTAAATTCTTTTGACAATCCAAAAGCACTTGTAAAAGTTTATTTGATTAAAAACCTATTCTATTCTACTTATCGATAAATTTAATCATGAACATGATTATATTATTGTCATGAAAATCGATTAACTTTTTACCATACAATGTTTTTGAAATCTGTGATTTTAATCAATACTAGTTTTACCTTAAAATCTGAAAATGATAAAATTGAAAGGGTTCTGGAGAATCGAAACTGAAAAAGTTTAAAATTATACATGAAAGTCCTTAAACCTAAGGGTTAACTACATAAGGCATAAAACAAAACAAAAACATGCGAAATATAGGAAAGGTAAGTGTGTAATGTACATTATTTAGTCTTTTATAAAGGCGTGTTAAAGGCGTTGTATATTATAGTAATTATAAATGGCTTGCTTATTAGAACTTTATATTTCAATAGCCAGCATATTATATTATTTATTTTATAGCGAAAATATTATACGAGTATCTCAAAATTGCTTAAATTAAAAAAGCTTATTAATTACATATTATTATATCAATAGATATTAATTATACTACGCGGTACTACAAGTGCTTATCCTATCTTTTTCGCTTTGAAAATTGGATCGCCGTAGCTTGGTGCAAATATTTAGGTAAAATCTATAGAATACAGCAGATGAATTAGCCAGTTCGAGATTCTGCGCGTGCTTTGGAAGCTTTACGTATTTTAATAGATACCGCCGAGGGGAGGGAATTCAGCCAGACTTATTCTTGCATTTGCAAGCGATGATGGGGATCATCCAGATGTGTTGAGCCTGAAGCCTCGTCTACCGCGACCCTACAGCCTCAAGCTAGAAACTTTACACCTCTAATACCTTTTCTATCAAATTTATGGTTGCTTGGAGATCCATACCAAAATCTATAAAGATCCATTCGATCCCTTCTCTTTCGTATTCCTCTTGTTCGAGAACAAACATGTGGTGATTAAAGTACTGTTGCAATTTTTCATTGGTAAAGTTAATACAGAGCTGATTAAACCCGTTGAACTGCCGTAGGGACATGTAAAAGATATCGAAGAAGTTAAAAACCTTAACTGATTCGAGTGGTACGGGGGGCACCTCTTGTGAAGTTGTAAAAGTCTATACATAAATGTAAATGTAGTAGGTATTATAAGTACAAAAGATACACACGATAGATCACACAACACTTCAAATAACATTGCTAGTCGATCGAGAAAGGCCTTTCGGATATTTGATTGGTACTTTTGATTCAGATCATGGAATTGTTTTTGTCCAGACGTTTCTCGATGACCATGGCGAGTTGCAAGCGCTCATTGTTGCGTTTCCGCCATCTACCTTTTCTATAAGGTCAATGCAATTTTGGAGATCCATGCCAAAATCAATGAAGGTCCATTCGATGCCTTCGCGTTGGTACTCTTCTTGCTCCAACACAAACATGTGGTGGTTAAAGAACTGCTGCAGTTTCTCGTTGGTGAAATTAATGCAGAGTTGCTCAAAACCGTTGAACTGCAGGGAGATTATGAATGAAAAGGTTAAGCTAGAGGTTTAAGGAATTAATCGGGACTATCGATACAGTGGGGCTACGGATCACATTCCGCAGATAAGGTTTCCCTATCCGAGACCTGGGTGTGCAACTGTGCATGTGTGCAGGAGCCACATCTATCTCCATAGACTTGGCGATGGTGTCAAACTCATTCCCGTCGGTAGTAGTCCAGTCGACGACGAGCAAGACGACTCGGCGGACTATTACCTTTTCGATCAGATCGATACAAGCGAGCAAGTCCATCCCGAAATCGATGAAGGTCCAGTTGATGCCCTCCTGCTTGTACTCCTCTTGTTCGAGGACGAACATGTGATGGTTAAAGAATTGCTGCAGCTTCTCATTCGTGAAGTTAATGCAGAGTTGCTCGAAACCGTTGTACTTTTTAAACAAGATGAAGCCCAAATAAGTGGAGAGGAAATAGAGTTAGAGTAGCTGAACTATAAAATAGATTAGTAGCAGGGTACGTCGATAGCTAAACCACCAAACATAGGCAACATCGAGGGGATCTGTGTCGCCCCGGTGTCTCTGTTCCCAGTGTACCTTTTCGATAAGGTCAATGCAGGCCAGTAAGTCCATTCCGAAATCGATAAATTCCCAATGAATGCCTTCGCGTTGGTACTCTTCTTGCTCCAACACAAACATGTGATGGTTGAAGAATTGTTGCAATTTCTCATTCGTGAAGTTAATACAAAGTTGTTCGAACCCATTGAACTAAGGAAGTAAATGGCATTAATATCGAAGAAAAAGATTTTCTGATCGTATCAATTGCTCGTTCTCCCTGTTGGACTAAATATACAGACACACAGAATACACAAATTGAAATATGTAATAACTCCATTACAAAAATTTGATTCGTTGTGATTTGAAAATAAAATGGTGATAATTTTTTAATTTCATTTTCGAAATCACAAACTATTCTCAACCAATTTTGATGAATTTTCAAATTATGTTAAAATTTTGTGTTTGAACCAATTCGGTAATCAGTTGGATCCCATCACTGATACTCACGTCGAAGATTTCGAAACCAGCAATATCCAGCACACCGATGAAGTGCTGTCTCTTCTGCTTGGTGTCTAGGGTCTCGTTACACTTCTTGACGAGCCACTTGAAGAGACGATCGAACATGCCTTTGCAGAGAGCACCCACGGAGTTGGTGACCTGGTCCTTGTTACGGCCCTGGGTCACGAACTCGTTTCCGACCTTGATGCGGGGCTTCAGCAGGTTCTTGTACAAGTCCTGGACGTCGACACCGAGAAGCGTGGCGACCTTCTGACCGTCCTACAAAAGACAATGAGTGACTTTGAAAACGCTGATAGACACAAAAGAACACGTGAAGTCGGCGTCCATTGGCAATAGATTCTACAGTCAACTCTACCAATCATGAGTAATGAATGATGATCGAGCAGAAAATTATTACCCAGATATTTGTATCGCATAAGGGTGATTTATGCCAAAACGTGGCGGGTACGAGCCGTGCCACGTACGAGGCGCGGACGAGGCACGTATTTAAAACACCGTTTATGCTTCACCGTGCCGAGTCCGTGATGCGTACGTGGCTCGGCCGTGCACGTTTATATTACACTCGGTGTAATATAACCAATTTTATGAAAAAAAGCGTCTATAAACGCATTGTTACGAGCACTTGTTTTTGAAGGATCAAACTTGTAGTTATTGTACTGTCAGTTTGTCTAGTAAAAGATCTATCGAAAACAGACAGACAAAACATCATCCAGAATATCAACCAGCCAGCCGCGACTGTCAGTAGTGACTGAGCATAGGTCTCCTCTCAGAATTATAAGGATTTAGGCCATCGGTCCCTACACTGACCATGTGCGGATCGGCAGATTCACACATCTTCATGAACATTCTGGAGAACTTTGAGACATGCAGGTTTCCTGACGATGTTTTCCTCCACGGTTCCGTAGTTCTAAGTTAGAGGTGCATCCTCGGAATCTAACCCCTGACCATCTGAATACGAACCTGATTTCTTAATCACTAAGCTAGCACCACTCTCATCTACAATATAAAAACCAAAAATGTATAACTTGCCTCAGTGCCGTCGGCCTCAGCCTGTTCCTCGCGACCCCTCTGCTTGAACTTCATACAACCCATGTGCATGACAGCGGCGGTGATCTTGTATACGTTGTCCTTCTCTTCTTGGGTGAAGCCCAGGATGTCAAAGGCTTCCTACAACAGCAACGAGTGTTAACAACATCGTAATAACCATTGGGGGGTCAAGCACACTTAAAAAGACACAAACATATTATTTATTATTCAGGGATCTACCACTTAGCACCTACTTTGTGTTGAATTGTTCTTATTTTCTGAAGTTATGCTAAAAATCAACTTAATGCAGAGTCTAGACAACGCGATGCGTCTATTCCTCGATGGTTTAAACTTGATAAAACCTTATTTTCACAAAGTAAGTAGTATAGTTTTACGTAGAATAAACTAATGGCATTCAACAGGTGTTTTTCTGCTTCTCTATTGTACATTACATAGTGGAAATAAAGTTTAGAATACATTGTGATATTTTAGAAAACGCGATACCACTCATAAACTGCGCCAATATTATTACTTTTCTTATTGATGCTTTTGCTGATACTGAATTTTTGGCAATAAAAGTTATCAGCTAATCAGAAGAATTCTTGCGTTAATCAGAACAAAGTTTGGTGCTAAGGGTAAATCCATTATGTTCGAAAATTAAAAATCATTTAGAAAGTGAGTAATTCATAACAGATACAGTGCTTAATTTGACAATCAATACAACACATTAGACAGTAAAGAGTAAGATAGCGTTAATGTTAGCAAGTAAGGGGTTTCGTGATACTAGTGCACTGGACGAGGATGTTCTATGGTTCATATTCTAAATCTACGAAACGTCTATTCTATATTACTATCACAATATTCAGGGTCGTAATTCTTTGAGACATTCAAATAGTAACGCATAAAAGTATATTATGTTGTGACGTCAGAGCTACAGCTTATACAACAAGAGTTGTCAATGACGTCACAAATACAAATACGATTATAATACGATTTTAATGCCATAAAGAATGTAAAGGATAGTTTAAATTTACTATCCAGTTCTTTGGATTTTGAAACTACCTAGTAAGGTAACTTAATTATAATCTAAGGGGGTTTCTAAGGTATCAGAGCCTTGTGGCTTCTCCAAAGGGTCACTCGTAACATCTGGGGGGTTATTCGCTTCACTTACGTCTGTCAAGAGGCATTCCTCACCATCATCGACGTTGGGGATCGTAATCTTACCCTGGGCGACGTTATAGTAATCGTGAATGTCATTTGACAACAAACACATGTCTGTTGGTAAACAAGGAGATTTAATTACATGCGCCAAAGTACACCGAGGAACCCTAGAAAGTCAACCCTATCCTGAGTGTTCTGTCCGTGTCGTGTCTGTGGAATTAATTATGTGTGTGGGGGGTGCCCGTGCTGGAGGGGGGGTATAACTAACTTGTGGGTTCACATCTGTGCATAACGATCACTCGACCATCGCAGGGAGCGAGCATGCTGTAGTCGTGTGCATGTCAGAAATGTCAGAAAATTTTGATTAAAGCCCCAATTTTATGAACACCAATATCTGATCCACGACGCACGCTCCTTGCTCAGGCTCACGACTTACGATCAAAAGATCGAATTGTTCTGCGTCGTTGACACCAGGTATCCGTGTCTTTCCCTGACTTATCATCGGATAGTCCGAGATGCGGGAGCTTAGCATCGTTAACTCTGCAAAAATCAAATCATCTGACGTACACACGCGCAGACCGGTCGCAAAACCAGTATCAAGCGAAGCAAGCGGAAAGAAGATAGGATAGAAGAGGTTCATAGAAAAGACGAGCCAGTTGTCACGTTCTGGACTCACATCGGTAAGTATCATTTCCGCGCCGTCGTCAACGCCCGGGATGCTGGTCTTGCCTTGCGACACGATGTTATAATCGTTGACGTTGTTGGACAGAAGGCAGATTTCTACAAAACAACACCAATAACAGTCCCAGGTATTGGGTGCGAAGTAGTAGGGGTAAGACAACATGCTGTGGGGCAGGATACTACTACAAAATATAACGGCGTTTTGTTTCAGTTCTGAGGACAAGACGCCCGGCCACGAGTCGGTTGTATGCGACAAGTGGGTGGTGGGAACTAAATACAGGTACTCCGTCAAAGCCCTCGGTCCTGAGAAGGCTCAACTTACGTCAGTCAACAAACATTCCTCTCCATCATCTACGTTGGGTATGGTAGTCTTTCCTTGCGATACGATGTAATAGTCATGTACGTTGTTGGACAGAAGACACATGTCTAAATATGGAAATTCGTTTTAATATTATTTCAAATTATCAGTTTTAAATTATTGATGTGTTTGATGATGATATGAAGTGTATATCGAAAAATGAAATGACAATCATCTGTATAAGTATCTTCGTAGTAAAGATTCAACATTTTAACCATCTTTCTTATGTATAAAAATTAAAGTTTGTCTGTCGGTCTGTTTGTTACTTATGTGTTCGCATATCGTTCATCCATTTGATTTGACACTTTGTACAGTTAGGTATTTTACATTGATGATATTATATCAGAAACGTTCTCGCAAGTCTCAACCAGATGGACGATGCACGAACAGACAGACGGAAGAACAGTTTTTTTTAATTTAATTTAAAGAAGATTACTAAACAACAACAATTTATAGAATTCACATTGGCATTCTTAGTGACAATAATTTACTAATCTTTTTCTCCTATATTGAATAACTGGTAACAATCCACCAGTACATTGATTTTCGTAAAAATTTCCTCCACTATCATAACTATCTATAGAAAGTTTTCAAATGTCAGTCATACATTTAAAAAATATCAATTGTTTGAAATTCACAATTGTTACATTTGGTCCATTAAACTTTTTAATAATAAAGTCTTGAAGTAAGACGTCATGGATGATCGATTCGCTGATTAGTTGATGAAATATACCTTTAAGTCCTTTGACGGAGCCAGACATCATCTGGTAGAAGATGTGGTAGGAACGCTCGAGCGCCTGTTGGGAGATGACACGAGCCTTCTCTAGCAGATCTGCAAGATATGGAGAATTTTGTAATACAGGCGTATACAATTGAAGATTTGTTAAACAATATCCTCGGTATGCTTACAGCAACACCAAATGGCATACCGAGTCAGAAGTTACAATACATAGTTTATTGAATTCACATAATAATAATATTAAAAACATCTAATTGTTGGTGCTGAGCAATCAGACCATTGAGAAAGGTGAGAGGTCTCTAGGGTTGGCGCATTTTCGGCAAAATTTGTTCGTGTCGTTGCCAGATGAAAAAAGGGCAGACGTCTGCAAGATAATGAATGATTTATACCAGGCTATCTTGGGTGACTTATTGAAGGTTCTGGATATGAAATTTGCAACGAGGAAATCCAAAGAGAACCAAAGTAAGCGACATAGCCCGCAATGGTTAGCCGACTTGAAGTCATTAACACTGGAATTAATAGTTAAAATAGGGGCTCGTTTAGAGGACGTTTCAAACGACACGTGTCATATTCAACCTTCAAGCAATGTAATAAGGTGTATGACACATGTCGTCTGAATCGTCCTCTAAAGAAGCCCCTATCTTGACTGTGAATTTCGGTGTTAATCTGTCGCAGCAGCGATGGCCACTAACGTGTTTTGGAGTGGACACCACGTACCGATAAGAATAATTTCAAAAGGTGACAAAGGTGAAGTAGGGGAATTAGCAAGCTCTCTAAAAGGCATATTATGTTCAGCAGTGGAGACTTTCTAGCTGATGTATGTATGGATGGTTGATATAAGATGATGTATGTACTTACAGGTCTCAATATCGGCACCAGCCAGTTTGCCAGATGGTCCGAAGTGAATACGGATGAATTTACCCTGTGTAAGACAGAAATAAGGATTAGCATGTTTAATCTTATTACGCTTCATTTGGATTTTGGACTTAAATTATCCTTTGCCTATGAGAAAATTTTAGTAGTGTCTTTTGAGCTTTATTGTAGTCTTTCTCTTGGTGAGAATTCCTTGAAATCTAATTCACAAACTGTTTTTAAGGGTTAAAGTAGTATTTGTTCATCAGTGTTTTGAATATTGGCACAATTAATTTGTTTGATAGTAATTTGCTTTAATATTTAGAAGCAAGAGGTATTGACAATGACTTTAGTATGATTTCTTCGTACGTAGCAAGCAATTGACTTTAGCATTCATTAGCCCAAAATATAGTAGGTACTTATTGGTTATTATTACTAATATTATTATACTTAACAGTACTAGTAACTATTTGCCTTTTGCAAAGAGTTACTGCTGATTATCTTGCCATTCTTAATCTCAGGAGAATTTGCTTAAATTTGGACTGGTTGTAGAGTCTAGCCATACGATGGCCTCGATGAAATAAATATTTTTGGATTTGAAGTCTCAAATAAATTTTTTTATAAATTTGAATTTTATAAGGTGGTAATGAAAAATGGGATACTTACGAAACGGGAGGAGTTGTCGTTACGCACAGTCTTGGCGTTACCGAAGGCTTCAAGCACAGGGTTAGTTTGTACGACCTGGTCTTCCAGAGAGCCCTTCTTGTCGCTGGTGGTCTGTTCCTTCTTCGAGGAGGCACCGACGGTGGCAAAGTACGCAATTACCTTCTTCGTGTTCTCAGTCTTACCAGCACCAGACTCACCGCTGTTGAGGAGGAAACAGTTCACTTGAAAATTTGGAATAACAAAACATATATAGGTTACGTTTTTCTTAGGCATTTAGTTGCAGCCGTGATGGTAGTGATTATAGAACATTAGGTTTAACGATTACTTATTTACTGCCAGATTTGAGGAAAAATATCAAGAACTGATTGCATAACGTTCTTTTACTTGACACACTCGAAAATTATGTAATGATAAAAAAGCGTGTATTTGACTCGTAACTAGCTCCAGCAATACAATCTAAATATATAAAAGGAAAAGGTGACTGACTGACTGACTGACTGACTGACTGAATGACTGACTGATCTATCAACGCACAGCTCAAACTACTGGACGGATCCGGCTGAAATTTGGCATGCAGATAGCTATTATGACGTAGGCAAGAAAGGATTCTTGATAATTCAACCCCTAAGGGGGTGAAATAGGGGTTTGAAATTTGTGTAGTCCACGCGGACGAAGTCGCGAGCATAAGCTAGTATGGTATAATATTGTAAAATAAATATTTGAAAAGAGCAATCAGCGAGTTTTTTTGCCGGTTTTTCTCGGTTGGAATAAAACCTGCAGTGGTAAATTCAGTGACGATTCAGAAGCACTTGGGATAAAAAATGTATTTCTATGGCACTAACTACTTAGTACTTTAAACTAACTTAGCTGTTCTGTTTAGCGGCTCTTTTCGGCGGCAGTGACGTTTCAACAGTAAACGATTCTAAATTAAAGCCTAAAGAAGATTTACTCCAAAAAATGACGAAGTTTTACTTACGTAATCAACATAGATTGATTCTCGTGGTTGGTTAACATGTTGACATAAGCGCCGTCGGAAATGGCGAAAATGTGAGGCGGGACTTCCGATCGGCGCTTGCCACGGTAGAGCTTGGCACATCGGAACGTGTACACGGGGAATCTCTTGTAAGGGTTGATAGCCACGCAGAAGAGACCCGAGTACGTCTGTACGGGAGAATATACGTGTTAGAGGGAGATACAAATGGTATAGATGGTCTATTTCACGATGATCGCTCAGCCTTGTTGTAGTAGTGAGTATACCGATAAGTGTTAATGCATTTGTGTGCGTAACGTAAACCGTGTTAGCCCGTTCCCACTTGACGTCTGCCGGGCCCGGATTTTAATCGGATGTTCCAGAACATTTTATGTGAAGCTATTCACACTTGTCTGAAACCGATTTTGTGTCAAAATGTTCTGCACTGGAACATCCGATTAAAATCCACTCCCGACAGAGGACAAGTGGAAACGGGCCATGTCTCACTTGAAACTGAGCGCTACGTACACTATAATAATGTGTACGTGTGCACTCACACAAACATAGACATACGGTCCTCGTGAAATAGAACATCTGTGTGACGAGTGTTGTTTGTGGGATTCAGAATACAAAGTTTTGCGGGATTAACTACGGACAGATGAGGGCGAAAACACTGATTGTCTACTAATACATGCTTGTATAAGTAGAGGTCAGTGATGAAAATGAGAGGAGACATGTGTTTTGGAAATCTTTAAGAGTACTTCAAACAAACGTAATTTGGCTCTCATTTGGATACTAACCTGTAAAATTAAATAAATTCATATAGATACGTTCTATATAACTATAATATCTATGTCTGTGGTGTCCAGACTTTCACAAAATATGTAGTTTCAAAGTTACAGTCTCAAGAAGTTATATACAAATCTTTAAGGTCATGCAACTTTAATACTAGTTATTTTTACGAAAATCTGGCAAACCACAGACATAATATAGAAAAAATTTAGTTTCTAGAACGAGTCTACAAAATTACATCGAGTTTGATTGGCTAATATTCAAATGAGAGCCAAACTTCGTTTGTATGGAGGGAGTGACTAAGAATCTGCCGTTAAATAAAAAAGAAGATGACTTTTGTTTTGGATATTTTATGTCGTATGGATAAAAACAGAGCGGAATGTATTTTCAAGACAAATAATTCTTGATAGAGATCTACTAATAGAACAGATGATGCACGACGTAAGTTTAAAAACTTAAAATAGAATTTATAATTTTTAAACTACGTCACATCGTTAAGAATGGGGTTGATACTATCAAAATAAAGGGAAATGAAATGAAGATATTCGAGTAATAATTTGGAAAAAAAATTCAAACAATAGGAATGCGAATTTTACACGACACCAAAACAACGTTAGATACAATAAAAACTCAGAAAACATAAGTCAAAGAGACAAAATCTCCATAGATTTTTCGTATCTCAGTGACTGAGGATAAAATTCTCCGTATTATAATAGCAAAATAAAAACTAAGTACAATAAATGTAATAGCCATACTATTTTTGTTGTTAATTATATTCTATTAGAAACGGAGAATTTTAAAAGTTGTAAATCACAAGTTGTAAATCACATTTCGCAAAATAATCTGTAAAACATTGACACAGGTGTCTCAGAAAAAGAATAGAGTTAGAAGGACATTTTACGATGTCTTTTCTCTATCTCTGCAAACAAAAGAAAAGAAAGCTTTTACTTCCAATATTAAGGAAAAAAAAATGAAAAAATCTTTTTTTTCTCTTTACACGATTAAAAGTAAAAAACGGTAACACCTGCTTTAGTTAGAAACTGTGTAACAGTTGTCAACGCCCAATAATCTGGTGTTTATTTTGATTGCGTGAATACTTAAGAAAGTATAATATGTCAAGAACCAGTGCCAGTGAAAAAGATCATAAGCCCAAGCAAAATTGATATGGCAACGCTTTTTCTTGGTTTTTTCATCGAAAAAGCGTTTAACAGTCGCGAAAGAGATGTATTGCTTTAACTTTTCATCGTTTTGCCATTTAACAAAATATTGTCTTTGCTAATAGACATGTTATTATTTTCGAAATCATGATAATAATGCTTTTGTAGAATTTGTGATACTATTGAACTGAATCATAATATAACTAGTTTTGTAATTGTAATATTGCAAATGAAATAAAAACTTTCTTGTGGAACACAACACTGAAATAAATCTATTCTAGACACAATAAGTAGAAACAGATTATCCTTAGACGCTTTCGAGTCCTTTGCCACCGTCTTGTCCTATGTACGAGGGTTCAAGAACGGCACTGAAAGAGAAGATGCTGAATAACAAGGGGAGAGGATAAATTGGGATAATGGACATCATAGCTCAATAATTCGTATTTTTTTAACTGTAATAATATTTAAAGTCTTGTTCTTGACTGCAATCACACCTATTGTAAGTGAGCGCACTTGCCTATTATTTTCGTAGGTTTATTCGTATAGTTTTTATTTGTAATTTTGTGTTGATTCCCAATAATCGATCGTTTTTTTTACAATTTCGATATCGATGGAGTTCTAAAATGCAATTTTTTCAGTTTGAGTACGATAGCAACTACATAATTCAATGATACTGCAGGCCAGAATTTCTCTATTTCACGAGTTTCGTCCTTACTTACTTAAAATAATTATAGCTTTTTTTTTTTTTTTTTTTTTTTTTTTTTTTTTTTTTTTTTTTTTTTTTTTTTTTTTTAAATACAATAAAACTTAAAGCTAGCCTTATCTAATTACTATATAAATCATGACCGCGTGGAATTATAGCTTTTGATCTCAACTTAGAACACGCGTATTTTTTTGCTTTTAAGTCTTTTTGTGATAATTAAATTGATATTGATATAATTTAACATCTAGCTGTACACTGCAAGGGACTGAAATTGTACAAAAGCATAGCTTTTGAGATGCCATTTTTGAGATTAACTTCAGGATCAAATAGGCGATAGTCCCCAAGTTGTTCATATAATTATTATGCTTTTGCATTTTTGGAATTTCGAATGCTAATGATAGATAAATTATAGAATAAGTTATTATTGTCAATTCCAAATTGTTCTCATACTTTCGATGCTCGTCTACTGAGATTTGAGATTTAAATAGATTGCTCCTGAAATAGCACAATACAGAATTGAAGTGAGCTAGCTGTGTTAACATTCGATTCCTTATACGAGATAATGTTTACATAAGTTTGATTGTATTATTGATAGTAATAAATCAATGTGTCAATCACACGCCCCATCCGAAATTAATAGCTTTATTAAGGCCCTATTATTTTGGTAATCTTCCAAATGGTGTAATTGATACAATTGTTGATAAATGTCTCAGTGACAAAGTTGCTTGGAAACAAACGGCTTTGCGTTTTGCGACAGTTTAATATTGATTAACTTGTCACATTGATATAGCTACTATTGTAATATTTTGCTTTCTGAAACTATTGACCGCTAAGTTTTTTGTTAGCTTTTCTCAATAGATTCTGCTTTCCGAACAGATGGTAGAGTGTTGAGATGTCATTGGAGCCTGTGATCAATAATTCAAAGTCGTGACTGACTGACTTATATAATATTATGTATAATAATCAACGCACAGTCTAAACCGCTGGTCTTAGAGACATGAAATTTGGAGGGTGTGCTCTTTGTAAAGAGTCCACTAAAACATTTTTCCAAATTCTACCCCTAAGTGGGTTAAACGAGGGTTTGAAATTTATGTAGTCCATAGAGCATAAGCTAGTCTGTAATATATTTGAATTTGAACTTGACTTTGGTATATTAATAATATGATGTCCATAGATAAGGGAAGGTGAGATGCAAACATGCAAACTCCAACGCTGCAACCTCGACTTGGTTCCTGACTTACGTAAATAAGCTTATGGTAATATCTCTGCTTCAAGTTATATAAAACTGAAGCGTCGTTGAGGTATGTCAAGTTGGACATATCCTCACATTTTTCGTACTTAGGTGGGTTCACTTGTCCTACCAGGTCCTTCTTGAAGTCCTTGGTCTGCGGGAGAGATATTAGCATCAATATTAGAGTAAGGGTAAAGGCGCTCGGGGCGCCTACTTACATAGATAAGTTTCGAATAGTATCGTTGTCGAAGGTTGTGGAGCACGGCAGCCTCGTTAAGGTACGTCAGGTCAGCCATATCCTCGACTTTTTCGAATTTCGGAGGGTTTACTTGCCCAACCAGTTCCTTTTTTACTGTCCTTTCCTGCTCATTTAATGGAGTCAATTAAATATTAGCTTAAAAACTAAAATTGATAATCGGTTAATCAACTTAAATCTGGCTAACTGTAAGTCAATAAATTTACCAAACGTAAAAAAAATTATCTTAAAAGAAAGGTCAATGAACTGCATCTATAAACCTGGCTATCTTGATTTCTATTCCAAGAAACTATTATTAATTTCGAATCTTCTATCATCATCATGTAAATAAATAAACTTTTCAAATCTGAGACTGCAAATATCATAAACAAATTAAAGAAAGTTTCAATAATGTCAACTGAAAAAATTAAATCCCTTATCTCTTCGCTTAATTCATAACTTAACCCTTTACTTAAGCCATAACTTGACCTTGTACTTCAGTCTTAAAGTAAGTTAAATTCCTTAAATCTCTGCTTGATTCATAACTTGACCCTTTACTTAAGGCATAACTTGACCTTGTACTTAAGTCTTAAAGTAAGTTAAATTCCTTAAATCTTTGGAACGTTTACATAAGAACTTGACCTTCTACTTAATTCTTAAAGTGCATAGGAGCAATCGCTTGTCACGTGTCGTCGCTCATAGTTACCTCGCCCCCGGGGAGGCTCACGGTCACCAAGTCGCCCTTGGTAGCCTTTATTTCCCCCTGCACGAAGCCTTCTTTCTCGTCCGGCACCCAGCAAGCCTTCTTGCCATCGTAGGGCTTGCTTTGGTCGATACGTTTCTGCTCCAAAGAAACGAACAGGTATGGGGTCGGATCGGGGTCATCGCCCTCTTGTACGGCGGCTTTCGGCATTTCGGAGGGCTAAGAGACTTCTGGGCTAGTCGAGACACGAGAACACAGCCCTGCAGTCTTCCTGCCGAAGAACACACACGTTAGACTGAAGTTCGAACCGCTCGTGAACGTATTGCGGAGGCCCCGTGCGTCTATTTGTGGCGGTAACCCGAGTAGCGGCCGGTTTGGGAACGGTGCCAGCTCGGACGCCGTTTGCGTAATACAGAGTTTTATGCGCGCGTTTTTTATTAGCTTCACCCGAGCGGCCCTTTGCGGATGTTACGTCACACGGCTCTGGACTCTGGAGCGACGCCAACGGATTTAGACCGATCGTGGATTGTTGTTTATTGTCTTTTATGGCAATGATTGTTGGGCGATCTTCCGAATTAGGTTAATCGCTTAATTCTAATTGCTATTGCTAAGGTGAGTTAACTTTCTTTTCTATTCAATACATTTAATTAAATTCTAATAACTTCTCATCCACTTTACTTATTAATTATATCAGTATTAAATAAATTTCTGTATTGTTGTAAGATTCGAAATTTCTTTTCGATTAGCTTAATTTTAAATCCAAAAGTTTTAGGCTTTCGTATTGATCGATACCACAATTCTAACTAGATACAGTATTGTTTAAATTTCATCGTTTTCATTACAAATCATCTCACTGGGTACTGAATGTCCAACAATCCACCACCAAGGCAATAAACAACGGGGCACCTCACTAGAGCCACTCGCACACAAAAATCCAAATCCACTCGGGTCAAGCTGGTACTCCGACGTCACATTATCATATCACTCGCGATGTCATAAAGCACTGTATCACAGACGCACGGGGGGACGCGTGCGTACTCACGTCTGAAGCCGTTCTGACCGGCGGCGGGGAGCGCGGTTGGTTTTTATACTCGCAACACGACACCACCTCGCTCGATCACCCCATTTTAGGCGGATGCCAGCCTGATGCCCAGCAGCTACACTTTCAGACGAGCTTAGCTTTCACTTGAGCGGGAGCGCTCGCACCACCGGACCTGTGGAACACGTCTCCGACCCAGAGATGCCCGGGTTCGATTCCCGGTTGACAACATTCTTGGGAAAACAGATCTGGCATCTGTTCTAGTCGGTGATGTCAGCCGTTCGCATCAACTAGAAAAGCCATTCCCACATGTTTACATCACTAATGCTCAAAACCTGTTAAACAGATACAAATCCTAGATTTATGCGCTTCCAGCGTGACAGACCATTTCAGATCGCGGTCAAGCGATAAGCCGTCATTCAGAAAAAGAAATTATATTTTTTTAGGGTTCCGTACCCAAAGGATGCTAACGGAACCCTATTACGCCTATGCTGTCCGTCCGTCCGTCAGTCCGTCTGTCTGTCACCGGACTGTACCTGGTGAACCGTGAAAGGTAGAGTGCTGAAGTTTTCACAGAATGTGCTGCTAAAACAACAAATGTTAAAAATTTCAAAATGGCGGCTATGGAAGTTAGAAAAATTAAAGTGTTATTTCTTTTACGATGGTACGGAACGCTTCGTGTGCGAGTCCAACTCGCACTTGACTGATTTTAGACGCAGCAACTTGGACAGTCGCTGGAGTAGACTGAGATCTGGTGAGGATGTTTATAAAATACAAGATGGCGGCCATGCTTCATCCAATTATAGCGTTATCGAAAACAAACTTCACCATCAATCAGAATCGCTTTAAACCTGGAAATTATGCCGTACATATTTTGGTTTATGAAACTAAAATATTTTTATAACTATGAGGTATTTTCCATAGATTAATTTGTACTCGTAAAAAATTTACAATATCGATTTTGTTATAATGTTGCGCTATTAAATATTTAATAACGAACTCTATTTTGAGTCGTGTGATTCATTCCTTATCCAAAATTAGGGTTGCCAAAACTGATTTTTTATTTATTTATTAAGATGCACATAAAAGTAACAAATCCGCACAAAATATTTTAAAACTATACTTAACAACTAAACCAGAAAACTCTAAAAGTTACAAGTTGGCCATTTTCTCGGGTGGTGGATCTGACTCCCAACTAGTTTAGCTGTGTCTAGGATGTCATAATAGGATAAAAGTAAAGAGTAGCTAGTAAGTTCTGAAGAAGATAGGGGTATGTAACTTTAAAAGAAAAGTGAATTCTCTTCCAGACAGACGTGCTTCGCCTTAGGCATGCATCAACACTTACCATCAATTCTATTATTTCAGTCACAGATAATTCAACCTCAAGAGTACCTACGCATATACAAGGTTTTGCATGAAAACAAAATCGTAGAATGTTGGCGGGGGACAGCGGGAACGCTTTGTTGTGATTGGACTCAAGACAATGTGCGGAATGAGGGTACCGAAAGGCGTTGGCCGACTTTTATGCTAAGCAACTGCCTAGGCTAAGCATTGGGGTGTCCGGTTATTAGGCGTCTATAGGTGGTGGTTTGTGAATTTCAGTATAATTATGATGTTATAACAGCTGTATTAACTAGAGCATTTAAATTTACCAGTGTCTGACACTACCGTAAAGATGTCAGACACCACTTCAAAACATTTTGAATGCATTTCGTGCCACGGCACAATATTGCTCCTATATTAATTCACGTGCATTGGGGTTGTCAGATGAGGGCGGATAAATAAAGACGGTCTCCTTTGAGAAAGATAAGGGTCAGGATACAGTGGATCACAAAATGCAGCATAATCTTTGAGAACATTACGAAAACTCTCGGGCATGTAGGTTTTCACGATATTTTCCCTCACAGTTAAATCAAGTGATATTTTAATTGCTTAAAACGCAGCCCGAGATTGAACAAATCCCCCGGGAGGGTATCTCTACTTAGGTACAATATAACGGCTAAGTATCTGATATCTTCAAGATTTGGAAGACTATGATTATATAGGAGCCTCAATAGCTCAACGGGTAAAGGAGTGGACTGAAAAACCAAAAGGTCGACGGTTCAAACCCCGCCCGTTGCATTATTGTCGTGCCTACTCCTGCACAAGCTTGATGCTTAGTTGGAGAGGAAAGCAAAATATTAGTCATTTAACATGGCTAATATTCTTTTTTAAAAGAAAAAAATATATAGATGGTTAAGAGAGTGGACTGAAAGCCAAAACTTTAGTCCATTTTAAGGAGTAGACTGAAATCTAAAGGGGATGGTTGAGTTTAGGCACAATCCACAAGTTCGGCTCGCCTTACGGGACAGACTGAAATTCAAAAGGTTGGTCTTCTCTTCACCACCTTTAAGGCCGAGCTATCGCAGATGCGGCTTTTTGGGCCCGTGTTTAAGGTGACCGTCGACTCGAGAAGAAGAATAAGAAGACTCGTATCATTGTACACTTTTTGATGGTCAATTGTTGAATTTGTATGATAATGATTTAGAATGAGATGTGATATAGTGACAATTAATTACGTTAACTTAAAACTAAAGCTATACGAAGGTCCCAAACTTACCCAGATCTGAGAAGAGCCTACGGAATCCTGAAAATGTTAATTTACTGTTTAGTGTTTACCTCAGAATATCATGCAAAGGCTTTGGACGGTGGACGGTGGAAATTATTAATATTAAGCTAATAATTATAATGTTCGTGGTTTGCCAGGGTGTAATCGTCACATGTCACGTTTACATGTGTACTTCTTGTCTCTATCCATTATCGACGACATATTTCATTTTGTTAGGGTTGCCAAAGTTGCATAATATCGTGACTCCCTTCGATTTACTTATTAAATTTAAGTAAGTAGTACTTACACCTTGTGGAGTGCATTTTACTTATTTTTAGGGTTCCGTACCTCAAAAGTAAAAAAGGAACCCTTAAACTTCACTTCGTTGTCTGTCTGTCTGTCTGTCCGTCTGTCTGTCGTGTCTGTCACGAAAACCTATAGAGTACTTTCCGTTGACCTAGAATTCTGAAATTTGGCAGGTAGGTAAATCTTTTATAGCATAGCACACGTAAGGGGAAAAATCCGAAACCGTGAATTATTTGTGGTTACATCACAAAACAATGAACAAATAATTAGTATTTTCAACTTTCAAAGTAAGTTTAATATACCAAGTGGGGTATCATTTATGAAAGGGCTTTATCTGTACATTCTATAACAGATATTTATTTATTTTTATGCTAAATAGTTTTTGATTAGAATTGTACGATAAACAAAATGTCGAAAAAATACTACTGTAGTACGGAACACTCGTAGCGCGGGTCTGACTCGTACTTGGCCGGTTTTTTTTAGCTAAGAGTGAATACTGAATAGTCGTCTTTTTCGTCTTTTAGATTCAGTCTACTTTCTATCATGTTTGAAACTGTTGTGAAGTACAAGCCATTTTACATCAAAAAATAATATTCTTTCTTATATTTTCATCATATTATGATTTTTCACTGTGCTGCAATTAATGTTCATGAACGACGACACGCCTGCTCGGTTGCTCACTATTTATTCACTACTAACTTACCCGCCCCGGCTTCGCTCTGGTGGAATTGAGAAAATCGGCATTGGGTAGAGTTTTCAAAAACCCTGAAATAGGTACCTACCTACGTATTTTTTTCGTTTGTAACAGAAACCCCAAATATCAATTTTATGGAAATAACATGAAAAATGACGGACTTTCATACAAACTTCCATACCCTATTTACCCCCCTTAGGGGTGGAATTTCGAGAAATCCTTTCTTAGTGGATACATACTCTTTACAAATAACAAACCTTCCTTTCATGTCTCTAATAGGACCAGCGGTTTAGGCTGTGCGTTGATATATAAGTCAGTCAAATTTAAAAAAAAAACTATGATTATATTATTTTTGTCAGCCCTATCACTAATTAAGCCACACATTACAGCTTTACGCTATGTCATTTAACACATCCCGTACCACTAAATTAACAAATCCACCCAAAATCTAATCATCTGTGGAAATAATTAATTGAACATCTGCGGCTGAAATCATGGTCGAATCAAATAAAAACTAATACATCGTTACATGTTTTATTTGCAACTAAACTGTAATTAAGTTTATTTAACGCGATCTAAATCGATTTATTTTGTTCATCAATGAATTTGTAGATTTCCTACAGTTACTTTAGATAAAGATGTAATGTAAGCTGTGATAGCCTAGTGGTTAGGACGTCCGCCTCCTAATCGGAGGTCGGGAGTTCTAACTTTTCGGAGTTATGTGCGTTTTAAGTAATTTAATATCACTTGTTTTAACGGTGAAGGAAAACATCGTGAAGAAACCTGCATGCTTGAGAGTTCTCCATAATGTTTTCAAATGTGTGTAAAGTCTGCCAATCCGCACTGGGCCAGCGTGGTAGGCTATGGCCTAAACCCTTCTCACTCTGAAAGGAGACAAGTTCTCTGTAGTGAGCCGGCAATGAGTTGGATCATGATGATGATGATAGCTAAAACACATTTTTCATAGTAGGTATGCCGGCATTGCTTTAAGGATTTTGTTATGATTTTTTTTACATTGTTGTTTCCTTTTGAAAAGAGTAGGTACTTAATTGCCGAGTTTCTTGCCGGTTCTTCTCATCAGTAGGTACCTTTATTATAAATGCGAAAGTGTGTTTGTTTTTTGGTTTGTCCTTCAATCACGTCGCAATGGTACAACGGATAGACGTGATTTTTTGCATGGGTATAGATAAGGACCTGACATAGGTTTTTTTATCCCGGAGTTCCCACGGGATTTTTAAAAAGCCTATGCCACTCTGCAGATCTTTAACTATAGGTACCTATGCAAAAAATTGCGTCAATCCGTTGCTCCGTTGCGACGTGATTGAAGGACAAACCAACAAACAAACACACTTTCGCGTTTATAATATAATAATATTAATAATAAAATTGATTTATTTCAGGTTAACATACCCATAATATTACAAGTCAAAATTAATAAAAATAAATACTAATACATAAAATAATTAATGTCTAGTACCTTCTCTCCGGCATTGGTACTGCAACATGTCTTTCACAGCAATGCCGAAGATGAGGACAGACGAGTCGGGCTGCAATCATCTGCAGAATGGTGTTGGGGCTGTCCCGCACTCTGCGCACCAACGACGCGCACCGCTTGCGTACAGTAGTAGGTATAGAAGCAGGCAAACATGCCTGAGGCGCAATTTAATAAGGGTACTTTATAATAAGGGTTTCTCTACGTGATCAAATCAGAAATGAGGAGATCCGTAGGAGAACTAGAGTAACCGACATAGCTCAACGGATTGCGAAGCTGAAGTGGCAATGGGCAGGGCACATAGTTCGTACAACCGATAGACGTTGGGGTCCCAAGGTGCTGGAATGGCGACCTCGCACCGGAAGACGCAGCGTTGGAAGACCCCCCACTAGGTGGACGGACGACATCAGACGAGCCGCAGGGAGTCGCTGGATCCAAGCGGCGCAAGACCGTGGCGTGTGGAAGTCCCTACAAGAGACCTATGTCCAGCAGTGGACGTCTATTGGTTGATGATGATAATAAGAGTACTGATAAAAGAAAAAATAGTCTCCAAAAGTTTATGAATATAAACAGTTAACTTATTTTAGCTTCGCTATGAGATAAGCCGTGCTGTCACGAAAAGATTTAGCACGAGATCTCGACGACCCATAAAAATGCCTACGGACAAGTGACGTGGCCATCAAAGACTATTATAATCAGATGTGATTTACTCTGAGTGGTACACGAAATAGATGACAAAGAATAAAATCAAATTCAGTTGAGTAGGTATAATATAATAAGCGAAATAATGGAGACTAATTGCAGGCTTAACCTAATGGTCACAATGAAAACTTACATGCAAATGAACCTATTCTATCAAAGCAGAAATATTTATAAAATTATTTATATTGTACTTAATTCTTCTTAATTATTTGTAAAGCTGTGGACTCATGCTTGCTTCTCTGCTGCCACGTCAGTCCACGCAAATGGGTATCGGTGACAATCCCTTTGGCATCCCGTAGAAACCCTTTCTATTTTCAGGACAAAAAGTTCTATGTCCCGAATAAGTAATTGCAACAATAGACCAATTTAAGTCAGTATTGGGAAATATCCAGGTGTCAATAAAAAGAACAGGCCTTCTATCTTTATATGGGACTAGCTTATGCTCGGGACTTCGTCCGCGTGGACTACACAAATTTGAAACCCCATTTCACCGCCTTAGGGGTTGAATTTTCAAAAATCCTTTCTTAGCTGATGCCTACGTCATAATAGTTATCTGCATGCCGAATTTCAGCACGATTCGTCCAGTAGTTTGAGTTGTGCGTTGATAGATCAGTCAGTCAATCCCTTTATATATGAAGATGACACGCTTGACTGCTATTTTAACTGGTGGCCATGGTAAGTGATGATGCAGTCTAAGATGTAAGCTGGCTAACTAGAAAGGAGTATGACAAATTTTTAATTGAACACATCCTCTAATCGGCTGTAACGTGGGATCGTACCGGAACGCTTCGCTTGGCGGTACATTTTTGCCGATAGGCCATAACAACAATTTTTTTTTGTGTGATGTAACCACAAATTCACGATTCCCAAATGTCTGCTATAAGACCTACCTACCTGCCAAATTTCATGATTCTAGGTCAACGAGAAGTACCCTGTGGTTTGATTTTAACTTGCCACGGCTTAAGCCTTCCAGCAAGCCTTCCTTGAGGAGTAACCATCTACTTCTAACTTGTTCTATGCCAGAATGACACACCGAGTCTGCGGCCGGCTGGCGCGACGCCAACAAGTCTCCGGTACAGCCATTTAAAGTGCAGGTGGAACAATCATACCTCTTGTGATCACGAATGTTTGTACTTGCTCTGCTTGAGCGTTCTGGAATGCAGTTCTGATAAGTGCCACTGTGGATTGGATATCGTCTGCCTTTGAGAGTATTGAAATCGAATGGTTTGTGGATTGAGATACCAATGATTCCAATGAGTCTAAGATGGGATCGGGCTAACTTGAAAGGCATTGAATTGGAACGCCTATTTAGAATGAAACCACAAAACATTCTGTGGTTTTTTATGTCTAGAATCTAGTGCGTAGTATTTATACATCGATGTGGTAGTACTACATACAGGTCGTAATTGAAAGGGTTATGGCAGTTCAATTAAACCTGTACCTTAATCGGTGTTTACACGTCATAAGTGTTTTCAAAATTCAAAATTATTTGTTTTAAAATTTGGAATTAATATTTTAATGCGAGATCACTCGATAAAGGATAATTCAATACGAGCCTCCTCATATAACCTGGTTTGTAAATAGTAAAATTAATAGGAATAAGTTAGTTATAGCATTTAGACTTAGATCCGGACACATGCCATTAGGCAAGTTTAAACATTTAATGAGGAAAAGGGATTCTCCCAATTGCGAAGTATGTGGTACGGTAGAAGATGTCTCGCACTTACTATTGGCATGTGTTCGCAATCATAATTTGACAGAAACACTAACGTCTGAACTAAATTTAAATTTTATGAATATTGTTTTTTTAACTGAATTTTAAACAAACCTTCGAGCATTTCGCCAATGAAAGTGTATAAATCTGTTAGTGATTCTCTCAAATTGTTATAGTTTGAGGTTTAACTAGTTAGTTTGATTTTAATTTAGTTTATAACGATGGGTGCTGGCATATAGATCATCTGTAAAAGCCCCTTACAAAATGTCAAATTAAAAAAAATAAGCTATCAATTGAAGAAGCTGTAACCGAGCTACATGTTACTAACCATTAGAGCTATCTTCAAGCCATGCATTGGACAAAATGCAAAAATCTAGCGTCAAGCGCCACGCCAAGAATGTCCAACTGTCAGTTTGTCGGTGCAATGGTAATAAGAGCTGCCAGATTATAACTGATGTATCGATTAGGTACATTGTCGAGTGATTCTCGAAGTTACTTTACTTCAATAATCCATGCAAAGCTTACGATCTACTGCAGCTTATAATACAGGGCAAGATAAAAGGCAGACGTAGACCTGGCCGTAGACGAATCTCCTGGCTCAAGAACCTTCGCCAGTGGTTTAACATGAGTACAAGGTCACTGTTTAGGGCAGCAGTAAACAAGATCCAGTTAGTTTTAATGATTGCCAACCTCCGGTAGGACATGACACTTGAAAATAAAATAAAATAATCCATGCAAATGAAAAACAAACTAATAATTTATCATCATTATCCATCAACAAGAACCCATCTACCATTATAAAGCATGGGTCTCCTCACAGAATGAAAAGGCTTAGGCTATGTCCACCTCGCTGACCAAGTGCTGATTGTAGTTGCTGAAGTTGCTGATGTAGAATTCTTAAGCATGCAGGTTTCTTCACGATGCCTTCGCCGTTAAAGCAAGTGGTATGTCATCATCATCATAAACATCCACCCATTATTGAGCACGCGTCTCCGCTTGGAAAAAGAAGGGTAAACCATAGTCCACACGTTAGCCAAGTGCGGATTAGCAGACTAAGAATTTATGGGGCAGCTCTCAGGCGTCAGGTATCTGCACGATGTTTCTGTTTTACTGATCTTCACGAACGTGATATTTAAATGCTTAAAACGTACATAACTCCCAAAAGTTAGAAATACTTGGCCGGGATCGAACCCTGAAGCTGGACCCCCCAAATATCCGACATCTCAACCTAATCTTCAACTAGGAATTTTATAGTTTTTTAATATTCTTGCTAGCTCTAACATAAAATCGCTGGAAAAAAATAAGACAAGCAATATATTTTTTTCGAATTTTCTATCATTGTTATTACCATAAAAAATTTGCGAAACGTGGTCTACAGTTTTTACAATTTGTAAAGAAATTTTTTAAGGTTTCTTACTTTCGCACAAGGAGATCAATTCTGGCAAGGGCTTCCTACCGCCACACCTATTATACCACACCATACCATACCTATTGAGCTGAGGTTCATCAAATTAAATCAATTTTCAGATAATATTAGACAAGTCTCGAATTGGTTACTTTTACAAAATTTTGTAAATCCTAAATACTTAGTTAAAAGATTTAAGCAAATCTAAAACTGTTCCAACTCTATGAATCAAATCAGTACCCTTATTATAAATGCGAAAGTGTGTTTGTTTGTTGGTTTGTTAGTTTGTTGGTTTGTCCTTCAATCACGTCGCAACGGTGCAACGGATTGACGTGATTTTTTGCACGGGTATAGATAAAGACCTGGAGAGTGACATAGGCTACTTTTTATCCCAGAAAATCAAAAAATTCCCACGGGATTTTTAAAACACCTAATTCCACGCGGACGTAGTCGTGGGCATCAGCTAGTAAAATATATTAGCATGATTCATTGAAATTATTTCTGATCTTACTAAATTATCTCGAGAGTCGAATGCAATAACAAAATTAATCAATCATCGAGCGTTTGCGTTACTGACGACGATGACGACGACTTGGCAAATTCCTTTGAAGCTGAAGGTCAAAGAATAGGAACAAATTCTATAACTATTGCTTTTAGAAGCTTCGACAAGTTAACAGCTGGTTGTCAACGGATATATCCAAACACGAGAGAATGTTTATGGAAATTTCTTCAATTATTAGGATGATATAATTTTGGAATAAGGTTGCTATTAAATTAAAAATCTTCCAAACTCCAAAAAACAACTAATTTATCAAAAACTCCCGTTCAGTTAGATATATTAAGTATACAGGGTTACAGGAAAATAGGACACGATCCCGTTAAGGGGTTATAGTACAGGACATTAGCTATCAAACGACCCCTAAAGTGCTTATGTAAAAGTGTATCGTTTTCGAGTTATTCATTTTTTTATTTATTTTTAGGTAAAGGGGTGTTTCCCACTTTAAAAATTAGTAAAAAAAAGAAACAATGTATTTCATCAGATTTTTTTTTATTTCTTGCTATTGCATATCCTTGTTAATAATAAACAGTTATAAAACAAGAAAAATCTTCAAGCATTTTAAAAGTACAGCCCAAAAACTGTAAAAGTTTTCGATTTTTAAATTTAATACTTTGAATAACTTGCAAATTTTCTGTGAAAATTACTATGGCACTTATCCTGCGGATTATTTTAAAAACATCTACGTTTCGTTGGCTATCCATTGGTATAAAAAGATTACAAAAAAATCATAAAATCAAGAAAAAATTACACAGCAAAGAGACCAGGTAGAAAATTCTAACAAATGCTATTGCCAAAGAATTATATCAGAATCAATGTAAAAACGAGTTTAATGCAAAATGGTTAAAGATTATTTTTCAATGAGGTCAAAAGGTAATATAAAATCAGTCAAGTGCGAGTCGGGCTCGCACACGAAGGGTTCCGTACCATCGTACAAGAAATAACACTTTTTAATTTTTTTTTAATTTTTATGGCGGCCATTTTGTAATTTTTAGTATTTGTTGTTATAGCGGCAATAAAAATACACATTACATACATAATACCTAAAAAAAATAAAAAAATGAATAACTCGAAAACGATACACTTTCGCATAAGCACTTTAGGGGTCGTTTGATAGCTAATGTCCTGTACTATAACCCCCTAACGGGATCGTGTCCTCTTTTCCTGTAACCCTGTATAATAAAGAAACGTGGCAGAGACAGATGTACGAATATTTATCAATTAGAAAACTTTCGTTACAGAAATCTAAAATCAGAATTTAAAAAAACTAAAGATTGCGCTCGGTATCATACAGAAATTCTTCTGACAAGCCAAATATATGAAGCGAGATATTTAAAACGATCTTAAAAACTATTTTAAAGGAAAGAGCAACTAAACTGTTGAAAACCACAAAACTCTTCTTAACGCAATATCTCACGTGAAAGGGGTTGCTCCATGATTCATTCAATGTTCAAGAGTACGAGGAGACACAGATCTAGATGGCGATAGGGCATTATGAAAAACACGAAGCGCCACCGTTGACGACAACGAGCGAAACTTGCCTGGTCTAATTCCGTCGTATGCCCTGCCGACTATTTCAGCTGAGCTAAAAATACTGACAGAGATCGCTACGAGATGTGGGTCGGGATTCCTGCCCGATACAATAGCGGATGCGGACCAACTGTGACATTTTGCGTAATCTTTGACGCGTCTCTCTTTTTCGAACTTCTTACTGCTCGCTGGACGTCTTTTCAATTTGTTTAAAATTATAATAAACTTTTAGTTTCATCACGTTATATCACTATACCTATGAGTTGACATTTCCGTAATCTGTAACTTGTCTTTTAATCTCTATTTTTATTTCAATTGTTTTTAAACATCGTCAGTAATTTTTAATAATTTTTAAAATTTGAATAAGAGAAAACGTTTTAAAACTTCATATAATGTTTGTTTTTAAAAGTTAGTCTATTTATTTATTTATTTATTTATTTTATTTATTTTATATCTAATTAGAACGGCAGTGCCACTTACACTAACTAGATGATTAATAATAAATTTAAATACAAATAAAGGTACAAGAAAAAAGACATAAAATACAAAACGATAAAAGATCAAAGAATTTTGAATATGTACGCTGAGAACATTGAATGACATATTCATGCAATGCTCTCAGCGTACTTCAGTAACTCCCGAACCAGTATTATAGACCCATCATTAAATGGGTCCCATTGAGCATTATTGTCCAAAAGCGCGTTGAATGATGCTAATGAACGGGGTATAGGTGACATAGATCTAGCAATAGTGCGATGATGTGGGACCACGAAAAGTTTATTTTTTCGTGGACGAAGATTACTGTTGGATTCAGGGACACGTATGCGACACAGTTGGTTATGAAGTTCTGGAGCATTAACATCTCCTCGCAAAATTTGACACATAATTTTGAGTTGGTCGCAAATGCGTCTGACCTCCAGGGAGTTGAAACCTAAGCAACCTAACAGAAATTTGGTTGGGTATAGGAAAGGATAATATCCATAGCAACGTTTATACAGGTATCTTAGGAAGGCCTTTTGTACTTTTTCTAATATAAGCCCGTACTTTGCCTCGTACGGATGCCAGACACAGGTGCTTGTTTCGAGCTTGCTTCGGACTAAGGCGTAATATAGTAATCGTATTACCAAAGGACTATGGAACTCCCGAGAGTTGCGTAGTACAAATCCTAATCTTCGAAATGAGTCAGCTGCTACGGTGTTAATATGGTCATGGAAGGTCAATTTTTTATCAAAAATTACACCTAGGTCTTTCATGTTCTGTACTCTGGGAATAGGGATTCCATCCATTTTATATTCATGTATCAAAGGATACCGAACTTTACCAAAGGTCATAACTGAACATTTGTCACGATTGAACTCCATTTTGTTCGCTTTACTCCAGTGATATACAGCTGTAAGATCGCATTGCAACTTGAGACAATCTTCGATAGAAGTAATTTCGAATATAAGTTTTAGGTCATCTGCATATAGCAAGCATTTTGCATATTTTATAGATTCTGGAAGATCGTTTATCATGATTAGGAAGAATAGAGGTCCTAAGATAGAGCCCTGGCTTACACCGGATCGCGTATGATATGGTTTAGACTCATATATGCCATATCGAACGAATTGCTGACGGTCACGGAGGTAGTCTGATAATACATGTAGGAGCTGAGGAGAAAGACCAATAGCACTGAGTTTTTTTAGAAGAATATCGTTATTAACTCTATCAAAAGCTTTGCGGTAACCAAAATAAAGTGCATCTGCTTGATGGCCTCTATCTAGGCAGGACGATATGTATTCAGTAGCTGTTAATAAGTTGGAGTTGACAGACTTCTTAATCCTAAATCCATGCTGTTCGTCACATAGTAAATTACTGATTTGCCGGCTTATCTCTCTATGCACAATTCTTTCAAATACCTTGGCAGGCGTTGAGAGAATAGCTATGGGCCGAAATTCCTCTACGGACGTCGTACCGGTTTTTTTAGGTATTGGTGTAACTCGGGTCAGCTTCCATTGAGAAGGATATTGTCCAGTCTTTAAGATTAAATTAAGTACATGACAAAGAGGGAGACTAAGATATTTACTACACATTTTCAAAACATCAGCTGGTAAGTTATCTGGTCCAGTTGCGCAATTTACCTTCAGTTTATCAATGCCATATTTTATGTCCGTCACTGTAAACTTTGGGATGTGGCATATAGTACTATTTAGCTTGCCATCATTTAGACATGCCTCAACTACACGTAACTTTGGTACATCAGGAAGAAATACGTTTGCAAAGAAATTCGCAAAAGCTTCGGCCGCATCTACTCCTTTATGCATAGAACCATTAAATGTAACGTTAGGTTCAAATCCACCTTTAGACCGCAAGCTACTGATATAGTCCCAGAAACATAGAGGATTGGTTTTAATGCTTCTTTCAGCACGCCTTATATAATCATCATATGCTTCTGTGATACAAGCCTTCAAATTTGACCTAATTTCTGAAAACCTGGAGTAAGTTTCAACACATTTGGTTTTAATCCATCTTGTATGCAATTTTAATTTCAATTTTGTATCGCGTATAATACTACTTGTAAACCAAACTGGATAGCGTTTATACAAGCTATTAATATGTAGATTATGTTACTTAGACCGTGCTTAGACCGTATTAACGTTGTCATTTGTCAAATTGCTTCAATTTCTCATTTTTCAATTCAACAACGTTGCTTGCATTAAATATTGAAAATAGAAAGGATGTTAGAAATTTCAGAAGGATTTTAAGTACCTCATCCTCAAAATCAATATTATTCCTGTATTATTGAAATATTGTTCCGCTACTTTCGAAATTTAGAGTCATACCATAACCATTTATTGATTGTTGTCTTATTCATATTTTTTTTAGAAATAGAAATAGTTTTTATTTGCTAGAATGTGGCACAATTATTTGGTCTTAAATCTATTTATTTATCACATTCAACCAATAACTTAGTGCAAATTATTTTAGTACATTATCATAGCATAGTAAAATGTTAACTACTATTGCAGTTCAGTATCAAACATTATTCTGTATTTCACATTCTGTAATGTTCTGTATTTTAACTTTCGGGTTCGAATTCACATGTACAACAAATAGCCCAAGAATCTACTTGTAATAATAAATTGCTGACACTAGGTAGGTACATTGGGCGAGGTTAGTAATTTCTTAATTGCCTTGTACTATGTAATCCTTAGTACAACGTTACTAAGCGTACATGATGTCATAAGACAATTTAAAATTTACTACAATCTTACTATACTTCACTGTAAATGCGAAAGTGTAAATCTCTCTGCTAGATTTTCACAGATTTTCACGAAGTTTGGTACCTACAGAGATAGCTTGTATAAAATATCTGTTTTAATTCATTTTTGATGATTTTTTCCACATACTCATAAGGCTCTGTTTAGCTTGTATGTAATAATAAATCATTAACTTGGTTTCTCAAAGCTCTACAAATTTATTAGTCTCTTCGTTAAAAATGTAAATTTTAAGAGTATTCTTTCACTATTTTATAAAAAAATTGTTGTAATAAAGATTTTTGTTTTTCTTTACTGTAATGGTGTGTGTACAGCAATATTCATATATCTGAAGTCGTTTACTGTAAAACATTTAGATCATAATGATAGGAAAAAACAAATTTTGTTTCTCAAGTAAACTTTAAGCTCCTCCGTTTTTTAACATCTTCTAAATGTTCATTATAACTGTGCCAAATTGTTATAATTTTACCGAAACTATTACCAGTTCATTAGCAGGACATCGTTCTACTTGGCAAACTATTAAACTTATAATATCCTATCATAACGGAGAGTAAACTGACAGTTCCCAGAGGCTTCGCTTTTACCTCTGAATTTATTAGAATCACCTTTTCGTTATCAGCCTTTTGCAATTTCATCATCATCATCATCATCACCATCAACTGATAGATGTCCACTGCTAAATATAGATCTTTTTTAGAGACTTCCACACGCGACGATTTTGGATCCATCGCGATCATGGACGCGCCTTGATCCAGCGGCTCCGTGCGACTTGTTTGATCCCTGCGTCTGTTCACTTAGCGGGGGGTCTTCCAACGCTGCGTTTTCTATTGCAAGGTCGCCATTTGCAGTTTAGCTCATTTCTATTTTTTTCTTTAAATCTCACATTTCCGTAGTGTTTTCTTGATTACCCATACCTCTTATAGGTTTCTACACGGCATAATATCAGAAATAATCGCTTGGTGGCACGCCTTTGCCGGTAGGGTGGTAACTAGCCACGACAGAAGTTTCCCACTATACAAAAGATTTGTCAAGTTTTGATAAATCCTTGGCAAATTTTAGTTCCTTTCTTCTCTTTCTAATTAAAATCTGGTCGCTATATTTAGTAAATTGTTTGATTCGGGAATTCCTGTTAAACCTCTATGATAAATGACTCAAGCATTACTGGCTCGCGATAGTAACCTAATATGCACCTCAGTTTTGCCGCCTGCCAAATCTATTCTTACGAACCGCGCCAATAATACAGTCAAATTTCAATTCTACGTTCACTGAACTTATAATTCAAATTCAATTGCATCCTAATCAAGAAAATTTACATTTAAAATTATACTCTAAAGTTTCTCTGTTAGAGTAGGTTTTGGTTTGGTGATTGCATTGTGACATTATTTTTGTCCATGGTGTTAACAAAAACATTTATTTACAGTTGACAAGTTCCATTATAATCGACTGTCATTGCTTCTGGAATTTTCTTTATACCTATCTCAAAATAACTGTCATAATTTTCTTAATTATTCATCCAAGGTTGTAGTAAAGTAACTTACGTTAAGTTTGAATGGATGAGGAACGACTTTTAAGAGGAATCTTAAGTAGGCAAAATATGGTGACTAGTTTTTTGATGATAAATTCAGTCAATATTCATGGAGAAGGGTGGATATTTTTAAAATGAAAGCCGAATTTTATAAAATCGCCTCACACAAAACTAAAAACTGAGTACTTACTGAAAACTTAGTTTTTGATTGTATTTGTAGATAAGTAATCACAATTTTCAGTGATTAGTAATCTTTTTTCTTTTCTACAATATTTAAAAAAAACTTTTATAACATTTTAAAATCTCTTTCGAAGCTGCTTTGTTTTAGGTTTTAACCGACTTCCAAAAAGGGACCGATTTGCAACTTTTGTTTTTTCTAAAAAACAGAGGAAGTTTCCGTGGTGGTCCCATAAAAATTTCTGAACCCAACTCCTCAATTCTGATGCTGCAGGGTTACTCCCCGCCTAGTTTATCAAGATTCAGGAAGTATTAAAAGTGAATTAATATTGTAGATACCAAGCAACGACTTCATGCTTGAACTCCAAGTCCCAACTCCTTAACCCTGATGAATTAGGATACAGAACTCCTAAACTATGGCGATTCATGAACTGCGGATCATGCTACATTATTTAACGTATACCAAGCATTTACTACATCATTGAACTTTGGATCCCAGCTCCTCAATTCTGATGCTGCAAGGTATACTTAACTAACTAAGTCGTGGGGATTCGGGAATTTCTGATGGTAATTTGATATTTTATGTATCAAGCAACGGCTTCATGATTACACCCCAAGTCCAAACTCCTCAAACCTGATGACACAGGGTGCATCATTCTTAAATCATAGAGATTCAAGAACTGTTCCTGGTGAAATAATATTGTAAATGCAGAGCATAGTCAATTTGAACTCCCAACTCTTCAAGCCTGATGCTGCAAGGTACTGAACTCCTAAGCCGTGTGGATTTGGAAAGTTTTACTGGTGAATCGATATCAATTATTTTCATTTATTTCCAAGAAATCCATATGAAAGTGTGGCAATATCAATCTAATCTGTATGTCTTCTTTTCAGTGCTTGCAATGGTTGAAAACTATCAATATACCTATCCTTGTTTAACTTGGTACGACACAAAAAGTTGATGCATTATATTGCCAAGAGACACAGTAGACCATGAATGACTTAGTGTCATCACCTGGAGCGTATCCAGCTGCCATGTCGGTTAACTCTGCTGCTATTTGTGGATCAATATACCTATCCTTGTTTAACTTGGTACGACACAAAAAGTTGATGCATTATATTGCCAAGAGACACAGTAGACCATGAATGACTTAGTGTCATCACCTGGAGCGTCTCCAGCTGCCATGTCGGTTAACTCTGCTGCTATTTGTGGATCAATATACCTATCCTTGTTTAACTTGGTACCACACAATAAGTTGATGCATTATATTGCCAAGAGACACAGTAGACCATGAATGACTTAGTGTCATCACCTGGAGCGTCTCCAGCTGCCATGTCGGTTAACTCTGCTGCTATTTGTGGACGATGGCGGAGACACCTGCGAGTGAGACACGCTGGCCCCAAATATAGTTTACCTAAAATATCTTCATGATTCTCCATTGAGGAATGTACCAAGTCCGTCAAGAGGTTTCAGCTTTAGCTGCGTAAAGGTTTTGCACTTTAATGGTAGGTATTATAGTTTGCCAAATTGTTTGTTGTATCGTCAACAGAGCAGGTAAGCACTACTTAGCTGGTGCATCTTGATATGCGGGTTGATTCTCTAACTCAGTGCCTAACACTGAATGATCGCCACCTCGCTCATTTGACATTGGTTAGTTCTACATTGCTGCTTCACTGAGTGATATTTTGATAAGATAAGATAAGATAAGTTTATTAATTGCAAAATTGTATGTACATAGGGTCTTAAAAATATAAAAGTCCAATTACAATCTGCCATCAATGGCGCGCAATTTTACAACAGTGTCAGTTACACATTTAGTTACTATTAACATAGGTACTAAAAAATAAAAAATAAATTTAAAATATGATGTCAGAGAAAACCTAAAATAGTCTAATTTAAGTGCATGTTAATATTAACTTAATAATAAATTACTTACATTGATGAAATTAATTACTTAATCAAATCTCGAAATTAAGCCTTAATATGTCTACGAAGTCATCCACTGCATAAAAATTTTTTTCTTGCAACCATTTTTTTAATTTATGACAGAAATTTAAAATCTTATCTTTATTAAAATCTTTTTCTTAGAAAACCTTTGATGGATTAAAAATAAATGACAAATAAGCGCAGTGGTGATCATTCAGTGTTAGACACTGAGTTAGAGAATCACCCGCAGGCACGCATTGATTCTATTATGATGTTCACATTTCAAAATGAAGCTTGAATCTTTCCGTAATAGAAAATTGAATACGGACGGTTGACTGATCGCAATCATCTCTTACTGGCTAACATTGCTTAATATGTCTATACTGCAGTACTATACGCGGATAGAAATTAGTGTGCAAAAAGATAGCAGTTTTGTAGATGAGTCTTATGATGATGTCTTTGTCGATGACACCGACAAAACGTCACATAGGTACAGAGGCGTCTTTACCTATGGTGCAGGGTGTGCGGCGCACACGGGCGCCGGGTCTAAGGGGGCGCCGAGCGCCGACACCTCCAAAGATGCGTCGATGCCGGCGCTCTCAAAGACCCTGCGCTCGTGTTATGGCTGACGCCGCGCCGTCATCATTTAAAATTGCACCATTTGCATCCGAATTTCCATTTCAAAATATAACTGTTAGTATTCCATTTTGACCCTGCTCCTACTAGACTAGAGGGCGCCAGGGTACTGGTTGCACACGGGCGCCACAAGGGCTAGAGACGCCTCTGCATAGGTTTCTCATTCTAAAGATCGATGCATTATTTTCTGCCGCGTGCTGCACTGTTCTTAATCAGAGATGAGAGAACAAAATAAATAATGCATCAGCTATGTAGCTACGTTAACGTAGAATTGCATTCTAAATCCAATAATACACCCAAATTACTTATCTCGAGGCAATCGCAAGGTCAATGCTTGGATGCTGTGAATTCTTGGCGGACGATCGGAAGTTATGGTATTTTCAACCTTAACTGCTGGGTATAAGAGCAAGTTCCATATGTTTGGACGTCTGAATTATGAATGGCTGACGTAAATTATTGTACGCCATTTTGGACGAACCGAAAATATCTCAATGCCTTTAAATTCAATTAGTTTATAGTATTTAAACCTCATAAGAAAACACAGAGTCACTCAGCGGGCGATGGAGAGAGGTTTCTCTACGTGATCAAATCAGAAATAAGGAGATCCGTAGGAGAACTAGAGTAACTAACATAGCTTAACGAGTTGCGAAGCTGAAGTGGCAATGGGCAGGGCACATAGTTCGTAAAACCGATAGACGTCGGGGTCCCAAAGTGCTGGAATGGCGACCTCGCACCGGAAGACGCAGTGTTCGAAGACCCCCTTAGACTGCATCATCACTTGCCACCAGGTCTGTTTGCAGCCAAGCACTAGTCTATAAATTTGAAAAAAACTAATAACTTTGGAAAAAAGTCTAAGTACAGACTTACAAAATCAACAAAAATTATAAAGTCTCGTAAATCTTGTTCTCGATGCAAATAAAGTGTCATAAACTAAAACGGATTACATAAATATGTGCCATGAAAGTTTTCGATATTGTTTGGACGTGGGGCGTGGGCAAACGTGTATACACTCATAAAAGTTTTATGGAGATTATGAAATATTGTAATAATATTAAAAAATCTCGAAAATAATGGTTTCTCATCAGTTCTGAAATAATAAAATTAACAAAAGTTTAAATTTAAATTTGTGTAATGAACTAGGTAGCATAAATTTCTAGATCCAGCAATTTGAGCTATTACAAATTAACCCATATTATAAAGAGAGCCAGCGCGTGCTAGACCTACGTTACTTTATAAAAGCTTAAACTTTATCTGCTTATTGTCCCCAACACTGGGAGGAACGTTTGTTTGGATGTTTTAGATCATAGTGGCTTTGGGAGATAACAGGTAACAAGTATCAGTCCAAGTATGAGTCTATTTTTTTATATTTTCTTCGGAAATCACGTCATGCAGTGCCAGACACTTAGGTTGAGATCTATAGAGCGCACTCTGACTTAGCTTAGACTTAAGACAAAGTTAAAACAAGACAGAGCTATATCTCTCACATAAATCTGTCTCGTTTTAACTCAATCATAAGTCTGAGCAAAGTCAAAGTTCGCTCTATAGATCTCAGCCTTAGGTAGGGATCTAAGTATAGAGCGCACTTTGACTTTACTCAGACTTAAGATTAAGTTGAAATCAGACAGGTTTATGTGAGAGATATACAATATTTGTCTCGTTTTAACTCTGTCTTAAGTCTAAGCAAAGTCAGAGTGAGCTCTATAGATCTCACCTTTAGTGTCGTGGCAACCCCCTGCCAGACACCCTAAATCTTTTAACTTTAAGGGTGTCTGGCAGACTTGTTCGCATGGATTTAGATTTTTTAAGAATCGCGTGGGAACTCTTTGATTTTCCGGCATAAAAAGTGACCGTGTACCTTCTACAAGACGCAAGCTATCTCCGTACCAAACTTCGTCAAAATCGGTTAAACGGGTGGGCCGTGAAACGGTGATAAACAGACAGACACAATTTAGCATTATATTATTAGTTCGGATGTAAAACAGGTCGCTAATCCGAAATAGCGTACGTTTTGGCGCGAACATTTGTGAATAGTGTGATTCACACTCCAGAAGCGTACGACAGGAATAAGTAGATACAAAGGTATTTGTATTTGTAGCAAGCGTGGTGTGGGACGCCCTCCAGCACGATGGACGCGACGATGTAAAGAGGCTGGCGGGAGGTGGCTGGATGAGGAAGGCTGAGGACCGGCGGCATTACGTATCTCGCGACAGGCTTGCGACAGGCTTGCGACAGGCTTGCGACAGGCGTAAATCTCGCGATCATTGCTGTCAAACGTCCGGCTAGAGAGAGACAGCAATAGCCACAAAGCAAAATAAGAAGAAGAAGAAGAGAGACAGCAAATGAACTGTCGCATTGCTACTGCTATCCGCGTTGCTGTCGCTACTGCAACGTTTTTCGGAAAGGCCCATGTCCAACAGTGGACGTCCACAGGATGATGATGATGATGATGATAGGTATTTGTACGAAAACAAGAACGTAAGCAAGAATGTATGTTTCACACAAAAAGTTCAACTTCACTTTGAGGGTGAAATTATAATAAGTAATGTTTCCTCATCGAAAGCAGTTGACCAACGGGGCAAAAAAAACAAATTCCGTTTGTCCGAATTGGTTTTTTCTGGACACAGTCTGTTAGTTGATGTTAATTATAAAAATATAGCAGAAGCTCGAATGGTTAATGCATTTTAATTAACTTAATTTATTTGTAATATAAATATGTACCACCAGACAAGTTGACTTATGTAAATGTAAACTTTTTCATGATATTATGTAACTAAATATAAATACCTAGATAAGTAGCTGGAATAGCAACCTTGTACCAGAAAGCGTAGCGTTGGAAGACCCCTCACTAGGTGGACGGACGTCATCAGGCGAGTCGCAAGGAGCCGCTACAAGAGACCTATATCCAGTAGTAGACGTCTATCGGTTGTTGTACATGATGAAAGGTAATAATGAGTTGAGTAGCTGAAGGTGTGTGGGGGCAGCAACATCTTCTCCTTGGCGTGATGCTTGATGATGTTGCCCTTTCCTATATTTAGAAAGGGATGCGTTGGTTTTAGAACATTTCGTAATAGCAATGATGAGTGAACAAATGCTTTTTTTGTTTTTCACAGTCGCTCTTTAACAATAACCAGAAATGATTTCACCAGATCAGAAGTAATACGCATTTTTTTCTGATTATAAGTACAAAATCTGGTGAGTTCCAAATCTGCTGAGTTGCGAATCTGGAGAATTGAGAATCTGGTATGGTGCGAATCTCATCATCGTCATCATCATGATCAACCCATAACCGGCTCACTACAGAGCGTACGGGTCTCCTCTCAGAATGAGAAGGGTTTTGGCCATAGTCTACCACGCTGGCCATGTGCGGATTGGTAGACTTCACACACCTTTGAGAACATTATGGAGAACTCTCAGGCATGCCGGTTTCCTCACGATGTTTTCCTTCACCGTTAAAGTAAGTGATATTTAATTAATTAAAACGCACATAGCTTCGAAAACTTAGAGGTGCGTGCCCGGGATCGAACCCCTGACCTCCGATTAGAAGGCGGACGTCCAAACCACTAGGCTATCACAGCTTTTTAGGCTATCACTGAATAGGAAATCTGATGAATTGAGAATCTGGTAAACTGCTCATGAGCGTTTAAAACGATATTAAAGATTAAAAACAACATAATATTTATGACACAATAAACTCCAATAAGATAACTCGGCTAGGCGGTCTATTTGCAGCACAATGTTACCAGGAAGCGATGCGCGCCAACTGCTGGGTAACTGACTACTAGGAATCATGAAATTTAGCAGGTAAGTAGGTTTCATAGCAGACATAAGGGGAAAAATCTGAAAACCGTGAATTTGTGGTTACATCACACACAAAAAAATTAAATTGTTCATGAACAAATATTGCTATTTTCAACTTTCAAAGTAAGATTATTACACCAAGTGGGTTATCATATGAAAGAAAAGAAAAAAAAATGATTTATACTGCAAAATGTCGATAAAATACGATTGTAGTACGGAACCTTCAGTGCGCGAGTCTGACTCGCACTTGGCCGGTTTTTTTCTAGCCAGCCCCCCAATTGTGTAAGAAAAACGTATTCATCGTGTTTTTCTTACACAATCGTGGGGCTGATTTTTCAGGACTAATGTTTTTTTTTTTTTTTTTTATTCAGACAAGTTAGCCCTTGACTGCAATCTCACCTGGTGGTAAGTGATGATGGAGTCTAAGATGATAGCGGGCTAACCTGGAAGGGGTATGGCAGTTTTTATTAAACCCATACCCCTTTGGTTTCTACACGGCATCGTACCGAAACGCTAAATCGCTTGGCGGCACGGCTTTGCCGGTAGGGTGGTAACTAGCCACGGCCGAAGCCTCCCACCAGACCAGACCAGAAATTTAGAAATTATAAAATTCCAAACCCCTGCCAGGAATCGAACCCGGGACCTCCCACTATTAAGACCACAGCGCTCACCACTGCGCCAGGGAGGTCGTCGAATGTTCCCCTTTTCCCCTCCAAGTAAGCGTAACTCCCAGCCAGGTAACCTCCCCGTGTGCCTGAGTGTTGCGAGTCCCTTCCGGGGGAAGAGCAGCGCTTGGGCCGGTGTATCCTGGTAACTTTTTTTTTTTTTTAAAAGAATATTAGCCATGTTAAATGACTAATATTCCCCTTTCCTCTCCAATTAAGCGTCAGGCTTGTGCTAGGAGTAGGTACGACAAAACGGGCGGGGTTTGAACCGTCGACCTTTCGGTTTTCAGTCCACTCCTATACCGGTTGAGCTATTGAGGCTCAACATGGTTAACAGTTTCTCTTAGGTTAGGTTTAATTGACCTGGCAGGGAGGGGGTGTTGTCCGCGCGTCTAGTGGTAACTAGCCATTGCCGAAGCCTCCCACCAGACACCACCACCAGAGATTATAGAGATTGCTTGGAATCCTGGGCACGGACATCGCCTTTACAGGAACTTTAAAAAGTATAATAGGTAGGTACTTATCCTGTGGATATACACGATGGAGTGGCAGATCTAGTTTATTGTAATACTGATAATGTGGCTAATTCCGTTGTACACAATCTCTAAACCAAACTAAAATGGCGCATCTAAATCTATTGCTATCCCTTTAATAATCTTGCTTACGGAAAAGGATAGCACGAGATTTAGACCTGTTAATTTAGTTTAGTTTAGAGATTGTCTACAAGAGAATCGGCCCCAATGTCTATATACCTACGTAGGTAGTTTTGAGTTTTGTAAAATGAAACAATAAAATATATGCGTGCCAAGCGAAACCAATAATAATTATTAATCTATGATGCGTATTGCGTGCTAAATTAAAGTTTATTGTAGTAAACATTTCCATAAATCTATCATCAATGAGGAAGTTTCAGGGCGAACGTTCCGTAAAATTTTCATAGATGGCGCTGTTTACTGCACCCACTAAAACGAAAAATAATTTCCGAGCGAAGGTATACGCTATAATAATTTGAACGTAAAACATCCTGCAAAACAACAACATCAATAAAACATACGGCTTTCTTCACTTTCAGCTCTGTCCTCTGAGGTTGTTAACTCAAGACTGGTTGAAAACTGCAGAGACACCCTGGCCCAATACCGGGTGGTTCTACGCTAGGTACCAGAGCATGCTGGAATAGTTGGCAACGAAAATGCTGACATTCTGGCTAAATCATATAAATATAGGTATTATTTTTCGTTTTTAGTGGGTGCAGTACACAGCGCCATCTATGAAAATTTTATTGAACGTTCGCCCTGAAACTTCCTCATTCTTATTTCGAAAACCGCTGCCGTCAACAAAATTTCTTAAATCTAAAACTGATCGCACAGTAGGTACAGAAAGCTTGCGTCTTGCGCACTGCAGTTGCTCACCCGCAGAGCAGAGCGGTACCAAGAGTCAAAATAATATTTAGTTTAAGGCAATTTGATTGATCCAACCGCGAAAATTCAAATTTTAGTTAGTTTTTCGAAAATAGTAGACTAATCATACATCGAAGGTAATGAATTTTGCGGGCATAACATTTATGCATCTACATGTTTTTCCATAAAATCTTTGGTCAAAAGTACTCATTTACTTCATATTTGTGCAAATCTGGGAAATTTCTGAAAATTATCTTTCAGGAACAAATATGAAGTAAATGAGTATTTTTGACCAAAGTTTTTATGAAAAAACATGTAGATGCATAAATGTTATGCCCGCAAAACTCATTACCTTCGGTGTATGATTTGTCTACTATTTTCGAAAAACTAACGAAAATTTGAATTTTCACGGCCGGCTGTATCAAACCACCTTAAGTTATTTTCAAGAAAGACGCCGTGTCTCGGCTTTGCCAGTGTGCGTTGCGCCTCACAGTGCAGTTTTCGTCGCTCTTTATAATATTATACCAGAACGCTAGCAAAAACTTAGCGTTATTGGCCCCGATTCTCTAGTCTCTCTCTAAACTAAATTTAGAGTATCTGCATCCTTTTCTTTTTACTAATGCTAAAAAAGGAACGGAACATGACTTTCACATTTAAAGACTCTAAATTTTAGTGCACAATACAAATTTAAACAGTAGGTTCGCGAGTGCGTGCTAAAATCACGGGTTTTACCATCTAAAAATTAAATTTAGAAATGTCAAACTGCTTCTGTCCTTTTCATATTACAATAGTAAGAAGAGGGTGCGAATACTCTAAAATTAGGTTGTGCTTAGAATCGGTGCCACTGGGGCCGATTCTCTTGTACACAATCTCTAAACTAAACTAAATTAACAGGTCTAAATCTAGTGCTATCCTTTTCCGCAAGCAACATTATGACAGAGATAGCAATAGATTTAGACGTGTCATTTTAGTTTAGTTTAGAGATTGCGTACAAGAGAATCGGCCCCAATGTTATACTTACTATCTAAACACAATCCAATACCAATAACCATTTGCCTCACTTTTTAGTTTTAGTGATTTCATATTTTTCAAACCCGCAATGTATAGCTTTTCAAACTGGGGTCAATGCCCCATCTAGGACGTGACATTGACTCCGAATGGTCTACTTACGCAACGTTCGTTGACGTTCGAGCGTCAGTCAGATGTTTTATTTGAACTTTTACAAAATATAGGATATTTTTTTTATTTTTTTCGCGTTTTTTTGTGGTGTCATATTAGTAATCATCTACTTTTACATTTACTTCCTCTGGTCATATCTAGTAAAATATTCGCTCGGAGTAATTGTAGCCACGCTATCAGAGTTACTGTTACTGTTGGTGACAGTAACCGTCTTACTCTTACTGCAAATGAAGGGCCTGATGAAGTAAACCCCGATGTATCCGATGATATTGAACAGTCCGACCACCGAGAGACCTAAGAGGAAACCCTGAAAATAAAGGTTTAAAAAAATGTAGAACCTGGCCTTAAGCTTTTTGAAATTTCAACGAATTTAGGATCCTACAAGAACACCTCCATCGTTATGCGATTGATTTTAGATACTGATAAAATTAATTTTCAGGCTTTAGTAACTGTAATAATATTCATCTACCAAAAAATCATATATAATTTCAATACCTTTTAAATAATAAGTTTAGTATAACACTCTTTGATTTAAGTCATCACCATCGTGATCTCAGAATGAGAAGTGTGTAGGCCACTGTCCACCACGCTGCCCCAGTGTGGATTGGCAGACTTGACACACATTTTACAACTCTCAGGCATAAACCTGCATGCCTCACGATGTTGAAAAGTTAGAGGTGCGGACCCGGGATCGAACCCCGACCTCCTAAATAGAAGCTGCCGTCCTTTTAACCACTAAGCTATCATTTCTTCAATCACTACCCCTATTATAAATGCGAAAGTGTGTTTGTTTGTTGGTTTGTCCTTCAATCACGTCACAACGGAGCAACGGATATAATAACGGACGTGACGGGTATAGTTTAAGACCTAGAGAGTGACATAGGCTACTTTTATCCCGGAAAATCGAAGTTTCCAGGGGATTTTCAACAATCTAAATCCACGCATACGAAGTCGCGGGCATCAACTAGTTGTTAATCTTGTTAATATAGCCTTGTATTTGAGATTTCAAACAGAACGTAAAGTATTACTGGAGCACCGTAAATATTGCGTCTATATGAGATGAATTTCCAGTGAGTCATTAGAAAAACGACCAGCTTACATAGACCCCTGCTCAGAGCGAAACTAATATTGGCCAAGTGCCAGGTAAATTAATAAACGAACCTCTTAGTACAGTACCCGTAATACAAGATTTTCTCTTTTCTACTTGGTCTCACCAAACCAAACCAAATTCGAGAGTCGAAATACTTCCGCGTTACAGTAAACTGGATCTTAATTGCCTTGTTTTAAAGCTCAAGTTTGTCTACATTTCTACAGCCAGCGCTCCAAGCGGAAACATTGCGAAATTAAAATCAGTGGCATTGAATATTTGACTTCAATTCAAGGCTGTTTAGGTCCATTTTACTGTAACGCCGAAGTATTTCGACTCTCGATTTTGGTTTCGTTTGGTGAGACGTAAAATCTTGTACTACGGGTACAGTATCGCACTGAGCTACTGGAACTACCTTCTCAGAATGAATAGCACATCTAACTATTTGTCTAAATATAGGAAAAGCTGACTGACTGACTGATCTATCAACGCATAGCTAGTGGACGGATCGGGTTGAAATTAGGCATGCAGGTAACTGTTATGACGTAGACGTCCGCTGAGAAAGGATTTTTTAAAATTCAATCCCAGGGGGTGAAATAGGGGTTTGGTGTAGACGAAGTCGCGAGCATATAAGCTAGTTTTACATAAAACTTAATATTATGTATTATACTAAATTGGAAGGTCTAAAGGTTACCTAGTCTTTGAACAGTAGGTGTTGCCAGTGATGACATACCTAATATGTTATGGATCCAAGACATGATCGCTAACGCTAACTATGGGCCTCATAAGAAAACTCAGACTCACTAAGCGGGCAATGGAGAGAGCTATGCGTGGAGTTTCTCTACTTGATCTAATCAGGAATGAGAAGATCCGTAGGTGAACTAGAGTAGCCGACATAGCTCAACGGGCTGTGAAGCTGAAATGGCAATGGGCAGGGCAGATAGTTCGAAAAACCGATAGACGTTGGGGTCCCAAGGTGACGACTGACCTGAACTGAAAGGTTCCTCCCATGGACATATGAATCAGCTTAGTTCTTTCTAATCCTTAGATATTTTCGACGACCCGTTGTGCCAGATCTTTTTTTCCACGCACATGCAAACTGTAGAATCAACTCCCTTCGGCGGTGTTCCCAAATCCCACTAGATTACAACATGGGGTTATTCAAGGGGCGGACCAACAAATTCCTAAAAGGCCGGCAACGCATTGGCAGTTCCTCTGGTGACCTCACTTAACATCAGGTGACCCGCCTGCTCGTTTGCTCGCTATCTCTATTTAAAAAAAAATTACTTACCTATCTAATCTTTCGTACTATCGTAAGGTCTCTCAGTGTGATACGAGCATGCTTAGAAATCTAGGATTAAGTGGGCAGCCTCATAAATATTATGTTCAATACGCTTGTTTATTTATAATACGTCAGAGATCCAATAGAATGCATTAGGAACGGTGGGAAACGTTTTCTTTACGTAAAAGCCGACGTGCTCACGTATGTGATGATGCCTTGGCTAGATAGCCAGGGTTGATCGGCAAAGGTTTCTTTGATTAGAGACAAATTGCAGCCTTTTTTAGGGTTCCGTACCTCAAAAGAAAAACGGAACCCTTATAGGATCACTTTGTTGTCTGTCTGTCTGTCTGTCAAGAAACCTACAGGGTACTTCCCGTTGCTTAGAATCATGAAATTTGGTAGGTAGGTCACATCCTACAACAACATCGTGAATTTAGGGTTACATCGCATAAAAAAAATTAAATTGTGGTTTTGGTTAATAAAACTATACCAAGTGGGGTATCATATGTATGAAAGAGCTTTACTTGTGCATTCTAAAACAGATTTTTAATTATTATTTTTATGAATCATAGTTTTTGAATTATCGTGCACAAATACGACTGTAGTACCGAACTCTCAGTGCGCGAGCCTGACTCGCACTTGGACAAAACACACGACCGTTTTTTTTTCATTTTAAGTTATTTAGAACATGGTATCACTTATCAGGTCTTCACTAACTACAGTGTCAGTTGTTCCCAGTACATAAATCCAGCACAGCTGAAAACCTGTTTCAAAAACCGTGTGTCTAGAGAAAAATAATGAGATAACTTACGACACTTCCTCCAAGGTCCGACACGAATAGATTCCAGTCATAGTTGTGTTTCTCCTCGTACACCGACACCATCATGTTGTTGAAGTGAAGGTATATCTGAAACAATTACAATACAGATATAACTGACTGACTGACTGATCTAGCAACGCCAAGCAACGCACAGGTCAAACTACTGGACGGATTGGGCTGAAATTTGGCATGCAGATAGCTATTATGACAGAGGCATCCGCTAAGAAAGGATTTTTGAAAATACAACCCCTAAGGGTGTGAAATATGAAATTGATGTAGTCCACGCGGACTAGGTCGCAAGCATTATATTTATTTTATAAGCATATATTAGTATTATAATATTATAAGCATAAAAAAGATAGCCACAGTGGTCTCCAAACTAGCGTCCGCCGCCGCGACGGGCCTGTGTATGTCCTGGTCGTCCCAGGTGTAGTTCCGCTGTCTGTCCGTCACAAACGCGTTGTACAGCAGCGAGCGGCAGAACCGAGGACAACTGCGGCACTCGTGGTTCTGGATCAAACTAGAAGAGGACAAGACAGATTTCGAAAAGAAACTACTATAATAACTTGTTAACTTAGGGGGGCAGTGATCCTGCAGCATCAGGATTAGGGAGTTGGATCCAGAAACTTTTATGCATCACCGCGGCGGAAATTTCCTCTGCTGATTTAAAAAAAAACCGGCCAAGTGCGAGTCAGGCTCGCGCAATGAGGGTTCCGTACTACAGTCGTATTTTTTCGACATTTTGCAGGATAATTCAAAAACTATGATACTATTAAATAAATAAAAATCTGTTTTAGAATGCACTGGTGAAGACCTTTCATAATAATATAATACTTGATATAGTTATCTTTCTTAGAAAATTGAAAATTACAAATTACAAATTGGTCCGGAAACCTCAAAAAAATCGATGTCCATAATTTTTTTTTAAAACGGGCCGACTTGAGAACCACCTCGTTTTTGGAATTCGGTTAAATATAAAACTGTTTAAAAACGTAAGTACTTTGTGTAGTTGGACATCAGAGATCTCATGTCGGAGAAGTTATTGCAGTACGGCAACTTGCTCTTCATCCAGGGTCCGGAACAGCCGACCAGCTTCGTCACAAGATCCGTTACGTATTGTGTTGTGCACTGAAAAGGATTTTAACTTTACAAGAAGATAAGTGGACACTGACAGTTGGCCTTGTCCACAAGTTCAAAGTCCGTGCTTAACGTATTATGTAGCGGGCTATGTTGGGTGTCTCTCTGAGGGGCAATTAATTCGTAACGAGGAAAACCGTCAGAGAACCAAAGTGACTGATATAGCCCTACGAATTAGCCAGCTGAAGTGGCAGTGGGCAGGCTACGTCTGCCGCAGAACCGATGGCCGCTGGGGCAGACGTGTTCTGGGGTGGAGACCGTGTATCAGCAAACACAGTGTAGGATGACCTCCAACCCGCTGGACTGACGACCTTAAGAAGGTAGCGGGAAGTGGGTGAATGAGGAAGGCAGAGGAGCGTGTATGGTGGCGCGCTCTTGGGAAGGCCTGTGTCCAGCTGTGGACGTAAACAGACTGATTGATTGATTGATTGATTACAAGAAGATAGAATCAGGTTTAGATTTCTATCTAAAGCTGAAGTGTATTTATGCCATATCTCTATACTAGTCTTACTAGTTTATATAATATGACCAGCTGATGCCCGCGACTTCGCTCGCGTGGATTTAGGTTTTCAAAAATCCCGTGGAAACTCTTTGATTTTCCGGGATAAAAAGTGACCGTGTACCTTCTCCAAGACGCAAGCTATCTCTGTACCAAACTTCGTCAAAATCGGTTAAACGGGTGGGCCGTGAAACGGTGATAAACAGACAGACACAATTTAGCATTATAATTATTAGTTCACTTACGGAGTTAGCGCTATAGTTAGCCGCGTTAGTACACGGACCGTCTTCACTGCTGATCATCACATACTCATCCACCGTCAGCTTGACGCTCACCATTTCCCCTGTGTTGACGTAAAGGTAATCCACTAGACCTCCGTTGTACACTTCAACTTCTGCAAGAAAGGTCACCTGGATTTGTAAATAACTCATACTTAATTTAGTTAAAGGTTATTTTAATTTAATTAATAAACTTAAATCTAAAAAAAACAAAATTAAATTAAAACTAAGATAAATTAAATTAAATTATTAAATTATTATTAATAATTAATTCTGATTTAGTTAAAAGAGATTGACAGAAGGACTGGCTCATTTTTTGCGCAACGGATCAGCCTGGCTGTCCAGCGCGGAAACGCAGCCAGTATTCTTGGTACCATTCCACGCGGGCATGATTTGTATTGTAATTAGATAAGGCTAACTTTAATTTTTATTGTAATACTAGCTTATTCCCGTGACTTCGTCCGTGTGGACTACAATAATTTCAAACCCCCATTTTACCCCCTTAGGGGTTTGATTTTTCGAAAATCCTTTCTTAGCGGATGCCTACGTCATAATAACTATCTGCGTGGTAATTTTCAGCCCAAACCGTCGAGTAGTTTGAGCTGTGCGTTGATAGATCAGTCAGTCAGTCACCTTTTCCTTTTATGCTTATACCTATTTAGATTTTCATTAAAATAAAAAAATAATGGAAAGTGATAATGTCGCCCAAGGTGGAACGCGTTTACTCAGAAGATATCTATTCACTCTCGTTTTTATGATACCCGGGTGTAGTTGGCTCTGTAGCTAGCTAAGAGTCGCAGGGAGCCGTTAGATTCAGGCGGCGGCGCACGGCGCAAGAACGTGGCGTATGGAGGAAGTCCCTACAATAGACTATATCCAGCAGTGGACATCCTTCGGTTGACGATGATGATGATGATATAATAGCCTCAATTATAGGTCAGCGGTTAAAAGTGCGGACTGAAATTCGAAAGATCGCCGGTTCAAACCCCACCCGTTGCACTATTGTCGTATTATTGTCGTATACCTAATTGGAGAGGAAACGGGAATGTTAGTCAAGGGTAATATTCTTTTTTTTTTTAAAAAGATTGGCTGCTGGCCGAAGTTCAGTCGGGGGGGGGGGGGGGGGGGGGTTTATCATCATTGCATTGTTTATTACCTGTGTAAGGTTCCCTTCCATAATGGATGTAAACATGGTATCCTGGGAGCCATTTACCAGTGGGCGCCTCCAGGTCAGAGGCGTAGTGCTGCAGAGTGACGGAGTAGCCGTACTGTCTGGTGGCCTTCGCCTTCATGTCCAGCGCTTTGGGCGATATGGTGTAACAGCGCCCGCCCACGAAGCCCATCACTGGGGTTATTTCCACATCTGATGACAAGACAGACTTTTATCGCAAAGATCAATTATGAAACCCGGACCGGTCCAGGACGTTGAGCGGATTTTTCTTTAATAGAGATAGCGAGCAAACGAGCAGGCGGGTCACCTGATGTTAAGTGAGGTCACCAGAGGAACTGCCAATGCGTTGCCGGCCTTTTAGGAATTTGTTGGTCCGCCCCTTGAATAACCCCATGTTGTAATCTAGTGGGAACACCGCCGATGGGAGTTGGTTCCACAGTTTGCATGTGCGTGGAAAGAAGGATCTGACACAGCCGACAGGGTGGAAGTGCACCAGACACCCAGATGGTGAGGGTGAAGTTCCTTACGGTGGCGCACGGTGCGGTTGTAGAAAAAGGAGGGTGGAATGAGGTCAATATTTTTTTCAGGAGTTGCTTGAAAAACAGCGCTGAGGTAGTGTACCCACATACACTACCCGGACGGACAATTTTGCGCCCCTTATATAATATTTTATCATTATTTCCTGTAGCCGAAAGGTGCCAACGGGACCCTATTACTAAGCCTTCGCTGTCCATCCGTCCGTCTGTCTGATTTATCTCAACATTGTTTTGGTCTGACGTAGTTTCTAGGGTTCCGAACCCGAAGGGCGCCAACTGGACCCTATTACTAAGCCTTCGCTGTCCGTCCATCCGTTCGTCTGTCGGTCAGCAAGCTGTATCTTGTGTGTAGGTAGAAAATTGATCACAGAATGTGTATTTCTATTGCCACTATAACAACAAAAGAACGCTAGCAAAAACGAAGACAGGTAGGTACTGATGATTATTGATAAGATACCACAAAAACAACGCGGAAAATAAATGAATAAATCCTGTATTTTGAAAGTTCGCGAAGTACCTATTGCAAAGAAAACATCTGACTGACGCTAGAGGTTAACGAACGTTGCGTAGATAGATGCCGCGTTGGCAATAATGCGTTGTAAGCGAGGAATGATAATTTGCGCGCTACACATTACGGCTTTGAAAAATACTAAATCAAATTGTTATTGGGATTGGATTGTGTTTAGGTAGTATAATAAAAGCGCTAAGTTTTTATTAGCGTTCTAATTACACTCTGGATAAGGTAGGTACTCACTCTCAGGCAGTCTATCGAGGCCGTATGATACAAAGTAGTCCTCTTGGTTGTACGAGATCTGTTCCCACAGCTCGTCCAGCGGGATCCTGGAGAAGTTGAACTCTCTCCACTGCGACGAGTAGCGAGGATGTGCGTGTAAGTTGTATTTCTACAAAAGAGAAAATGTAACTATATGTCGGCAGGGCTGTATTTTAATTGTAAACAGATTGCTCATTGAACATCACGTCATCGTCCCCACCTATTGTGAGACTATAAAATCGAACACGCTGTGCGTAGTGATTCATTATTGGTCTGGCTCTTGCCAGTGGAACTTCTCAGTAGACACTGTGTGTCGTATTGTGAGTTTTATTATTATTGTTGTTGTAACCTAATGTGATTTCTGTTGTTTGAGGTTATAGTACTAGGTGTGGTGTACTAGGTTAGCTGGTTGGTCTGGGACCGGTATGGGGATGGAGGAGCCGGTGTAGGTAGGGACCTGTGAGGACCTGAGGTAGTGTTACTTAGGGTTGTCTAGTCATAGGCGACGTTGTTGTCATGATTCATAAATGAGAGTTGCTATAGTTATTTAGCTAGCTGTCACGTACTATCATCATGATCAACCCATCGCTGGCTCACTACAGAGCACGGGTCTCCTCTCAGAGTGAGAAGGGTTTTGGCCATAGTCTACCACGCTGGCCATGTGCGGATTGGTAGACGTCACACACCTTCGAGAACATTATGGAGAACTCTCAGGCATGCAGCTTTCCTCATTTTGGTTTACATCACCGTTAAAGCAAGTGATATTTAATTAATTAAAACGCACATAACTCCGAAGAGTTAGAGGTGCGTGCCCGGGATCGAACCCTCGACCTCCGAACAGAAGGCGGACGTCCTAACCACTAGGCTATCACAGCTTATGGTAGCGTACTATAGGTACCTGTAGTTGTTTCTCCTTGTAGGGTGGCTCCCGGCAGAATGTGACGCTGGGGTACCTGATCGTCTTATTGTAGTCGAAGTGCGTGTACGTCGTGACTGGCTTGTCGATCAGCTTATCGATGCATGATGAGATCTACACAAAGAATCGATAACACTAAAGGTACAGGATATAATTAGAATGCTAGCGAAAACTTAGCGCTATTAAACCACCTAAACATAATCCAATACCAATACCTAACCATATGTCTTGTAGTTTTATTGATTCAGTATTTTTTTACACACGCAATGTATAATGTTCAAAACTCGGGGTTAATGCCCCGCCTACAACGCGATCACTGAGTCCGCGGCACATATCTACGCAACGTTTGTTTACCTCTAGCATCCATCAAGCACCAGCATTGCACGGTGCGCGGTGCGAAGTCATAATCGCGAGTACATTTGATCTACCAATATTATCGATTTTATCAGTTTTGATTTGTACTTAGTTATTATCTAGTTTAGTTTAGTTTTATAAGAGGAATGTGCAACATCCATACAAACTCAACTGAGTTTTAGGATGTCAAGCGTAAAATTGTATAATTATTATTTGGCTAAATAAAGAATTAAAAAAAAAATCCGTCAGATGGTTTATTTGCAATACATTGCGTACTTTTAAAAAATACAGGATGTTATTTTGCGTTTTTGTGGTGTCTAATCAGCAGACATCAGTACTTTTTATGACCTGATATTTTTCATTGACAACCTTTCTCAACAAGTAGCCGATTCTAAAAACTTTCAGTGCTACCCATTTATGATTATAATGATGATAATGATGATGATCCTTCTATTTAATCTAAATACATCTGAATATATAAAAGGAAAAGGTGACTGACTGACTGACTGACTGACTGACTGACTGACTGATTGACTGACTGATCTATCAACGCACAGCTCTAACTACTGGACGGATCAAGCTGAAATTTGGCATGCAGATAGCTATTATGACGTAGGCATCCGCTAAGAAAGGATTTTTGAAAATTCAACTCCCAAGGGGGTGAAATAGGGTTTTGAAATTTTGTAGTCCACGCGGACGAAGTCGCGAGCATAAGCTAGTATTTATATAAAAGGAAAAGACTGAGTGACTGACTGATCAATGAACGCACAGCTCAAACTGCTGGAAGAATCGGACTGAATAGCTATTATGAAGTAGACATCCGCTAAGAAAGGATATATGAAAATTCAATCCCTAGAGGAGTATAAAACAGGGGTGACGTAGTCCACGCGGACGTAGTCGCAGACAAGCTAGTTTGTATAGATTACCTGTTGAACGACCAGCATAAGACACAGCAAGATGACGACAGTCTTGAGGCAGTTGGTCCCTTGGAAGCATTTCACGCACTGTTGTTTTAAGCTCACAGGCGGCTCTGCCTTCTGAGGGAAAAAGAGATTTTAGGGTTCCGTAGTAAATAAGGAACCCTTATAGTTTCGCCATGTACGTCCGTCCTTCCATCCTTGGTTAATCTCAGAGACTATTAGTGCTAGAAATCTGTAATACTAGATGATGCCCGCGACTTCGTCCGCGTGGAATCAGGATATTCAAAAATCCCGTGGAAACTCTTCATTTTCCTGGATAAAAAGTAGCCTATGTCACTCTCCAGTAGGGCGATTGTCTAAAACCTGCATCAATCATTATTACAATCTCAATTGTTCTGATTGGCTGAATTTGTGCGATTCTTGTTGCAACAATGCATTGTGGCCAATAGTGAGCGAGCATTAACCAATCAGAGATGATTGCGATCGTGACATTGTAGCTGTCAAACAACCGCGGTAGAGCCACAGTCTTTATCTATACGGTCTATACCCGATGCAAAAAATCACGTCAATCGATTGCACCGTTGCAACGTGATTGAAGGACAAACAAAGACACTTTCGTGTTTAAAATATGGGTAGCGATACTGAAGATACCTATTAAAAATTAAAATAAATGAGTTTAAGAAGGAAAATTACGTATAGGTACTTACCGTATCGTCTACTTTAACTGACATAGTTATACTTAGTAGACCTATTCAAGTATATCAATCAAACAAGTTAAACATTTTGACAAGTTCCACTTCTGATGCAAGACACTATGGAAAATGCAATAACAACCCTGTTCGTCGTTTCGTTATCTATATTTATGGTATAATTGGAGGTAATCGTTAATTTTACGAGCTATAATATAGTCGCCATTATTTTCTGTTTTACCTGATAAGTCTGGTTCCACATAAGGTACGATGCCGCCTAGAAACTGTAGGGATAGGTCACAGACGCCTAATAGCCAGACACCCCCGATCGCCAAGCTTACGGTCGAATTTTTAATTAAACAAGATTTTTTGCCATTCTACCAGATTTTTATGATAAACTAGATGATGCCCGCGACTTCGTCCGCGTGGATTTAGATTTCTAAAAATCCCGTGGGAACTCTTTGATTTTCCGGGATTAAAAGTAGCTTATGTCCTTCCTCGGGATGCAAGCTATCGCTGTACCAAATTTCGTCAAAATCGGTTGAACAGATGGGCCGTGAAAGACTAGAAGACAGACAGACAGACAGACGGACAGACAGACAGACAGACACACTTTTGCATTTATAATATTAGTATGGATAAATAGTGCGGGGGCAAAAAGAATCTCCAACTGAGTTGGTTTATCAAACATTTTGAGTCGATGTTTCAATGGACTGAATGGTATAACAACATTGAGAACATTATGGAGAACTCTCAGGCATGCAGGTTTCCTCGCGATGTTTTCCTTCACCGTTAAAGCAAGTGATATTTAATTAAGTACCTACTTAAAACGCACATAACTCCGAAAACTTAGAGTTGCGTGTAAAGGATCGAACCCCCGACCTCTGATTAGAAGGCGGACGTCATAACCACTAGGCCATCACAGGGTATACCTCAAGATTTCATTTTGGTAACATGGTTAACCTAGTTTACCTAATTAAACTATAATTCAATAATTTATCGCCAATATGTTATATTAACAACAGCATAAAATGATTATAATAATATATGTGGTTATTAGAATTTAGGCAACAACCTAAGATAAGAGGCTTACTAATAGGGTCCCGTTGACACTCTTCGGGTACGGAACCCTAAAATGATCCAAAAATAGCCAAAATGCTAGCCAAAAAAACCTTACATAAGAACTAAGGCCATCTATCAGCTGGATAAAATAATGCAATTTACAAAAGCCATGAAGTTTAAACAACAGTGTATCAACTCATCAACAGATGGCGCTAGTCGTTTCAACATAATAACAGCTATCGGAGAAAGTAGAAAGTGTCAATAAAATGTAAGTAAAAGCAATTAATTAATTCCGTGCAATATTAACGGGACTAAAATTATTTACTTTATCTAAGTAAGATAATATTTCCGCTAACTAATTGCCTTTATAATAAGCAGTGATATAAGTGCGGCGACGGCTAAAACCGGCTTCCTATTCGGGGAGTTTGGGGTGCGATCCGAGGATATACCTCTTACTTTTCGGAGTTACTTGCTTTACTGGTGATGAAAAACATCGTGAGGAAACCTGCTTCACTCAGAGTTCTCCATACATCCCCAATGTGAAGTCTGACAATCCTCACTTGACTAGCGTGGTAGACTATGGTCACTCTCCTCATTCTAAAAAGAGACTCGTGATGTGTGCGTGCCAGGGATCAAGCTCCAACCTTCCGAATAGTAGGCGGACGTTTTTTTTTTTTTTATTCAGTTACAAGTTAGCCCTTGACTGCAATCTCACCTGGTGGTAAGTGATGATGCAGTCTAAGATGATAGCGGGCTAACCTGGAAGGGGTATGGCAGTTTTTATTAAACCCATACCCCTTGGGTTTCTACACGGCATCGTACCGGAACGCTAAATCGCTTGGCGGCACGGCTTTGCCGGTAGGGTGATAACTAGCCACGGCCGAAGCTTCCCACCAGATCAGACCAGAAATTTAGAAATTATAAAATTCCAAACCCCTGCCAGGAATCGAACCCGGGACCTCCCACTGTTAAGACCACAGCGCTCAAAACGTCTTAATTACTTGGCTATCACCACTTTCATCATCATGATCAACCCATCGCCGGCTCACTACAGAGCACGGGTCTCCTCTCAGAGTGAGAAGGGTTTGGCCATAACTACTACGCTGGCTATGTGCGGATGGTGGACTTCACATACCTTTGAGAACATTCTGGAGAACTCTCATAGGCATGCAGGTTTCCTCCTGATGTTTTCCTTCACCGTTAAAGCAAGTATTTTTAACTACCCGAAAAGTTAGAAGTGCGTGCCCGGGGTCGAACCCCGACCTACGATTAGAAGGTGGACGTCCTAACCACTAGGCTATCACAGCTATAAGAGCATGCTTTCTAAATTAAAACACTTGTTCATATTTAAGCCTTTATTATCTATCACAAATAAGTATTATTTACAAATAAAAAAAAACAATGTTATCATTAACTTAATTAGTTTATCACTAAGTTAATATCACTCGTACAAGGCACAATCTTCATGTAAGTACACACAAAATTATTACAAAATCATTTATTCTGTACAAAATCACAATAAATAAAGGTAACGTAAACATTCTTGGTCAAATACATGCCATTTCTATTAGGTACCTTACAACTCTGTGGTTATGTCTTTCCACCCTTAGGGTCCTTACACACGAGCGTTTCTCCGGCTTAGGCGCCATCTCCACGGACGAGAGAATCGCGGCGATAGTCTCGCCGTGCGACAAAATTCCACGTAAAGTAAAACAATAACAAAGTAGACAAAGTAATTCCACGCGGATGAAGTCGCGGGCATCAGCTGGTGTTAGTATATTAAGAGCTTGAATTACGGTAAATTTTAGGTTTTCCAGTAAAACCTAAGATTTACTTAGGTTTAGGATAAACCAAAAAATTACTAAATAATTTCATTACAATTTCACAATGCACATCAAAATTTTTATCCACGGACACTGGAATGATACACTCTTATAAACCTTATAGACAGAGAGCTAGCGCGTGCCAAACCTCCGTTATTTTATAAAAGCTGAAATTTTCTCTGCGTACGTACTGTCCCAACACAGGAAGTAATTTTAACAATTTATTAAACTTTAAGGGTGGCTGGCAGTTGGTTGCCACCATACTAAGGGTGAAATCTATAGTTAAAACGAGACAGATGTATATCTCTGACATAAATCTGTCTCGTTTTAACGCAATCTTATGTCTGAGCAAAGTCAAAGTGCGTTCTATAGATATCAGCCTTAGTGTCTGACAATGCATGACGTGTTTTCTAATACTTTTCCGAAGAAAATATAAAAAAAGTAAGACGTTATACTTTGACGTAAGATTTTTTACACCCTTATTACTTGTTATCGCTGATCGTTCCTCCCTGTGTTGGGGACGATCCATAGTAAAACTTTCAGCTTTTATAAAATAACGAAGGTCTGGCACGCGCTGGCTCTTAGTGACTTAAATAGCTACTAAATTAACACATTTTGTACAATTCTCACGATCACACTAACAATGAAATAGCTGTTGTTAATAAAACAACAACTGCAAAAGATAACGGAGTGTTGCAGACACCTGAATTAGGATTAATTTTGGCTGCAATTTTATTTGTTACATTCTTAATTTTATTTACGAACTTATCTAAAATATCTGATCTCGGTGTGACGTCACAAGCTGTGTGACTGATCGCATTCAAAACTGGAGCAGAGAAGACCCTGAAGTTAAAGTCGTTGGGGTCCAATTTATCGTACATCCAAATCGGCATTCTATTCGACAGAACCCATAGACTTTCGTTGTAATCTACTTTAATATCAGTGGGGTAAATCATCTTCACGTCATCCATATAAATTCTTCCTTGGTTCTTCATCAGGTATTCCTTGTTGGTTGTCCTCCAACAAGCGACAGCATTTAGATTTACAAGAGAGTAGAACAGGACTCCGGTTTTTGGGTCGACAAACGAAGCGCTTGATTGAGCGTTCGGTCCTCTGCTTCCGAGTAGTTTGAAGGCATCAAAATTTGCATCAGCTACTGATTGGTTCCTCAAGTATTCAGTAGATACTGCGAACTCATTATAACTGGCCATCGGATGGAAGTACAAAGTGCTGAAGTTATCAGCATTTGGAGCAGACAATCCTATTCCAAAAATGGCATCCGTCCAGCTGAAATTACGGCCTTTTACACTAAAATCGCACGCTAAAGGATCTGGGTGGAAGTAGTGATGAGTTATCCTCCAGGATTCGTTCTTTTCCCATGAATAAACCACGATGCCTGGTTTCCCCAAATCAGCGGCATAAGCAAAAGTTTTGTCACAATCTGAATCTTCAACAGCAATGTTTGCAAAACCAGAGTCTTCCTTTACTTGGTCTTTTGGGAAAACGTATTTTCTGATGAGCGTATCTGTCTTCAAATCGTAAATTATAAGGGATGGAGGGAATATAGTTTTGTTGTTCTCCAGATTCCCAATTTTCCCGTTGTCCAATACCCAAAGGCGGTCGCACTTGTCGGCTCTGATTCTGAAGGGTGAGACAATTTCTGGTTTCCCATCTGATCCTATCTGATGCGCTGCCCAGCTTGGGTAGGGGATCAGCTTTGGTGACTTTGTTGAGTTATCTGAAAACGAAATAGGATATCGTTATTTACCATCGAAAATAACACACTTCCAGGATTTTCTGCGAGATGCTATAAAGTCTCGCAAATTACTAATGCGCGTGGCCGCCATTTTAGTGACGTCAGCATTAGACTGAAGTTTCGAGCTGATAGTATATTTTTATTTCAGCTGACGTCAAAATTACGTCATTTCGGTGTTAATGAGACATGGTTCAAATTGCATGGAGCAATTTGCAGGACTTATACCACCTGGCACAAAATATGGTCACAAATTCTTACATCTATAGGACCTCTCTGAGGTTCGGATTCTTGACTATTAATCTGGATTTAAGGATAACTTTATTTTTCATAAAATAGTCTCGTGCTTGGAGTTTCTTTACGTGATCTAATCAGGAATGAGAAGATCCTTAGAAGAACCAGAGTAACTGATATGGATAAACATGTTGCAAAGGTGAAGAGGCAATGGGTGGAAAGCATCGTTCGAAGAACTGATAGACGTTGGGGTCCCAACGTGCTGGAATGGTGACTTCCCCACAGGGCATCAAACGACTCGCACAGGGTGAATCGTTTGCCACCGAATCCAGTTGGGGCAAGACCGTGGCATATGGGAACCCCTACAAGAGATCTATGTCCAGCGGTGGACGTCAATCGGTTGACAACTTTTTTTTTTTTTTTTAAGAATTATAGCCCTGTTAAATGACTAATAATCCCCTTTCCTCTCCAACTAAACGTCAGGCTTGTGCTAGGAGTAGGTACGACAATAGTGCAACGGGCGGGATTTGAACCGTCGACCTTTCGGTTTTCAGTCAACCCCTTTACCGGTTGAGCTATTGAGGCTCTTTTAGATTAAGAGTTAATTATATTACTAGCGTTTTTGAGATAAATAGGTTTCATCTTCGACCCCATCTTTTCCCATCGCGTCTTAGCTGCTTGAAAATAGGTGTGTCTGTGTACCTACTAACGCTGGATTCACATGTTCACGATGGCTTTCTTGTGTTCACATTTTCTTGCTTGTTCATGTAAGTAGTTGTGATTCATTATTTGTCGTTAGAAACTCAATAATATTATGAGTATTGCTATGCGTAATGACATGCGGAAAGTGAATGCAAAGTAGGAAAGGAAGTAACTTTCATTTGAGTACTCTCAATTAAATGTCAAAAAACTTGAAGATTCAGAGGTTTCTAGGCAAGGCAAACAATTTGTGTGACAATCGCTATGTGATAAAAGCATAATTATTTATTAGCGCATTTGTTACGGGTAAGGTTGGAAGTTGGAATAAACTTAGGTTTACCCGGGTTTACTTAGTTTTACCCAAGGTTCTTGGGTAATGTCCAAATATTAATGAAAAATGCGGTGGTCTCGATTAGGTTTTAGATTTAATTTAATTCATTTTAGTTTTAATTGTTTATAGTTTATTTGTTAACCATTGATAATAAAATTTAATAAAGTTTTAACTTATTATAAATACAGATACAACTACAAATAATATATTTTTTCGTACGTTCTTTCAATAATAAAATAAGTTTTTATTCGGAGTTTACCCACTCATTTACTAACTCACCTAGGTGTATCCAATGCTTACTGGTTAATGGTAAATTAATTAATTATAGACCCCACAATATAGTGAGGGGTCTCTTCCGTCAGCCCGGTCGACGGAAGGGACCTCCTTTTTTCTGGGTGGTTTAAAACGAAATAACCACTACATCGCCACTTACCACCAGGTGAGATTGCAGTCAAGGGCTAACTTGTATCTGAATAAAAAAATAAAAAAACTTACCTACTCGTATGAAGGTATATTATAAGTAGGTAGATAATTATTATTGTAATAATTGTTTCTTGTTGCAAAAAGATGAATAATAAATTAACCTTTTTTGCATTTGTCTGTTTAAAATAAAATTACTTGACAATTATCGTCATTTTACTCGAGTGTTTAAAATATTTCCGCCATAAGACAAAGGACATGATGTTGTCCTTCGCTGGGAATACCTATTTCTGTTGCGATATAAAGCTTGTTGTATTGTACTTGATTAATAATTCCATTGTTATTTATCTGTATGTTTGGTTCACAATAAAGAACTATTATTACTATTTACTGACTAGCTGATGCCCGCGGCTTCGCGCACGTGGATTTAGGTTTTAGGTAGGTTAAAAATCAATCAAAGAATTCCTACAGGATTTTTAACAACCTAATTCATCAGCTAGTTATGCCATAAAGCATAAAGTTTGAAGAAACCACCTTGCAACAATATACCTAAGTATATGGGATTCGCAAAAATTTCGTGTATTGCGATCTTGCGTGGTCAAGAACCGGTCCAGATGCCTTCGTAATGATCGCGTGCCCAAAACGGGCATTTCGAATACATCGATAATTATTATAGCGGGTCACCTCCAAACTCTACACATCTCCTTTTTGCACAGCTTCCACTGTATCATGTATGGGAATTGGGATGACACAACAGACATCATTTTAAGATGTATGATGAAATACCTTTATCACCAATTCTATATTATAGACTAGGTATATTATCATGCCCGCGAATTCGTCCGCGTGGATTTAGATTCTTAAAATCCCGTGGAAACTCTTTGATTTTCCGGGATAAAAAGTAGCCTATGTCCTTACCCGGGATGCAAGCTATTTCTGTACCAAATTTCGTCAAAATCGGTTGAACGGATGGCCCGTGAAAAGCTAGCAGACAGACAGACACTCTTTCGCATTTATAATACCTACTAGCTTATGCCCGCGACTTCGTCCGCGTGGAATTAGGTTTTTCAAAAATCCCTTGGGAGCTTTTTGATTTTCGGGGATAAAAGTAGCCTATGTCCTTCCCCGGGATGCAAGCTATATCTGTACCAAATTTCGTCAAAATCGGTTGAACGGATGGGTCGTGAAAGGCTAGCCGACAGACAGACAGACACACTTTCGCATTTATAATATTAGTATGGATTAGTATTGATATTGCAGAAAGAACAGACTTTTGAGGTAGCAATGATACGTTTACGACTTTAGGTAGGAGCTACTGAATTTTGTGTACACTTTCTACCCTACTCTATAAAAACCGGCGAACTGCGAGTCAGACTCGCACACCAAGTGTTCCGTACTACAAATGGGTTGATGTAACCACAAATTCACGGTTTTCGGATTTATTAATTTCATGATTCTAGGGTCAACGGGAAGTACCCTATAGGTTTTCTTTACAGACACGACGACTGCAGCCAAGCACTAGACTAGTCTATAAATTTAAAAAAGGCTCTGTGCATGCTAGTAACAAAAAACCGGCCAAGTGTGAGTCAGGCTCGCGCAACGAGGGTTCCGTACCACAGTCGTTTTTCGACGTTTTGCACGATAAATCAAAAACTATGATTCATAAAAATAAATAAAAATCTGTTTTATTATCCACAAGTGAAGCCCTTTCATATGATACCTCACTTGATATAGTTATCTTTCTTTGATAATACTAATTTGAAAATACTAATTATTAGTTCATGACCACATTTTTTTTTTGTGTGATGTAACCACAAATTCACGGTTTTCAGATTTTTCCCCGTATGTCAGCTATAAGATCCACCTACCTGCCAAATTTTATGATTCTAGGTCAACGGGAAGAAACCCTGTAGGTTTCTTGACAGACAGATAACAAAGTGGTCCTATTAAGGGTTCCGTTTTTCCTTTTGAGGTTTCCTTTTCCGGAACCCTAAAAAAAGGGTAAAACACTCACCTTTCAAGTTAACATAAGTCAAGCTAGCTGGCACACCACTCCTCCATCTAGGCACAGTAACAAACAGCTTATCCCCATAAATCTCCAAGCCCATGGGTATGTTGTTCTCTGGTACAAAGCTCTTGCTGTCGATGGCCTGCTGCCGAGCCTCGGGAGTCAGGAACTGGAAGTCCAGCTGTTTCCACTCGTAGATGATGTCCAGCTGTTCCATGCAGGTGGTGATGTAGACCAGCTGGAGGAATATGAGGGTTTTCGTGCCCCCCATTTTTGGAACTGGAATGAGAGGATAATTGAAATTAGTTACAAACTTTTTTTGCTGCAGCTCGTTTCATCATCATCATGATTAACCCATCGCCGGCTCACTACAGAGCACGGGTATCCCCACGGTGAGAAGGGTTTGGTCATAGTCTACCACGCTGGCCATGTGCGGATTGGTAGACTTCACACACCTTTCAGAACATTGTTTCCTCACGATGTTTTCCTTCACCGTTAAAGCAAGTGATATTTAATTACGTAAAACGCAAATAACTCCGAAAAGTTAAAGGTGCGTGCCCGGGTTCGAAACCCCGACCTCCGATTAGAAGGCGGACGTCCTAACCACTAGGCTATCACAGCTTCTAGGCTGCTCGTTTAGCACGTACTAATTACTTAAAATGTCGGTCGGTAAGACCTATTTGTTTTACTTTTTGGACCTTCTCAAACTTCTATCCGCTAATGCTCGGGCCACATTAAGGTTAACGTCAATGCCATTATTATCGCGATTTTGCCACGGGTAAAATCAACGCGTTAAACCGAGTGGCCACACTTCAACGGTTAACGTCTAATGCCAATTGAATTGGCATTAAACTCGTGTAACGCGGCAATGTGAAACGGCAGTCACTGTTAAAGCAGTCAGTCATTTTCTGTCTTACATTACAATTATAACTTACATTATTTACATTTGAACTTGTACCTACTAAAATAGAATGATTGTAGGTACAAGTAATAATAATACGCTTCCGTGTGTTTTACTAAACTGGTTTTAGATCAGACCCATAATATTTTTGACTAAACAGGTTTCTGATTCAGATCCAAGTATTTTGGACTACATAATATTACATAATATACCAACGAATGTGATGTAACGAATGTTGTAGGTATTTTTCACATTTCACATCCCATTATTTTCCTATATTGCAATGTAGGAAACTGTTTAAGGAATATTCTTAAAAAAGCTTCCTTCAAATGGGAAACCCAAAATACGAACCGCATCGAGTCACCGAAGTTATTTTAAGATTTCCCAATCAATTTATAATGACGCACGCATTGTTCAAAATGTAGGTAGGTACCTACCTAGTTACCTTCCTACGTTCTACACGTCATATTATTTTGGTCCATTATACGACTACACGACTTCAACAATCCTTCACTTGTTAGGGTCCCGTACCTGAAGGCTGACAAACTGTCCGCTTTCCGTCTGACTGTCTGTCAATGGGTTGTATCTCGTGAACCATAATAATAGGTAGACAATTATAATCCGGGTATCTTTAAAACAAGAGTGAATAGGCACCTTCTAGGCAAACACGTCCCATCTTAGGCCATATCATCACTTTCCATCAGGTGTGATCGTGGTCAAGCGTGCGCCTATAACGAATAAATAAAAAAAAAGTCTAATCTCGGGGTTCTGGTTTCTATGTGAACAGGGTTAGCTGAGAAAGCGTTCCTACTGACAGTCGCGTTTACCACTTGTCCATCATTAGCCCCATCACCGTGTCAATCTAGCACGCTAACAAGAGAAAATGTCGCCTATCTAATATCTACAGAAACAGTGGGAACGTCAGATCATTTGTGTCAGTTTACACATCTGTACAGAGCTTTCCTTATTAGGGTTTCGTACCCGAAAGAGGCCAATGGGACCCTATTACTATGATTCCGCTGTCCCTCCGTCACCCCTCCGTCTATCCGTCAGTCTGTCAGTGGGCTGTATCTCGAGAACCGTAGTCCGTAATAGGTAGAGCTGAAATTTTCACAGAATGTGTTTAATAATAAAAAAAATTAAAATGGCCGCCCGCGCCTTTAATAAAAAGTGTTGTGTGTTCTGTATGATGGTATGGTACCCTTTTCGTGTGCGAGTCCGACTCGCACTTGACCTCTTTTTAGCATTGATTATATACAAGTACTATATTAATAATTATTATAAGTATTGATAATAAAATAGTCATTTATTTAGGCAACTTGAACCCATTTGAACATACATAAAAGTAAATACAAATACAAATGTACAATTGTTAAAAAAAAAATGAAAATAATAAAGTTACAAAATATACAATAATAAAATTTAAATTAAATTAAAACTAGAGATTGCCCCCAAATAGGAGGTTCGTACTTTATTTACGGTTATTGTCACGATGTACGGCAAGCCAGTACTTCAGTATGGGATTTTCAGGGCACTCAGAGCATACCCTGAGGACCTCGTTTTGAGAATCGCGGTATATTGAGTATATACTACTACAACCCTCAGTTAAAGGCATGTACAGCATTAATTAATCTTTGAGAACATACATACCTAATGATCCTTTCAGTATGAATATATCTAGAACCTTCGAGCTAGATTCTAGCTTAAACGAACTAGGTATTAAATGTGCTTGAAAATTAGAATAGACAAGTTCTAACTTAGTTCCAAGCTGTGATCTAGCCTAGTGGTTAGTTTATTTATTAATATTAGTTAGCACGTCCGCCTTCTAATCGGAGGTCGGGGGTTCGATCCCGGGCATGTACCTCTAACTTTTCGGAGTTATGAGCGTTTTAATTAATTAAATATCACTTGCATTAACGGTGAAGGAAAACATCGTGAGGAAACCTGCATTCCCGAGAGTTCTCCATAATGTTCTCGCTGTGTGAAGTCTACCAATCCGCACATGGCTAGCGTGGTAGACTATGGCCAAGCCCTTCTCACTCTGAGAGGAGACCCGTTCTCTGTAGTGAGCCGGCGATGGGTTGATCATGATGATGACTGTATATGAATAGGTGTCTCATGGTATTCCGAAAATTGCCTAGCGTATGTAACTAATATTTTATAACTAAGCATTATATTATAACTAACTATTTAACATTCCTATATCATTCAAGTCGAGGTTGATTAAAAAAAATATAGTTCCGGTGGCCGCAAGCAAGGTCGAGTTGCCTTTCTATTACTTCATTCATTTTTCCCTTTACAGACTATTTATAGTCCGCGACAGGTTGAGACACAAAGCCTAAAGACGAAAGTCTTTAATGAGTGTGTCCTACCTGTGATGACGTATGGCGCTGAAACGTGGACACTGACAGTTGGCCTTGTCCACAAGTTCAAAGTCGCTCAGCGGGCTATGGAGCGGGCTATGTTGGGTATCTCTCTGAGGGACAAAATCCGTAACGAGGAAATCCGTAGAAGAACCAGAGTGACCGACATAGCCCATCGAATTAGCCAGCTGAAGTGGCAGTGGGCAGGCCACGTCTGCCGCAGAACCGATGGCCGATGGGGCAGACGTGTTCTGGAGTGGAGACCGCGTATCAGCAAGCGCAGTGTAGGACGACCTCCAACCCGCTGGACTGACGACCTTAAGAAGATAGCGGGAAGTGGGTGGATGAGGAAGGCGGAGGATCGTGTGTGGTGGCGTGCTCTTCAGAAGGCCTATGTCCAGCAGTGGACGCAAATAGGCTGATTGATTGATTGATTGACAGGTTGAGATGGCAACCAGAGTATGAGGCGGGGGGACGCCCCGCACACCCGCACGTCAACGGCGCTCGCCCGCACCGGGTTAGTGCGGGACGTTCTCTCCACGATTGCCATTATAAAATAATGTCGCCATAGACAAAAATATCACGTGTTTTTTTTTGTCAGTTGCGGCGTTATTGAAGGACAAACGAACAAAAAAAACTTTCGCATTTGAAATATGTACTGATTATTGACAACCCTAGCTACGATTCAGCACGCTCACGGCATTACGATTAGTTTTTTATTACTTTCACACAAATACCACCTTTCGGTGTAATAGTAATAAAGCTCACGTTTAAATGCAGGGATTTGTTACGGCGATTTGTTGCGCCTAAAGACGACACGCCTGTAAAAGCATTTAAACTTGAAAATGAAATAAAATATTAAATTATTTCAGCGTGAAATAACATTCCACATTTTTTATCGTAAAAGCTATTAAACTAAAAGTTATAGGTAGGACGTAGGTACCTACTACGTTATAACAAAATGCAATTTTGTTATGTACAGGGTGCAACCAGAACGCTAGCAAAAACGAAGAAAAGTGATAGTACCTACTGATGATTAGGTACTGATAATAATATGATACCACAAAAAAAGGCGAAAAAAATACACGTTGTAAAAGTTCACGATTGTCTGATTGATCTTTCCGATTGCCATCTCAACCTGTCGCGGACTATAATTATATAAACTTTATTATCTCTACATAGTATAAAATAAAGTCTTTTCCCGCGTCTGTATATATGTATTGTATGTATGTATGAACGCGTAGATCTTTTGAACTACGCAACGGATTTTAATGCGGTTTTCACCAATAGATAGAGTGATCTAAGAGGAAGGTTTATAGGTATAGTTTAATTCTCAAAAATTAGAGATCCCTAGGGAAATTGAAATAATGTGAATTTGGTCGGAAAAAAACCTCTCATTTGAGAGTTTCCGAGGCGTGCGCTGCATTAATGATCAAAGTTACACGAAAACAATGTATGGTGAAATTGTTTCTCTTATAAAGTTGTACATAAAAGTCCACGATAGCATACATGTATCTTTGAAGGTTTGCTCACAATACTCGATTTTATGATTTTCAAATGTGATCTGAAACAAAGCCTTACTTTCGAGGGTGTTTTTACTGACACACTATTAATTCTTCTCTAAATAAAATTGTTAATCATCTGTTATATTCAATTTAGACCAAAATTGCCCTTTGCATCATTTAATTTAGAATAATATCTTACGAGATATCATAAAATCAAAATAATATGAAATATTAAAACTAACGTGCAAAATTTTTTTACAAAAAAAATAAAACCGACTTCGATACACAAACACTAAAAATTGAAAAATAATTTAATTTATTACCGAATATATTATGTATACAAGAGTTAATATAGTTCCATAATAATACTTTTTGATGCCGGTGCCAATTAGATTTAGCTGCGCGAATCGTCTAGACTTCATATTTTTATGGGACTCCACAATGGCACCTCATTGGCACCGACCCCAAAAAATATTATTATGGAACTATATTAACTCTTGTATACATATTATATTCGGTAATAAATTAAATTATTTTTCAATTTTTAGTGTTTGTGTACCGAAGTCGGTTTTATTTTTTTTGTAAAAAAAAATTATTTCACAATTTTTAGTGGCCCCATGGAATTATGCTATGACTGGTTAAAAATCTACTGTTTACTAAGCTATTACACTGATCGCGAGCAATTTACTCTTATCCGTTGAGGAGTTCCAGTATCTATCTTCGAAGATGTTCATCAGATCTTCACCAAATTTAAATGGGACCAACTTTGAAGTATACCCTTTCAAACAAAAAAAGAATTTTCAAAATCGGTCCAGGCGTCTTCGAGTAATCGGGGAACATACATTAAAAAAAAAAAAAAAAAAAAAAAATTCCGACGAATTGAGAACCTCCTCTTTTTTTGAAGTCGGTTAACAAAACGAGACGGAGGCGGCTGTGCCGCGGCGCCTATAATCTCCTCACTGACAACCACACGAGTAGATATCTGACTTCACATTAGTATCGACGTTGCACCCCATGCGAAGCCGGGGCGGGTCGCTAGTAATATATTAACATGTGAGCTTCAGCAGGTTAAGGTTGGGGACCGGTTTATTTGATAATAGTTTGCACAAAAAGTGAAAATCCACTAGAAAACTGGTCAAGTAGGTATCTATACGTATGTTTTGTGCCATAAGTGGTTTCGTGCAATACCGATTTGGCTTTTTTCATTAGAACTAAGTTAGAATTGTCTTTTCTGTTTTTTTTATTAAATACCTAGTTCCTTCAAGCTAGAATCTAGCTCGAACGTTCTAGATATCATTATCATCATGATCAACCCATCGCAGGCTCACTACAGAGCACGGGTCTCTCAGAGTGAGAATGGCTTGGCCATAGTCTACCCCGCTGGCCATGTGCGGATTGGTAGACTTCACACACCGAGAACATTATGGAGAACTCTCGGGAATGCAGGTTTCCTCACGATGTTTTCCTTCACCGTTAAAGCAAGTAATATTTAATTAATTAAAACGCACATAACTCCAAAAAGTTTGAGGTGCGTGCCCGGGATTGAACCCCCGATCTCCGATGAGAAGGCGGACGTCCTAACCACTAGGCTATCACAGAGTTCTCATATACAGTACCTACGCGGCAGAAAATAATGTACATCGACCTTTAGAATAAGATTTCGGCTTTGTAGGGCGTTGTCTCTGTCACTCATACCTATACAGGGTGTAACCAAAACGCTAGCAAAAACGAGGACAGGTGATACTACTGCTGATTACTGATATGATACCACAATTAAAAACGCAAAAAAAAAATTAAAAATCCTATATTTTGTCAAAGTTCACGATATATTGCAAATAAAACATCTGACTGACGCTAGAGGTTAACGAACGTTGCGTAAGTAGGCCACTCGGAGTCAATGCCGCGTCGTAGATGTTGCATTGACCAGAGTTTTGCACGCTATACATTGCGGGTTTGAAAAATACTAAATCACTAAAACTACAAAATGAGGCAAATGGTTATTAGTATTGGATTGTGTTTAGGTAGTAGCTATAACAATAACGCTAAGGTTTTGCTTGCGTTCTGGTTACACCCTGTATGACGTTTTGTCGGTCTCAACGACAGAGACAATGCTCTACAAATCCACTATCTCCTTGTAAAGGTTGATGTACATTATTTTCTGCCTCGTACTGTAACCATAATTGCTCTTTCCTACAAAATTATGCGTTTAAACGCACGCGTACGAATAAAAATTACGCACTGACATTTCCTTATCCCATCCCCTCAGGCTATAACCGTCCTTATGTCTAGGACATGTACAGCTTTAATGGCATGTACGCAAATCAACTTACTTGTACTGTAGGTGTTGTGTACAACATACGTAGAGGAGAAGTTACAAAAAGTGCACGGCATAATTACCCTTATATTTAAATATTTAATGGCTATAATTGTGCGTACATTTATCATGTAGCCTGCGAGCTGGAGCGCTGTAGAGGGCGCACCCATGCGACTTTCCGGTACGCCCTGACCTAGTAAAATCGGAGCACTCTCTTGAGACTTGAGGCCAATATATCTCATTGAATACTTTTGCTCATGGTTACAATTAATATTGGCTCCTATCATCATCATCATGGCTATGCTTGGAGTTTCTCTACGTGATCAAATCAGAAATGGGGAGATCCGTAGGAGAACTAGAGTAACCGACATAGCTCAACGGGTTGCGAAGCTGAAGTGGCAATGGGCAGGGCACATAGTACGTAAAACCGATAGACGTTGGGGTCTCAAGGTGCTGGAACCGACCTCGCACCAGAAGACGCAGCGTTGGAAGACCCCCCACTAGGTGGACGGACGACATCAGAGTCGCAAAGAGCCGCTGGATTCAGGCGGTGCAAGACCGTGGCGTGTGAAAGTCCCTACAAGAGACATGTCCAGCAATGGACGTCTATCGGTTGATGATGATGATGATGATCATAATCATTAACCCATTCACCGGCCTACCATTAAGATGGGTCTCTGCTCAGAAGTAATCCTTCTCGGTTTAGGCCACCACGCTGGATTGGCAGACTTCACACACCTTTGAGAACATCATGGAGAACTCTCAGACATGCAGGTTTCCTCAAGATGTTTTCCTTCGCCGTCAAAGCAAGTGATTATTTAGTTTTAGTGAGCGTCTGTTTTTCCTCATATTTTCCTATTCTTAAGGTTGCCTGATAGAGAATAGAGATCCCTAATAACTTAGCGATAAGGCCGCCTTTTGTATCTTCCTTCTGTCTGTGTTTTTTTTTTTGTTTTTTTATTGTAATCCTTCTTGTGGTGGTACAAATAAAGTGTATAATAAATAAATAAATTAATTATTTAATTGCTTAAAACGCACATAACTTCGAAAGTTAGAAGTACATGCCAGGATCGAACCTCCGACCTCCCGAACCTGACGCCCTAACCACTAGGCTATCACAGCTAGCCTATAAACAAGTATTATGATAGAATAGTCCGTAGGTATATGACGTGATTTTGCAAGAGCTAAGTTATAAAGTAGGACTAGCTTATGCTCGCGACTTCGTCCGCGTGGACTACACAAATTTCAGACCCCTATTTCACCCCCTTAGGGGTTGAATTTTCAAAAATCCTTTCTTAGCGGATGCCTACGTCATAATAGCTATCTGCATGCCAAATTTCAGCCCGATCCGTCCAGTAGTTTGAGCTGTGCGTTGATAGATCAGTCAGTCAGTCAGTCACCTTTTTCTCTTATATATTTAGATTAAAATGTGGTAGAGCTATAAAAACACGAAACAATACTCATTAGTTACAACTTACAAGTTACAAGCAAGTTGTCTTTAAGTAATGTGTTATGTGACCCACTTCACGTCTTGTTCCCGCCGTTTTGCGTTATCGGTGCAATAAAACGGAGTCCACTTCATTAACAACTACAGCAGTACAATAACAGACGAGAAAATAATGAACTATATAAGTCAATGTACCTACTAATCGAACAAATCAGCCTAAGAGCCAGCGCGTGCCAGACCTTCCTTATTTTATAAAATCTGCAAGTTTACCTGCGTTTTGTCCCCAACACACGTATGTTCGGATGTTTGTTTGAATCATGGCGGCTTTGGGAGATAACAGCTGAAGGTGTAAAAAATCTTACGTAGGATAAAGTCTAATCTAAATATATAAAATTCAAAGTCCTGACTGACTGACATATTTATATCAACGCACAGCCTAGACCGCTGGTCCTAGAGACATGTAATTTTGAGGGTGTGTTCTTTGTAAAGAGTAGATAACCACTAAGAAAGGATTTTTTGAATTTCCACCCCTAAGTGGGTTAAATAGGGGATGAAAGTTTGTATGAAAGTCTGTCATTTTTCAAGTTATTTACATGAAAATTGGTATTTGGGTTTTCGGTAATAAATGAAGAAATATGTATTTCAGGATTTTTGGAAATTCAACCCTCACCTCGATTTTCTAAATTGCACCCGAGCGAAGCCGGGGCGGGTCAGCTAGTTTTTAATATTTTTTTAATATTAGAAATCACGTCATGAATTGTCAAACGTGAAAAACAAACATCCAAAGAACCTCCCACTGTTGGGAAGCATATACGCAGAGAAATCATGATTTTTTTTTAATTAATCTCTTTTATAATGAACTAGCTCGTGCTCGCGACTTCGTCCGCGTGAACTACACAAATTTCAAACCCCTAATTTACCCCCTTAGGGGTTGAATTTTCAAAAATCCTTTCTTAGCGGATGTCTACATCATAATAGCTATCTGCATGCAAAATTTCAGCCCGATCCGTCCAATAGTTTGAGCTGTGCGTTGATAGATCAGTCAGTCAGTCAGTCAGTCAGTCTGTCAGTCACCTTTTCTTTTTATATATTTAGATTCTAGCCCCATAGACTGCCGCTATACAAAAATTCACGTCATTTTATTATTACTACAGTCCTAGACCCTAGAATTTAAGCCCCTCTACATTATCGATGTCGTGGATGTCAGACTTCCGCTTTGTGCTAACATGTTCTGGCTTTTAAAGCCTTGTTGTCCGAAATTTGTATGTTAGAGAGAATATCTTCAGGTGTGAGGTACCCTGGTAAATACTAATTAATGACTTCACACCTCTTGCCTTCTTACCTAACACCTAGGCTATACCACAGTTTAACGAAAACCAGTTGTTCTACGCCTTTGAAGTCGAGCGATGCCGCCGCTCGTGTAGGTATATACGTATTCCTACGCAGATATGCAAGGGTTGTCACAAAATTGGGATTAAAATCGCGGGGAAATCGGTGAAATTTTAGACCCTTGTTCTGTTTAGAATTCGTATAGCATCCGTAGACAGACCAGTAATGCACCATTTTATGATAGAACTTACTAAACGACACTTAAAATATTTAAAACTACGCTCACGTAAACCCTCGTCCATCAATCACACAGACTACGCGAATCTGCGTGCGGCGCGGCCCGCTGCAGTTGCTCTGTACAAGTACATTCGTAATTATTGGACTGTATATTTCAAGGCTGTGGCTAGGCTGGCTTAGGCTAACTTTGCACTATAATTGGCTAAAATCATTACAGCTTACTAGATGATGCCCGCGACTTCGTCCGCGTGGATTTAGGTTTTGAGGTAAAAATCCCGTGGAAACTCTTTAATTTTCCGGGATCAAAAGTAGCCTATGTCCTTCCCCGGGATGCAAGCTATCTCTACCTATACCAAATTTCATCAAAATCGGTTAAACGGATGGGCCGTGAAAAGCTAGCAGACAGACAGACAGACAGACGAACAGACAGACACACTTTTGCATTTAGCATTTTTTATCCATACTGGAGACGTGGACACTGACAGTTGGCCTTGTCCACAAGTTCAAAGTCGCTCAGCGGGCTATGGAGCGGGCTATGTTGGGTATCTCTCTGAGGGACAAAATCCGTAACGAGGAAATCCGTAAAAGAACCAGAGTGACCGACATAGCCCAGCGAATTAGCCAGCTGAAGTGGCAGTGGGCAGGCCACGTCTGCCGCAGAACCGATGGCCGATGGGGCAGACGTGTTCTGGGGTGGAGATCGCGTATCAGCAAGCGCAGTGTGGGACGACCTCCAACCCGCTGGACTGACGACCTTAAGAAGATAGCGGGAAGTGGGTGGATGAGGAAGGCGGAGGATCGTGTGTGGTGGCGTGCTCTTGGGAAGGCCTATGTCCAGCAGTGGACGCAAATAGGCTGATTGATTGATTGATTGATTGATTGATCCATACTGGATTATATAAAACTAGCTTATTCTCGCGAATCCATCCGTGTGGCTACACAAATTTGAAACCCCTATGTGACCCCCTTAGGAGTTGAATTTCCAAAAAATATTTCGTTAGTAGCTAGATGTCTACGTTGTAATAGCTGCAGGCCAAATATCAGCCCGATCCGTCCAGTAGTTTAAGCTGTGCGTTGATAGGTCAGTCAGTCAGGCAGCTTTTCTTTTAAAATATAGACTAGAGGATATGTCCGCAACGCGTGGACTACGCAATTAATTTCAAACCCCTATTTTATCCCCTTCGGGATTAAATTTTCAGCAATCCTTTGTTAGCGGATGTCTACGTCATATTAACAGCATGCCGTTAAATGAGTTCAATAGATTGAGCTGTGCGTTGTTACTTGATAGATCAGTCAGTTAGTCAACTTTTCTGTTTATATATCTATTATTTAGATTATGTTTGTCTGTCTGTCTCCGGGTAAAGAACAAGCGGGCATCTGTCTGTTACCTATCCGTTCACGCATCGCGCATCCTGATGAATTTAAACTTTGTACAAATTTTAATGTCCAAGAAAAACGCGTTTTCTCTTCCATTCCTACGTTGTTTTTCACTTGCAGTTAGGTAAACGATTGATGAAAAACTATATTAAATTGTACTTGGGCAATTAATTTGGTAACCACCTCATTTGATAGCAATAAACCTTCTTTACTTATTGGTAAATTAGTCGGGTTGGCACATTCGATCCGGCAATTTTTCTTCAAAAGCAAAATCGATGTAATTAACTTCCGAACATTGATTCTGGCGAAAATTTTATAATTTCTAAACTTCCGTGGCCCTACCGCGGTTGTTTGACAGCTACAATGTCACGATCGCAATCATCTCTGATTGGTTAATGCTCGCTCACTATTGGCCACAATGCATTGTTGCAACAAGAATCGCACAAATTCAGCCAATCAGAACATTTGAGATTGTAATAATGATTGATGCAGGTTTTAGACAATCGCCCTGCTGGTCTGGTCTGGTGAGAGGCTTCGGCCGTGGCTAGCACCCTACCGGAAAAGCCGTGCCGCCAAGCGACAGCGTTCCGAAAATAGCATCCTATTTATTATAGTTACAAAGAAATCGTTTCCATGGTTTCCCGACTAATTGAAACTGATTGCAAATAATAGCTGTTTCTCAATTAGAAGCCGAGATAATTAACTATTAATTAATCGTAGGTTTTAATTAATTATGCTGGAGAGAAACTTCTGAATGACTGGGTCGTTGTATTGTTTAACATTATAATAATCATGCATTAATCATGAATACCGATGGTATTGGCTAACTAGCCCACGTTAGCCCGCTTCCATCTTAGACTGCATCATCACTCACCACCAGGTGAGATTGCAGTCAAGAGCTAACTTGTATCTGAATAATCTTGCTGGTTTTTCTCGGTAGGAACGGCATTCCGAACCAGTGGTAAATTAAACTAGTTGACGATTCAAAAGCACTTGTAAAAAGTTTACTTGAATAAAAATCTATTCTATTCTATTCTATAAAACCGGTCAAGAGCGAGTTGGACTCGCGCACCGAGGATTACGTACTCGTGATTTTTTTTCAACATTTTGCACGATAAATCAAAAACTATTGTGCATAAAAATAAATAAAAATCTGTTTTAGAATGTACAAGTAAAGCCCTTTCATTTGATACCCCACTTGATATAATTAAATTACTTTGAAAATTGAAAATACTAATTATTTGTTCATGTCAATCAACACATTTTAATTTTTTTCGCTCTTGACTTGAAGTAGGTGAGTATATTTTATAGAGATGACCCTGAATGGCTACATAGGTACCTACTACCTATAATAGTCTAACATCAGCGCAACGATATTAATTTAAGCTCTTTTTATGCCACTTCTATACCTAATTAATATAATTTCTGTGGTGACTGGTCACTGGTGCCCTTATATTTTGACTGTAATAATATTATATATTATAAGTGTTATATTCGATCTCGACCTGTCGCTTGCGACAGGTCAAGATGGCAATCGGGGTATGTAGCGTGGGGACGCCCCGCACATCCGCACGTCACCCGCGCTAGCCCGCACCGGGTTAGCGCGGAGCCTGTGCGGCTATGCGGGGCGTTCCCTCCCCGATTGAAATCTCGACATGTCGCGTACTACACTTCATCATCATCATCATCATGATCAACCCATCACCGGCTCACTACAGAGCACGGGTCTCCTCTCAGAGTGAGAAGGGTTTTGGCCATAGTCTACCACGCTGGCCATGTGCGGATTGGTAGACTTCACACACCTTTGAGAACATTATGGAGAACTCTCAGGCATGCAGGTTTCCTCACGATGTTTCCCTTCACCGTTAAAGCAAATGATATTTCCGGATCGAACCCCCGACCTCCGATTAGAAGGCGGACGTGCTAACCACTAGGCTATCACAGCTTAAACACTACATGTACTACACTTGTACCTAGGTAACTCGATATTGAGACTGCGAAAATACGACAAGGTTACTAAGCTACTGATTCAACAAAGGTGCATAAGGCAGTGGTCCGACCGCCGACGATGAACGAGAAACGAGTAGAACTAGAAACTTAAACGAGTTGGCGATCAGCGGGAAGCCAGTGTGTAATTTCGATAGTTTTGTCGCCGGGCTAGTGCAAGTGCAACGAGCGATTACTCGCGCCATTCGCCCGCGGTCGCTCAGTCCTGTGCAAACCTGCGCGCGTGTTACACGAGTTCAAGCGAGCGAGCATCGCTGAACGAATATCGCTGAGCGAGTTTATTTTTGAAAGCTCGTCACTCAGCGACAAAACTAGTAAAGCGAGTCGTCGCCGGCAGTGTGAACAGTTAGAGAGCAACTTTTGGTATTATGCATCTCTTTCGTTTACACGGAATGTACCTACATTTATTGTGCGTTTCTTGAGAGAGAAAATCGCCGATAATTAGCCGTTTTCTTGCCGGCGCGCGGACCACTGCCTAAAAATTACTGACGTCAAAGTAAAATAAATCAATTTGCAATAACAAGGTGACTCACTTCACATAAAACATTTCTGAAAAGTAAAACATTGTTAAGCAATTATCGCCTGTAAACTTGTATAGCGCAAAGACTCTTTTACCGTGCACATTATAGTGAATACAAAGTACAATAACTACTTACTTTATATTAATAATTGTGTATTGTCTGGTATTGTGATTTATGATGAATAAATTTTACACCAGTCAAAATAGCGCTGAAAAGTAAATCGTACAACACGCGCACAACTCAACGACCTTTTAGTTACTTAGGTACCTACCATTTACTTTGGCCTAAGCTACGAACTAGACGGGTCATAACAAGTCATAACTCATTTTTCATATAAGTCCCGCAAATTGCTTAGGCGCGTGGCCGCCATTTTAGGGACGTCAGCACTAGACTGAAGTTTACTGATGGTATTTACTTAAATAGGATACGTCAAATGACGTCAAAATGACGTCATTTCGATGTTAATGAGACATGCACATAAGTGGAGAGACATGGTTCCAGCGCAATAGCAATTTGCGGGACTTATACGGAACAATGTTTTTACGGTCTGCTCGTTTTCCCCTAAAACTTGATGTTAATAATTTAGACGGCTCACAGAAACACGATTACTTTTTTTTCAATACAAGTTAGCCCTAGACCCTAGACTGCGATCTCACCTGGTATAATAAGTAATGATGCAGTCTAAAATGGAAATTTGTCTGGAGGGAGGCTTCGGCCGTGGCTAGTTACCACCCTACCGGCAAAGCCGTGCCGCCAAGCGATTTAGCGTTCCGGTACGATGCCGTGTAGAAACCAAAGGGGTATGGGTTTAATAAAAAAAAACTGCCATACCCCTTACTGCCATAGCCCGCTATCATCTTAGACTGCCTCATCACTTACCACCAGGTGAGATTGCAGTCAAGGGCTAACTTGTATCTAAATAAAAATAAAAAATAAAAAAAGCGGGGTAACTTGGAAGGGGTATGGCAATTTCATTAAACACATAGGTACCTACCTCTGCGGTTTCTACACGGCATCGTATTGGAACGCTAAATCGCTTGACTGCCCAGCTTTGTTTGAAATAGCTCTTCTTAGGTGGTCTAATATTTAATTATAGGTACCTAATTTACAACCAATAACGAGCCTCTAAACCATTATTTTGTGTACACTTCCTTACTTATTAATATTTTGGATACAAGATATTAAAGTACCTATTGTTTTAAGAGTACCTAGAAATTGAACAATAAACAGTGAAGATTATGACAGCAGTTTTAATTAATTACATCATCGACAAGAGTGTATTTAAAGTAGTAACGACCTTCATACAATTAGCTTCGGTATTGACAAAAGTAAACCAAATAAGTAGCCTATTAATGTTGTACAAGGCGTTTTTATAAGACCTCTTATAATTTACTAGCTTTTCCTGAGACTTATTGTCGCGAATTCGTCCGCGTGGACTACACAAATTTCAAACCCCTATTTCACCGCCTTAGGGGTTGAATTTTCAAAAATCCTTTCTTAGCGGATGCCTGCGTCATAATAGCTATCTGCATGCTCAATTTCAGCCCGATCCGTCCAGTAGTTTGAGCTGTGCGTTGATAGATCAGTCGGTCAGTCAGTCATTCAGTCACCTTTTCCTTTTATATATTTAGATTTTATCAGGGGGCACGGCAGAGCCCCCGCCAAGAAGAGCCAAACTAAAGGACAGGGCACTACGTAGGTATATTTTCTGGAAGCGTTTCGTCGTATTTTCGAGCAGTCATAGGTAGCTTCGGTCTGGATGACGCTAGAAATTTTTATTTTAGGATAGGAATTAATAGCAAATTTATATTTTCGAATCACCATTTATCAGTATTTGTTTTCGCCCTCAAGTTTTCAGACATTTCAGTATTTCAACATTTTCAACTTGAAGCTTAAATTTATTTTCATTCGTCAATTTCCAAAGATCTTCACAGAACATGGGCTTGGGCGGTGGGTGTGCCGCTTTAGATCGTCCTTCCACCTAGTGGGGGGTCTTCTAACTGCTAATGTTGTTTTCCGGTGCAGGGTCATTATTCAAGCCACTTGGGACCCCAACGTCCTATCGGTTGTTGGAGCTATGCTATGTGCTATGCGTGAATATCGGACAAGTACGAGTTGAACTCGCGAGGAAAGGGTTCCGTACGAGATAAAATGTAAGTTTGTACGCACATTATTGAGAGATTTAGGTACCATGTTATTTTAATACTACAGTCTTTTTCTTTTAGTCAGTTCTTGCAATTTTAAACCTAAAAAAAACTAGATAGGTACTTACTTATTTTCTATATTTTAACCCCAAGTCACCCCGTAAGCACCCTTCGGGTACGAAACTCTACAAAACACCTACAAAATGAAGAACTAGGTACCTACGTGCTTCAGGATTGCTGAAAATTCTACCCTCTCCATTTTCAAAATTCCACTCGAGCGACGTCGTGGCGGTTCTGCACTCTGCAGTTATAAATAGATAGTAATTTCTAGAACATCGGCTAATAATATCACATGATCTTATGTTGTCGTGATAGAACGATTTACGAATGAACTTGTAGGTATATACAATAAATTATGTTTATATACAAGGCATCAAGTCGATGCTAATGTCTTATACCCATAAAAGTTGTTAATTTTATATGATGACATGTCTCATGGTAACTAAAAATGTACCTACCTACACCTTCTCGATGAATCACTCGATCTATCGGTGAAAATCGCAATAAATCCCTAGGTACAGCAGTATCCGAGATTAAGGGATGATTTATGCTAACACGTCCGTGCCACGTACGAGGCACGGATGTGGGACGACTCATGTCCGCCATGGGATATACATCATCATTATCAACCCATCGCCGGGTCACTACAGAGCACGGGTCTCGTCTCAGAGTGAGAAGAGTTTTGGCCGTAGTCTACCACGCTGGCCATGTGCGGATTGGTAGACTTAACACACCTTTGAGAACATTATGGAGAACGGCATGCAGGTTTCCTCACGATGTTTTCCTTCACCGTTAAAGCAAGTGACATTTAATTAATTAAAACGCACATAATTTTGAAAAGTTACAGGTGCGTGCCCGGGATCGAACCACCGACTTCCGATTAAAAGGCGGACGTCCTAACCACTTGGCTACCACAGCTTATCATGTTAGCATAAAATATCATCCCTTACGCGATCGTATGATGGATGGTACAAACAGACGCGGCGGTTTTTGTATATAGCTAATGGAAGCATGGATTAAAATAGTACCTAAGTGGTACTTTTATTATTCAAAATAATCCATTCCTTTTTATAACTGTAGGGTTGCCAACCACCTTGGATTTTTATAACTGTAGGGTTGCCAACCACCTTGTATTTTTATAACTGTAGGGTTGCCAACCACCTTGGATTTTTATAACTGTAGGGTTGCCAACCACCTTGGATTTTTCGGGACGTTCCGAAAAAATGTTTGCAGGTACAACACCTATCCATACTGCCATACTAATATTATAAATGCGAAAGTGTGTCTGTCTGTCTGTCTGCTAGCTTTTCACGGCCCAACCGTTCTACCGATTTTGATGAAATTTGGTACAGAATTAGCTTATATCCCGGGGAAGGATATAGGCTACTTTTTACCCCGGAAAATCAAAGAGTTCCCACGGGATTTTTAAAAACCTAAATCCACGCGGACGAAGTCGCGGGCATCATCTAGTTTCAAATAAAGTTTTCTTGTCTAAAGATAAACTTTTGCAAACTGGGACTATACGTAATTGGTACCTTGAGTCTAATTGATGTAACTATGCAAATTATTATTGTAATTAATTAACCTACTATTAGTAACGATATACCATTAACCATCTATATATTTTATTCAACGAAACAACGAAAGCAACAAGCAACGAAAAATGGACACAGAAAATAACTGAATGGTTACCTCGAGATGGACAAAGGAAAAGAGGGAAACAATACAGGCGATGGGAAGACGACATAAGAAAAGTTGGAGGAGCAACATGGAAAAAGACAGCGCGTGACAGGCAAAAGTGGAAGCTGCTGGAAGAGGCCTATGTGTCGAGAGGACACGCTGATAGCTAAAGAACAAAACAAATTCTATTTTCTAAAGACTAAAATTATAAATATTAAAAAAGAAAAACTATCAGCAATAAAGGCTTAAAAAAAAAAAAAAATATTCATCGTTACAAAGTTTGTGCTTATTCTACTTCGTCCGCGAGGTCTACAAAATTTTCAAACATCTGTTTTACCCCCTTAGGCACAGAATATAATAATAGTACTACTACTACTAATAATATTCAACCCTAAGGCATTAGGGTTGAATTTAAAAAATCCTTTCTTAGCGGACGTCTACGTCATAATAGCTATCTGCATGCCTAATTTAAGCCCGATCCGTTCAGTAGTTTGAGCTGTGCGTTGATAGATCAGTCAGTCAGTCAGTCACCTTTCCGTTTTATATATTTAGATGAATGCCTATGTAGTTATTTCTGTATTCTTATTAAGAATTCATACTAATATTATCGATATGCAAAGGTAGGTATCTGTTTCTTTTTCATCACTTAAGTACTTTTCACGGTGCATGCAATTTTGTATTTTTTTTCTCTGTTCATCAAAATTTTACCCGTCAAAATCAGTATTTTAGTTTTTTTACAGTCCTGTAGCAACTTGTCAGTCTCCGGAATGCAAAGCTTGCATTCTGTGTTAAATAAAAATACATACAGAGACATTTTTGCACTTATTAGCATAGAGTAGGTAGAAGCTATTTCTGTAAGAAAATTCCATTAAGATATTATTTTAACAATATTGTTAAAATAATATCTTAATGGAATTTTCTTTGAATAATTTTTATTAGCTTTTAGATACGTTACATTAATGCCGTGGATGAAGTATGCATAATTAAATTAAGAAAAAAAACAAAACCGGTGAATAAATTATCACGTTAAGCATACTTACTAAAACATTCTAAACTTGGCTTGGGGAACATTACAAAAATAAATGAGACCAGAATCTAAGCATCCCAACTCCACGCAGCCTTATCTGTTCTATCCCTAGTTTTTTTTTTTTTTTTTGGTAAAGTAAAGACTTTTACATGTTTCTGGCGTGAAACTTAGGATTTACCGCGTGAACGGAAACGCAAATAAAAACGCGAAATCAACTATCATCTAAGACCTTCGCCTTCGCTAACTCAGTGTCCAACGACGAATGATAGCCACCGAGCTCATGTGACATTGATCGATTCTACATTGCTGCTTCGTTGAGTGATATTAAAATAATTTTTCGTACGAAACCTTCAATGGATTAAAAATAAATGTGCCTAATAAGTGGCTATCATTTAGTGATAGACACTGAGTTAGCGAATCAGTAAACAGTTCGGACTTTTGCAATTTAGGCTGAAATCTTTAGAGTGCACTTCGACTTTACTCAGACTTAAGATTGAGTTAAAACGAGACAGACTTATGTGAGAGATATAGCTGTCTCGTTTTAACTCTGTCTTAAGTTTAAGCAAATTCAAAATGCAATCTATAGATCTCACCCTAAGACTTTTTGATTCATATAAAATCAAAAGTAGAGCCGGAACGATAAACCTATTTCTGAGAAAACAAAGAATTCAATAGTCTTGGAATAAATTAACTAATCCACTTAACTACATTCACAGGTTTTTCTCAAAACAATGATGTGAAAAACGGGATTATAATACCTATATTTCCTTAGTCGCAAGTCATTTGAATTTCAATCAACGAATGTACCTATAGTTAATTACGAAGTGCTAAAAATAGTGCGGGTCAAAAAAATATTCTCAAATTCGAGAAGTTAAGAAGTATTTGAACAATCTCATTATCCTAAACAGGGCAACGAACCTTGCGTTACAAAAAAACCAATCAAGATAGACAGCGATAATTTTTTTGGAATGTACATAAGTCCCGCAAATTGCTAATGCGCGTGGCCGTCATTTTAGTGACGTTAGCACTAGTCGGAAATTTCGAGCTGATGGTATATTTTTATTTCGGCTGATGTCAAATTACGTCATTTCGATGTTAATGAGACATGGTTCCAACGCAATAGCAATTTGCGGGACTTATAACACCAAATTGATAGTTTTCAGATTTTTTCCTTTACTTGTGTTATAAGTAGCTACCTGGCAAACATGATTCTAGGTCAACGAGAAGTACCCTATAGGTTTTCATTCGCTTTTCTTAACAGACAGACAGACAACGAAGTGACCCTATAAGGGTTCCTTTTTTCTTTTGAGGTACGGAACCCTAAAATCAACCTTATACATACCTACTATAATTAATGCAAAGTCTGTCTGTCTAGGACCTTTTTACAGAAAGGATTTTATAAAATTTGGTAGGTATAAGACTGCAGACATAGCTTGCATTATAAGACCAGATAGAGACAGACATAGGCTACTTCTAATCCCAGATAATTAAAGCGTTACCATGGGATTTTTTAAAAACCTAAATCCAGACCTACATTACGACCTACAACCTAAACGAAGACAATAGCTGTTACGCGGGCATCATCAAATGTTTCAAAAAAATACTGACCGTTAATATTTTCCAATATGGTCATTTTGAGATTTTATTTATGTAAGCCTAGTGTGAATAAATAACAAAAATATGTAAGTATTAAATTGCATTCCAATTATTATGATTTCATTGAAGGCGTTTTATATTTTTATCACTTAAGTAAGTTTTTGAAAACGTGCACAACCCTAAAAAAATTCTCAATTCCTAACATTCATGCCATTCTTCGTATTAATAGTAAAAACTAGAAAAAACACGATTATTTTTTCGCGATTCGTAAGTTTTCCGAGTAGTAACTATTGCACATTGGATTCCAATTGGCATTTTAGCTAATTCGTTAAACCTTAACGGTTAAGGTACTGCTAACCCTGGAGCCCCCAATTTCCACAAACATCTCCAGTAAACATTGTAGTAGGGAAGTACATAGTCTACGTATTGTTGTTAAGTAAAACCAATAAAGTTACCTTAGGAATGTCCCCTCCGCGTGGTATGTTATGCGCACTGAATAATAACAGTATAGGTTTGTAACGGTGGAACACAGCACGGGCACACTTGCAGCCTTTTACGAGCGCTAGCGTAAACTGCGGCAACCGGCTTCTTGATTGTTGATCAGTTCTCTTCTAGGGTGACCACGGAGAATGTAAGCGTTAATATTGAATTTTAAAAAAACAACTGCCTTCCATCCGTTTCAGACTGGAAACTTCGCTTCAAAAATGCGCGTCAACTTGAGGTTCTTAACCTCCACTTTAAATATCCTTCAAGACAAAAGTGAACAGGAATCTTCTACTCAAGCGTAGGTTTCTTCCCCGTTAGCCCGCTTCCATAGATTGCAACCACCAGTTGAGATTGCAATCAAAGGCTGACTTGTATCTAAATAAAATAATAATAAAAAGGGTAGGTAGTCTATCTCAGGCTGCATCATTACTAATTGCCAGCAGGTCCGATCGCTATTGCAGCAGCAGTCTATACCTAGGTACCTAAATTTAAAAAAATTGTCAAAAGCCACGCAATCCACACATTGTAAGTATGGGTAAGTTCTTAAGTATGGGTTGCCTGGAAGAGATCACTTTAGTGATAAGGTCGCCCTTTGTTTTTTAAGTGTATCCTGTATTCTTACTCTCTGTAATTCTAGTAACAATAAAGTTGTTTTAAATTAAATTAAATTGTATGTTTGACTGTTGTATTTTGTTGCTGGACTAGGTAATCAAGTTAATTTCATTAGTAAAAAATATAAGCTCCTAAAGTGTCGTAAAAATCAAAAGAATACAATTTTGTATTATAATTTTTTCAGGACTATCCCAAACTCCCAGATATCCTGGTCACCGCATCCGCCTTCAGAGTTCGGTCGTCATAATTGACGGCAATGACTCAAGGTGGAGCCGTCCTGTCTCAATGTTGGTGTACCTACATGGAACAATCCGCTATACACCTTCCCTTGCCAGGTAACCTGTGGTGATGTGATGGTCACCACAGCTGGTGAGTGATCATGGTGGTGAGTGATGATGGAGGGTCTAGATCACCAATTTAGGTAAAATTGGCATCACGTAAAAAGACTTCTTGACGCTTGATTTGTCGTTAGTATATTTTATAGTATGGTAGGTACCTACCTACCAAAGTATATAAATATTAAAGTTGAGAATTCTTGCAGTGCAGAAGACTACCAGCAAGGTATTGTACCTACATTATAATTATTATTAATCTATCGCAAGCGCAATTTGCAGTCTAATATTTAAAAAATCGTAATTCAATGAAATTTAAAAGTGGCAGTAGGAAGTTGGTACCTACCGTGGCCCGTGTCGCGTTTACCTATCTCTCTTAATTGGTAGTGATTGGTACAGGCAGGCCATATTGGATTTTTGATGACGTCATAATATTATTTTGTTCACGTCTTCTCCTCATGAATCATTGTTATCAGGACTTGGATGGATTTCAAAGGCAAACACTTTATGTCAAGGAATAGAAGAACCGCAGTCATGGGTAGTTAAATGGTTAGAATTGATGGTTCCAAATTCTAATGGTACCATCAGACGCTTACGGCAAATTTGTATTTAATCATTAGCAAGCATCGGCAAACACCACAGAGTACTTTTTATATCAGTGTTTGGCAGCCAAACTTTGGCTATAGTTTGGCTTGCAGCCAAACGGATTGGACGACAAGCACTCCCAAGCGTTGGCAAGCATCAACGCAAACACCCGTCCAAACGCTTGCTAGTGATTGTTGTTCGCTGTTTATCACAAGCAAGTGTCCGACGCACCATAATGATTGGGTATCTTTTGTAGTGGCAACATTTTAACTTTGACAGATGACTGATAAGTGATAATAAACGTCAACGTCAAAAGTCAAAACTTTATTTCAAAAATCCATCAAAATGTGCATCAAAAATTTCAAAAATTAAAAGTTTGCCGTTGCCGAATTTGTTTATCTTTTGCACCTTTTTCCAAAGGAAATTTTGTGAATATAAAATGTAAAAAAATCCTATGTTCAACCACAAGTCCAAGCACAAGTCTATCATTGCTATAAGTGTATGAATAAAATGATGATCAACAATCAAGTAGTTTTATCAAAAGTTAGTGTAATTTGGTGTTTATTATTTTTGCGTGAAATTGAAGGGAAAAATTGCAATTTCAATGTACAAGTTGAACAAAAATTACTCAACGAAGGCTTCCACAGGTAATTAGATCTTCTTTTGACTTATATTATTAATTTTTAACGACTTTAACGTACATGAACATCAGTGTTTTTGTTTCGAAATTCGGTGCGAGAACTCTACATCTAGCAGGTCAAACCTCTCAAAAGAATAGTAGTAGTTTCGTTCAAATTTAAATCCTATATTTTGTACCTACATGTGAGCAACAGTATTCTATCCATATAAAAGACTTTAGTGACAGACTAGCAGAAAGCACCTAACCAGTTTAATCGAGAAACTTGAAAACTAACTTACTTAGTACTAGAAATCATTTTGCGAAATTCCAATGCGATGCTTTAGCGTCGTCGTCATCAACCGATAGACCGATAGATAGATCCACTGCTGAACATATGTCTCTTCTATCTATGGTCTTTCTTTCTTTCTTTGCTCTGGGCTGGTTTACGCACTTAAACGTTTCTTACTGTTGTGTGTGCATTGCCCCTCCTTGCTGAAGTCTTCACTCCAGCCATCCAAGCTCGCTCCAGAAGCAGAGTAGACCACCCAGGTTGCTGAGGGCTTCATGGAGTGAAGTTGGAGAACCCAAATGGGTTGTTCTGCCACACCCATGCACTCTAGGAGCACGTCTGTGTTTCATCATCATTCAATGTCTACGCCATAATAGCAATCTGCATGCCAAATTTCAGTCCGATCCGTACAGTTTGAGCTGTGCATTGATAGATCAGTCAGTCAGTCACCTTTTCCTTTCATATTTATAGATGTCTGTTTGTTAAAATTCAAATCCTTTCCTGTCAACACACCAGGGAAAAAACTGAGTTTATTTTTATTTGCTATAAGCACACATTTGACCACAATCACACCTGATGGGAAGTGGTGATGTGGCCTAAAATGGGACACCCTTACCTAGAAGATGCCTATTCACTCTTACATAGAATTGCTGAGAGAATGCAATATTTGAGATCTCTTTAATATGAATTCCAGGAACCTGAGCATCAACATAGACTTTGCGAGTGACAATGAAGAGGAAAGATGGTTGTATGAAGACTGCATGGTCGGGATCGAGCAGACCTTACCCGCTGGAGTGTATGCTAGTCCCGATGAAATTAATGATAATGGCTGCAAGAATCTGGTATGTAAGTTTACTGAGTAATTTGTATTCTATTGTATTATGACTTCGTTCGCGTGGAATTAGGTTTTGTAAAAATCCCGTGGGAACTCTTTGATTTTCCACGATAAAAAGTAGCCTATGTCACTCTCCAGGTCTTTATCCATACACATGCAAAAAATCTATTCAATCTGTAGCACCATTGCGACGTGATTGAAGGACAAACCAACCAACCAACAAACAAACACACTTTCGCATTTATAATAAGGGTACAGATTAATCAGTAACATTACTTGTAGCCGAATTTTACGTAAAATAATGATATCATATTTAAGATAATAGTGATGTAATATGTGGTTCAGTTGTGTCATGTGGATGAGTCAATGAACCAGTTCCTGCTTCACTATTTTGCATTGAGCTCACACAAGCAGAGTGAAAAGAAAGTATATATCATATCAAACAAGTAAATAATTACTAAAATAATATAAGTATCTAGAGATTGGTATAATAGTGCTTTAAAAAAGTGTTTTAGGATATGATTTACGTAAATATATATTTTACTAGCTTATGCCCGCGACTTCGTTCGCGTGGACTACACAAATTTCAGACCCCTATTGTACCCCCTTAAGGGATGCATTTTCAAAAATCCTTTCTTAGCGAATGCCTACGTCATAATAGCTATCAGCATGCCAAATTTCAACCTGATCCGTCCAGTAGTTTGAGCTGTGCGTTGATAGACCAGTCAGTCAGTCAGTCACCTTTTCTTTTTATATATTCAGATTAAGTAAGGTGGTCTTTAGATGTTATTAAACAATTTACAGCAGGTGATTGAGTTTTTAGGGTTCCGTTCCGTAAAAGGAAAAACGTGCAAAATGTCGAAAAAATGCAACTGTACTACGGAACCCTCCGTGCGCAAGCCTGACTAGCACTTGGCCAGTGTTTTTAATAATTTTTTACCATTAATTCCATTGAATCATCAACTCACAATGTTTGACACCTTTCTAAATTTACCCGTACCTACTGTACCAAAGATTTCACCGTATCAGCGGGTACACGAGCAGTGCGGCGCCGCAACGTTGTTATGTCGCAGCGGCGCCGTAGCAGCATTGGACAGTATGTTAATAAAAACAACTGAGCGGTGCCGCTCCGACGTCGCAACGTATTCACCGCTCCCCGCCTCGTCTCGGTGGTTGCAAGTCCGGTGCGGCGCCGGGGCGCATCGTGTGACATGCCGCAGATATTTCTATGTAAGACGACGCAGCGACACCGCTCTTAGTGAGGGGTTGATGATAATGCCTTCTCTTTCATATATTTCCAGATACACGCAATATTCAAAACGCCAGTCAACACAGAGCTACCGGCCCAAAAGTCTGAGCCCCTCATTATACATCTGTTGAGCAAAGTGAGGGACTATAGGACGCATGTGTACATACCCGTGCATGCGCGGTACCACCACGCGGCCGCTGGTGGAGGGTTAGTACAGAAATCTATCTATCTATACATCTGATGTATATAGGAATTGCTTATCTTTAAGATGTCAACCTTCTATTAGATTTTTATTCTTGTATACTTGGTAAGTAGATGTATTCTGTGAACCGCATTAAGATTTTTACACAAAAATAAAAATAAACAATAGATTTTGGAGTTCCCCGTACCTACTTAGAACTAAAGCTCAAATTTTTTTTTCATCAAACCCATATGTGTGGCGTATCTAAAGGTCTTCAAAAATGATATTCAGAGTATATTACTGAATAGTTTGCGCGAGAGACACTTCCAAAGTTGTAAAATGTGTCCCCCCATTGTGTAAAATAACAGAATAATAAAACTAAAAAAACTATATGATGTACATTACCATGCAAACTTCCACCGAAAATTGGTTTGAACGAGATCTAGTAAGTAGTTTTTGATTTATCGTGCAAAATGTCGATAAAATACGATTTAAAAAAAACAAATATTTTATTCAAAGTAAGTACATACAGAGTACACTTTTTGAATGTCATTACAAAAGTAAAATCACAAAAATAAAATAAAATAGTATAAATCAGTTAACAATAATAAAATAAAAATAGAATAAATCAGTTTACAAATTTAAGGTACCTAAGTTACCTACTTATGTAATTATTGTAAAAAATAGTAATTAAATTATCAAATAGTAAGTCATAAATTTCAGTTACAATTCAACGTCAAAATTAACAAAAAATAACAATAAATAACAAAACACTTAATGTTAATATGTAACATTACTTCAATGTATTAGAGCCTAGAGGAGTTGTCCAAGCGTCCTTATCCGATATTACGATATTACCGATTGTACTACGGAACCCTCAGTGTGCGAGTCTGACTCGCACTTGACCGGTTTTTTATTTCTGGTTTTGCTTATTCCAGAACAGTCCGAAACGAGATACCAGTACCGAAGCTGTACCTGATGTGTCCCGACAAGAAGCTGAACAGATGCGACAACCTGTACCTGCAGGTGACCAGAGACAACAACTTCTGTGTCAAAGAAGTCTCCAAAGAAATATGCTCGTGGAAAGAAATACCTACCATTGTGGTACGTCAACTGAATTCATTCATGAATAGAATTTACCTATGAATTCATTTAATTTCATGTAGGACTGCATATGCCTCGTATGATATGCCAAGATCCTACCACCGTTCGAAAAACAGATTAGACTAAGAAAAGCCGGGAAGAAAGTTGTAGTTGCTCTTTTAGAATAGAATAGAATAGAACATATATTTTATTCAAGTAAACTTTTTACAAGTGCTTTTGAATCTTGGTAGTTTTAATTTACCACTGGTTCGGAATCCCGTTCCTACCGAGAAGAACCAGCAAGAAACTCGGCGGTTGCTCTTTTTAATTTTTCAATCCAAAGCCACCATGATCCAAACAGACGTTCCTCCCAGTGTTGGGGACAATACGCAGAGTACCTTTCAACTTTTATAAATCAACGAAGGTCTGGCACGCGCTGGCTCTCTCGATTGACATCTAGTTTGGGGGTCGAGGGTAATTTTAAGCCAAGTAGTAAAGTTGTAATTAATTAGTTAGTTATTATGATAATGATTTTGTACTATTTAAAGTTTAAATACCTAGTACAAACTGTTAGAAATTCCCCTACCTACTGACCTACTAAAAATAAATTCTAGATAATTTAAATATTATAAACTTACTAGCTTATGCTCGCGACTTCGTCCGCGTGGACTACAAAATTTCAAACCCTTATTTCACCCCCTTAGGAGTTGAATTTTCAAAAATCCTTTCTTAGCGGATGCCTACGTCATAATAGCTATCTGCATGCCAAATTTCAGCCCGATCCGTCCAGTAGTTTGAGCTGTGCGTTGATAGATCAGTCAGTCAGTCAGTCAGTCAGTCAGTCAGTCACCTTTTCCTTTTATATAATATATAGATTTAAGATTACTTAAGGAAGTCTTTTGTCGCGATAATATGTCGGAAAAATATTCTTATACTTGTACCAACGCTTTGGAACAATAAATGATTTATTATTATTTATGTTATTATTATTTGACCTTTTTCTGGTTTGTTCCAGGTCACGACGCCTATAACCTGGGACGTAGCAATCGGCAACACGGACCACTACCTCATAGTGACGAGCGGCACTGTCACAGTCATCATAGCGGGCTCGCTCTACCTTCTGAACGCTATACACCAGCACAAGACACAGATGCACAGAAATAAAAAGAAGTTTTGAAAATACGTCACTCTTACTCATTTCATCATCATCATGATCGACACATCGCCGGCTCACTACAGAGCACGGCGGCGGGGTGATTACGGCGTAAATCTCGCGATCATTGCTGTCAAACGTCCGGCTAGAGAGAGACAGCCTAGCCACAAAGCAAAATAAGAAGAAGAGAGACAGCTAATGAACTGTCGCATTGCTACTGCTCTCGCTACTGCAACGTTTTACGTAATCACCCCGCCGGTCTCCTCTCAGAATAAGAAGGGTTTTGACCATAGTCTACCACGCTGGCCAAGTGCGGATTGGCAAACTACACACACCTTTGAGAGTTATAGAGAACTCTCAAGCATGCAGGTTAAGGTAAGGTATAAAATAAGGAAGGTCTGGCACGCGCTGGCTCCTTGGTTTGTTCCAGGTCACAGCGCCTATAACCTGGGACGTAGCAATCGGCAACACGGAGCACTACCTCATAGTGACATGCGGCACTGTCACAGTCATCATAGCGGGCTCGCTCTACCTTCTGAACGCTATACACCAGCACAAGACACAGATGCACAGAAATAAAAAGAAGTTTTGAAAATACGTCACTCTTACTCATTTCATTATCATCATGATCGACACATCGCCGGCTCACTACAGAGCATGGGTCTCCTCTCAGAGCGATCAAGCACTCATCCGATCCGAGTTCGTGAAATATATTGTACTAGCTGATCCCCGCGGCTTCGCCCGCGTAGATTTAGGTTTTTAAAGATCCCGTATAGCCTATGTCACTCAGGAACAATGTAGCTTTCTACTGGTGAAAGAATTTTTAAAATCGGTTCAGTAGTTCCAAAGATTACCCCCTACAAACAAACTTAACGACATTACCTCTTTATATAATAGTATAGAATATAGAAGATATCCATGCAAAAATCACATTGATCTGTTGCTCCGTTGCGACGTGATTGAGGGACAAACCAACAAACAAACACACTTTCGTATTTATAATAATACTAGCTGATGCCCGCGACTTCGTCCGCGTGGATATACATTTTTCAAAATCCCGCGATAACTCTTTTATTTTCCGGGATAAAAGTAGCCCTATGTGTTAATCCAGGGTATAATCTATCTCCATTCCAAATTTCATCCGTTCAGCCATTTTTGCGTGATTGAGTAACAAACATCCACACTTTCACATTTATAATACTCATTTATTTATTTTTCTCATTTTTATCATATTTAAAAAAAACAACAAACAATAAAATAACAGAAGCAACAAAAAAAAAAGTAAAGTAACAGAAAATCAAATAACAGGAACAACAAAAAATTAAATAAAATAAAATAAACAACAGAATATAAAGTAACAGAAACAACAAACGATAGAATAACAGAAACAACAGAAATTAAAATAACAAGAACAAAAAAATTAAAGTAACTGGAACAACAACAAAAAAATAAAAAAAAACAATAATTAAAAAAAAGATTCAGACGAATTGAGAACCTCCTCCTTTTTTTGAAGTCGGTTAAAAATATGATAAAATGGATCCCACTAGCAGCGGGCTAGGATCCAAGCTGCCAATGGTCAGGGCTCCAGAGTGAGGAACCTCCTCACAATGCGTGCCGTCTCAAGAACCACTGCCTTCTGTATCTTACCCTTGATCCAACAATTAAGCGATAGTTTCTTAAGATGTTGGTCGAAACTATTCGCAATAAGACCATTGACTGATACAACTATCGGTACAATAATCGTTGAGTCAACACTCCACATGGCGGTAATCTCGTGAGCCAAGTCCAAGTATTTTGATACTTTTTCCTTTTCTATAGGATACTAGGATACGGATGGTACCTACTGATGACTCCGATCGCCTTCCTTCGCGCCATGACATCATGATACACAGCAGTTATGCAAACGGTAATGTGTGTGCACCTTAATGAAGCGCCAAAGTAGTCGTAACTGCTACGAAAAAAAATGTAGGCGTTCGCTCTGGAAAATAGCATAGTATGAACTGAGCCTAATACCAGCAATAAAGAAATAATATTATGTCAAAAGGCCGCGATTACACCTGTAAGTTTTACTCACGAAAGTAGCTTACGTGATTGAAGGTAAACATGAGTGTTTACGATAGTAAATTTGTCGTAAGTTAATCGTGTAAGCTACTTACGTGAGTTAAACTTACAGGTGTGATTGCGGCCAAAGTAACATTTTTATTTATTCATGTAAGATTGATAAATAGAACAAAATGGCGAAAGTAAAAACAAAAATGTTACACTTTTCTAGCTAATGCCATCTGTATTAAGAAGGTTGAATTAATAGTGATAGGAAAAGTGCGGTGCAGGAAAGTCTTTCTTCCGGTAGAAAAGTACCTACCTCCACAAGTATTACTTAGAAACAGTGCCATCTATATTATATCTATAAGTAAGCAAAATGTAATTTTCTTACTTTATAAATATATTTTCTAGTTTCAACAATTACCTACCTGTTCAAAACTGAAATAATGTGATCATAATATTTTCCTTATGTTTTTTTATGGGCTATTATGTAAAGCTGCGGTTGCGGCTAATAAGGTTCTGTTTATTTACACAATGACTTCTACATTATAAGTCATTGTATTTACATGCGGAATTCCTGTACGTAGGTTATAGGCAATTGTAATCTCTTTGTGAAATTGTCGTTTGACCGCAAAGCGCAGACGGGCGTCCGATGCCCCCGGGGGCCGGGTCAGAGATCGTTACGGGGGGACAATTACGCAGCCTGCGGTTCCGGCCGACCGCCGCGCTAACATGCGTCCGACATCTAATTAATGATAGTAATGTATAGCTATGCTCTATTGCTCGTGACGTTCGTTCTACATCCTTTAGTGAGAGGCTGTTAACATCTACTTAGGAACCAGGATGTATCACATCTGCGAATCGATGTTGCGATTCGGGGAATGGCCAGCTCGGTCCGTCACTGCCGGGTCCGGCGGAGGGCTCCGGCCGGCGCCGCGGCGCACAGATATGGATTTAAGATTAACGAGGGCAGGTCGGGCGCGGGGCGGCGGGCGGCGTGTTTACGTGCGGGCGCGGGGCGGGCCGGCGCCGCGGATCGATGCTGGGCGGGGCGCGCGGGCCGCGGCGCGCGGGGCGGGGCTCGCGGCCGCCAGTCCGCCTCGGGGCCGCGTCCGCGCGGTCGTCGCCTGAGAGTGTCGTGCGGCGGACGGAGTGTCTCCGCGGGCTCCCGGCGGCGGCGGCGAGCCTCGCGCCGCCCGCCTCGATGCCGCGCGCGGCCGCAGTGCGCCCCCACCCCGCGCACCCGCCCGCCCGTCCCGTCGACGCGCGCGCAGCGCCGCTCCTGCGCCACCGCGCGCTCCGCGCCCGCGCTTGCGGCCCGTGTTCCTGTGGGCGCGCCAGCTCGACGGCACCGTGCAGGAGGTCCGCTGCGAGGACTACGACGCGCGCAACCGCCTCCGCATAGCGCGCACCGCCACCGGCTGGCGCGTCATCCCGCGCACCGAGATCTACAACGCGATCCGCTTACCGCCGCCACCCGCGCGCGAGCGTCGTCGCCGGCGCCGACGCTGTGGCCGATCCCGTCGCGCGCGCCACCCCGAGCCCGCGCCCGCGCTGTGGCAGCCCGACCTGGAGTCGCACATCCCGTCGCACACCATCGCCGTGCCGCGCGCGCTCCCCGAGCCCACGCCGCTCGACAACCTGCTGGCCGTGGCCGAGCTGGAGTTCAACCAGCAGCTGGACGCGGCGCCCTACGCTTTCCCTTCGCCCGACGACGCGAGGGACGTCATGGCGTTCCAGCTCGGCGAGCCCAAGCCGCCCGAGGACGCGATGTACTTCGAGCGGAAGGCGCCACCCGAGCGCGGCGACGAGTACGCGAGCGAAATCGCTCACAAGGATCTCTTCGATACCATAAGTGAAGTTCACTATCTGCCGGAGCTCGGTGGACCTCACGATGAGGAGTTGCTAGAATCGTTAGTGGAAAAAGGTTGTGAAGATAATCAAATCCTAGTCGACCAGGCCCTGGACAAATTGAATCACCTCGTGCACGGAGCCGGCGAGTACAACGTCGAGGACGACATGCTCCTTAGCAATGCTCCGGTTTCGGATATCATAAACCGACTCGAGCAGACGCTCGAATCGCCCGGACATAGCAGTATTACCGCCGCACAAGGTTTGCTGCATTTGCATCACATAGGAGATCACCTCTCCCAGGCGGACCATAGACAAGCCATCGAGCAATCGTACATGTCGCAGGAAGTGTTCGTTCCGGAAGACGCGTCCCAGTGTCCGATGGAATCGTTGACTGCCGCTGCTAATGAGTTACAGGAAATGAACGAGATGAACCACATAGGAGAATACGATCAGAGTGCCGAGAAGAGGCTAGACGCTGACGTTGCCGATGTACATGCCATGTGTGCAGAACAAGTACCTGATTCACTGGAGACTGATTCTGAAAAAACCTACCATGAGCTCCAGTCGCAAGCCTTGCCCGATCAAAGTGAAATTAACACACCAACTCAGGCCTCTGATGATGTCACCAGTAATGAGTGTTTACAAGTTTGTGAACAAATCTGCGGAAAGCCAGAAGATGAGCAAAATATGGAAACTAATGAGGAAGAAGCTCAAAGATTTACAGCTGAACAAACTACTCAAGATAATAGTAATTTCGATCACGATGGAGAAATGGCGAATGAAGATTTACTGCCTACAGATTTAAGTATAAAGAACGTTGAACAATCTGTAGCGCCTCTAATACTTCCGTGTGACACAGACACGCCTCACCTTGAAGACAACGTATCCGAGAAAAGTGACGAGCAGCCTAGAGACCTAACAGTGCACAGGCGGCTGCCCACTCCGCATGCGTCACCGCGAAGGACAGAAGTGCCTCGCGCGCCGTCGAGGGAGTCCGATGCAATGCAATCCCCACAACCCAGCGGGATTCCTGCCGTGCCCTCGTCACCAGAAATTTTCACGATGCCTCTGACTAAAAGCAAACAAACGTTGTTCTTGGAAACACTGCTATCATCTCCCTCCCCTAAAATGTATACCTCAGAAGTAACGATAACCAAACAGCAATGCGAGCCCCTCAACCTAGGGAAACATCGAAAATCTGCCAGTCCCACTGTCTCTAGTTGCTCGGACGAAATGAAGAAATTGAACAAAGAATTTGGAGAACCTCAAGAAAAAAAACTGAGGCGCGAATCCAGCGAGGAATTAGCGAAAGTGAGCAAAGTGTTTAAGACGGAAGATCAAATCGCCAAAAAACCTGAGCTGAAAGTTGTTAAATCACCCATGGATGAAACTACACCGCTTAAACAGTTACTAGCTTTAAAATCAAACCCTGAATTGAACATTCCAGATCCACTATTAGTTCCTAAGGATAAACTAAATTCTATTCTTGTCGCCCCGGGCAGGGAAATACCAGCGTTGCTCGTACAGAGGCCTGAGCTCAGGTTGCCGCAAGCGTTCGCTTTCCCGGCCGTCTTACAGGATCCGGATATACTTGTCGTCTCATTATCGCAATTAGAAACGATTTTAGAGAACGAGGAGCTGAAATCTCCATCACCGAAACCTCCAAAAGATAAGGAGCCTAAAACTATCACGTCGTCCAAGAACTCTGTTAGTATAGAGAAATCCGGCACACCACAGCCCGATCAAACTAGTCAACCTAAACCTATACCTTCGATGGATGCTCTTGCCGGTGACATTGATGCTGCTACGTCGGCTGCGCTCAACCAAATGCTGTGGCTACCGTATTTAAGTCAACTAGAGGCGATGGCGGCTTGTTCTCAAAACATGGATTTTCTAAAAGCTTTAAATTCGGCAGGATACACTGGACAAAATTACCCAGACCTGTCACAAATGTTCAACCATTCTAATCGCTTTATGGGCGCGGGTGGTTTCCCGATGATGCCACCTATGGATTACGATAATCGATTGCAGTTTGCGATGTGGCAGGAAGCGATGTCGCACGCGAATTCGCAAAGATCTAAGCAAGGGGCGATGGCGGAGCAGATGAAGGAGCTATCGAAATGCACAGACGTCCAAAACCCGTACGTACATTCCACGAAAAATCACCCGAGTAAAACACAGTCCTCTGCCCGGACGAGTCCGATAGCGCATAATTATAATAACCAGCGGTCGATGGCTCACAACCCGTTTCTACAGGGTATGTACCCGGGCATGAATCCGAACATACGGCCAAATATGCCTCTACCTGGGTTGCAAATCCCGTATTTCAATCCTCAAATGATGGGTAACCAGCGGTCGCCGCGGACCGGACAGCAGAAGAGTCCGAGCTCGCCCTACTACCCGAATAACAACTACTTGCAGTCGGTAAAACAGTCGGAGAGTCACAATCACCAGCGGAGTTCCTCGCAAGAGTCTCCGAGACCGAGGATAAGTGTGAAGTCGTTGCACAATCTCCTGGAGCCTTCTGCGGCGGCTGCGTCTGGGGTCGGGTCGTCTCGACGGGGTTCTGCCACTCCTACGTCTGTGATGGGGCGGAGGAGAGACGAGCCTGAGGTCGGGAGCACCACGCCGCTGGGAGAGCCTCCGCCGCACATGCCGCCTCATCCGCACGACCCTGCGTCATTCCACCTATGGCACCCCCTGTTCGGCAAGTGAGTTTTAATATTATAGGCTACAATCACATTATACAGTTCACGCTCATATTTATTGAAGGACCGATTTTTCAATCTCTGAAAATTGGAAACATGGACATGACATGGTATTTATTCCTCCAAGATTGTTCAAGTCTATGAAAACGTCTTTATTATAGTGCGTAAATTTTCAGAAAGGACTCACCATTTTTGCTTTATGTGTACGATTGACACAGCAAATATTATGGCGAGTCCTTTCTCTAAAGTTACGCATTATCGGCGATTGGCAAATCGAGTTTTATCTAAGCTGTAAACTGTAGTCATTACGCATATCTCGCAAATAATGAGAATGGACTGCATAAATTCCTTAATAATGTTTTTCAGGCGTCTTAAAATTCATTCAGCGATCAAAAAAATCATCAATCAACTTGTTGAATTGAAACTAGATCTATTATCTCATCAAAGCTCTCCGAATTTTCGTCAGAAAGCTATAATTTAACGCGTATCTCGCAAATAAAATGAGATTGGACTGATTGCATTTTAAATCGTCAAATAATGTTATCCTGTTTTCAGGTTTGGTTACATTTTATTACCTAATACGGCATTTTGTAAAGCCATCATTTCCTTTTATGGATGGAACATTAAACTGTAACATTTTATAGCGGAAAAACTTCTCTCAACAATAATAATAGAAATCTGTTTGAAAATGGGAACTTTTAGAGGACCTTTTTCTCTATAAAATGTCATACTGTTAAATTCTTTCAACTATAGTCCGCTTTGATATAAAATAGGAAATTCTTAAAATGTATTTTAGTACATTTTGTGGAATTTTGTAAACGTTAAAATATTAGGAAAGCGAAATATCTGCGCGAACAAAACACCGACAAATGTTATCGAGAGTCAAAGAGACTCCGCTCTACTCCACTCTATCTGTTTGCGCTGATCCTTAGGCGTATCTACTACATTTAACAAAACATTTATGCTAATATATCTATTGCCGGCTCACTACAAAGCACGAGTCTTCTCTTAGAGTGAGAAGGGTTTTGGCCATAGTCTACCACGCTGACCAACTGAGTTGGTAGGTATTGGCTAACTTCACACACTTTGACAACATTATGGAGAACTCATGCATGCAGGTTTCCTCACGATATTTTCCTTCACCGTTGAAGCAAGTGATATTTAAGCGATCATAACTCGAAAAAGTTAAAGGTGCGTGCCCGGGGTCGAACGCCCGACCTCCGATTAGGAGACGAACGTCTTAACCATTAGGCTATCACATACTTACCTTCGCAAAAATATATTTTTTGTAACGATTTCCTTGAAATAATAAGCCATGTCAAATATTAACATAAATTACCTACCTACCTACCCTTAACCTAATACCTATACAACACAGGACATAAATAATGTATGAAGATATTTGGGCATACGTTTTACATGCAACATATCAATATATTAGATACTTATTTCTTTTCTATTTCTTACTTATTTAATTTATGACTCCCTGGCGCAGTGATGAGCTGAGGTCATAATATAGGTAAGCGGGGGGTTTCGGATTCGATTCTTGTAGGGGCAATTCGGAAGTTTATAGTTTTAGATAATATTCTAGTTAGAATTTTTATTTCACAAGTTTAATATAGCAAGATTTTCTTTTTCGCATATGTAGGTATAGAAAAAATCTAAAGAATTTTGCTTCGCCATTTTATTAATAAAACAGAAAATAACGAATGCTAAAATTACACGGCTTATGTTGTTCTCGGAAAGAGGAAAATGATGTTTGTAAAATGTAGAGCTCGCATCCATCTTGGTTTTCTCGGACATTTTCCGGACCAACGGAACAAACCAACCAACCAACGACCAATTAACCAATCAACCACCTGGATGCACTGCGCACTGCTGGTCGATTCCGGAAAAGCTGCTTCAATCATTATTACAATCTCAGTTTTTGTGATTGGCTGAATTTATAGTATTCTTGTTGCAACAATCCATTGTAGCCAATAGTGAGCTAGTGTCGACCAATCAGAAGTAATTGCGATTGTCAGCGTATGCGTAATAGCTGATGTCAAAACTACGACGGTAGTTGTTGTTACATCAAAAATACTTACCATTTTACCCAATCACAATAACTGTAGTAATGATTAATGCAGCATAATTTCCGTTATCGACAAGTTGCATTGACCATTCCAAACAAGATTACCGTAAGTTAACCGTACTTTTGACAAGACAAAAATTTACGCATAAGACTCATCTTTTGAGCATGTGTAATCACAACAATTATTGCGATTGTGATAATGATTGATGCAGGTTTTCCGGGATCAACCTACATCTTAATTGACTCTCTCACTCACTATTGGCTAAAATGTTTCAAAAATCCGTTTTCTGGAATTGGATCAGAACTTCCATACGATATGGCAACCCTACAACGTACAGGATTACGTCCAGGAAAAACTTTCATTTAAACCACCCCTTTTCAAATGGACAAAGTTTTCCGACCCTTTGCACCCACGCGCTTTAACTCCCTCGCGTTAAAAAGAATTAAAATTCAAACAAGTAGGTACCTACCTATTAGTTAGCGAGCGCTTTGGAAAAGTGAATTGGGTATTTTTTATGTATAAGCCTTACAAAACCATAGAGCTTTTTATTTTATTTTTTATTCGAGAAAAGGGTTGCACCGTTGCCCACCCTTCGGAATATTCTTATACCTACGTCCTGCATTGCTGGAACAAAAACCGGTCAAGTGCGAGTTGGGCTCGCACACGAAGTGTTCCGTCCCGTACTATCGTATAAGGTTGTGTACTTTTTATTTTATTTTTAATTTTCAAGGCGGTCATTTTGAAACTTTCATAGGTTAGGTAGGTAAGGTTGCATTACACCTGTAAGTTTTATTCACGTAACTAGCTTATGTAATTTGACAACTAATTACTGAGGTAAATTTATTTATAAGAGTATTTACTTTAGTAAATTTGTCGTAAGTTAATCATGTAAGCAACTTACGTGAGTAAAACTTACAGGTGTATCCGCGGCCTAATAGGTAGAGAGTTTAAATTTTCACAGTGTGTATTTCTATTACCCCTATAACAACATACTAATAAAAAAATGGGCGCTGTAATTTAAAATATATATATATATATATATATATATAATATTTCCTTATTGTTGAGTGCCAATTAGCTACTCAATTATATTACGATCTAGCCTAATGTATGACTAATAAGTAATTTTATTTTAACCTAAACTTATAAATTATCTTATATACTAAGAAATTGTCCACTGACGCATCTTAGTCTTTCTTGATTTGAGATATGACACTTTGTTCACGTGTTCTTTCAGCACTTAGGTACACTATGTACACTATCACTAATCACTATACACTAACTCAAAAGGTTTGGTCCTTTTTAGTCTTCTTACTGATTCCGTTACGTCAAGCAGCTGGATTGCTTCAACGTTAACGTGGTGGTGAAGCCTATAGTCGTGGGCTTTGGCAGATTTGGTGATAACTTTATGGACGTATTCAATTTGAAGGTCCCTATGAATATCATCATTTCTGATGTACCAGGGTGCATTTACAATATTCCTGAGTACTTTGTTTTGGAACCGTTGGATGATTTGGATGTTACTTTTTTTGGTACAGCCCCACAGCTGTATGCCATAAGTCCAAATGGGCATCAGGACTTGTCTGTACAAAAGAATCTTGTTGTGTATTGACAGCGAGGAATATCTACCAAGTAGCCAATACATCTGTTTATACTTTATATCAAGTTCTTTCCTTTTTTTCTTGACATGAGCTTTCCAGCGCAACTTCACATCAAGTGTCATACCAAGGTATTTAGCTGTATCCACGTAGGAGATTTTTTGGTCGTTTATGAAGACAGCGTGATACTTTTTTGTTTTATTTGTGAAATCTATATGAACTGACTTTGATTCATTTAGCTTTATTCTCCACTTTTTAGTCCATTTGTAGACTTTATTTAGCGCTATTTGTACGTTACCCACTGCCTCTTCATGTGTGCCTCCTACGGCCATAATGGCAGTATCATCAGCAAAAGTGGCAATAGTATTGTTTTCAAGGTCTGGAATATCGCAGGTATATAATAGGTACAGGACCGGCCCTAAAACACTCCCTTGCGGAACTCCAGCTTTTATACATTTAAGCTCAGAGTAGGCATCTTCTTGTCTTACTCTAAATGCTCTATCTGTTATGTATGATTCCAGGATATCTGCGAATGATTTGGGTAGCTCGTTTCTAATTTTATGAATAAGACCTTCATGCCAAACTTTATCAAAAGCCTTTTCAATATCAAGAAATACCGTGGAACAAACTTTCTTTTCTTCAATTGTTTTTTCTATGGTGTTAACAATTCTATGTACTTGATCAATAGTTGAATGTTTCTCTCTGAATCCAAACTGATGATCTGGTATCAGGTTTTTGTTTTCTAATATTGGTTTCATCCTCTTCAGTAGGAGCTTTTCGAATAGTTTTGACATAATAGGCAACAAAGAGATAGGCCTATATGATGTTGCTTCATGAGGTGGTTTTCCTGGCTTAGCTATCATAATGACCTCGGCCACTTTCCACACATTAGGCACGTACCTGAGTCTAAATGCAGCGTTTATTATTGTGGTGAGCTTAACTATGGCTTTCCTTGGAAGGTTTAATAAAATTTCTCTCGTAATTAAATCATATCCAGGAGCTTTCTTGGGACCCAATTTGAGCTTTATTTCTCTACATATTTCTTTGGGTGTCACTAGTTTGATGTCTACATCTTCTTTGATTTCCCTAGTAGAGTCTTTATCAATTTCTTCTCCTTCGTATGGCTGAAATATATTCTCTAAGTGGTCTGCAAATCGTTTAGCCTTTTGGTCGTTATTTATCGCCCACTCATTGTTTTCTTTTTTAATTGGGGGAATATGCATTAGTGACTTGTCCATATTCTTTGTCGCTTTCCAGAGTGAATAATTGGTGCTCCGGTCATTTGTCAAATTTTGAAGGTAATTGTCCATAGTTATTTGTTCATACTTTTTGATTTCGCGCTTGATTTTTTTTGTAAGTTTATTCAATATTCTTTTATCTAATGGAGATCTAGTCTGATGCCATCTATTTCTTGCCCTTCTCTTTTCAGTTATTAGGTTTAATATATGTTTCGGATACACTGTACTTTTAGGTATATTTTTATATTGTGATGGAGTATTTTTCCAGGCCGCTTGTTGTATGTCTACAACAAATTGATTGACCTCTTCATTTAGTTGTCCTGGACATTTTAATGGTACTCTTAGATTAATGCTGTAATTCAGTTCTTGTTTAAAGCCATCCCAGTCCGTCTTTTTACTTGCTAAGGTCGGAGTAGGTTCTTTAAATAAGATTGTTTCGCTTAGTGTCAGTAATATTGGAGAATGATCAGAGCTCATTTCATGTCGTTCTTCGATTCTAAGATATTTAGGTGATATATTTTTGTATATAAAGAAGTCTATTAGGTCTGGAATTTTACCAGGGTCAGTCGGCCAGTATGTTGGTTTTCCAGTGCTAGCTACATTACATTTCAGTTGCTTAATTGCTTCTAGTAGTTCTTTTCCTTTAGTCGTAGTTAATCTAGATCCCCAATAGGTATTTTTAGCGTTGAAGTCACCTCCTACGATAAACTTATTTCCATATTGTTCTAGAAAACTAACATATTTATCTTTTTTTATTGAGTGCCTTGGCGGACAATATATAGCTACTACTATTATTGGATACAGCTTTGTTTGTACGTGTATGGCCACAGCTTGAATTTCTTGTTCTTCATATTTGCTTTCCTGGAAGTGGTAGAGATTTTCTTTGATAATTACAGCACTGCCACCCCTAGCTCTATTATTAGGATGTAACGCATGGTAGACTTTATATCCTTTAAATCTAACGAATGACTCTTTAGTGAAGTGTGTCTCGGATATCAGACACACGTCAATATTTTCCATATTCAGGACTACTTCTAGCTCGTGCTTATGTTGGAGTAGTCCGTTAGAGTTCCAAGCCATAATTTTGAGGATGTTATTATTCATTATTTCGATTTAATTGTAGCTTTTTTGGTGCTATCTTCAAGTTTTTTTAGTCGCTCATCAAAGGAAGACATGTATTTTAAAATTGAATCTAGTTTACTTTCAAGATTGTTATCTGTCTGTATGTTAGATTTAGCTGCAACAGTTTGAGCATATGTGATTTTATTTGACGTAGTATTTTTTGGAATCTCTTGTTTTTTGTTAATATTATCATTAGTTCCTAGTTTTCCTCTACTTGCTGCGGATTCTTGTTGCTGTCTATATGGTGCTGATGACTTTTTAGTAATATTTTTTCTTATGCTTTGCATTTCTTTGGCTATCATACATCCCCTATAATTTGCTGGGTGTGTTCCACCGCAATGCACACACTTTGGTTTCTCATCTGCTGGTTTTTTGCAGTCTTTAGTGAGGTGTTTTCCGGTGCATTTTACACACCGTGGTTCCCGAGAGCAGTATTTTTGTGTGTGTCCATAAGATTGACACCTTTTACATTGAGGTACTAACTTCGATGTTTTTAGGGGTTGTATTTCTACCTTGCATCCTAGGATAGACTTAATATTGTGGATTTTGTTGATATCCTCATCGTGATTAAACGTAAGCATAAACATATTGAGTGGCTCCTTGCTCTGCCATCTTAATTTGTTTGCCACGTCTTCTATTTTAAATCCTTTATTTGTGAGGTCTTCCATTATTCTACTCGGTTGGCATGTATAATGCAATTTTTTTGCCATAACTCTTATTGGCCTTTCCTGCTTATTCTCGTAGGAATGCCAAATACAATTATTTTGGGTTAAGAGCTTACTAATAGTTTTATAAGCGTCTTCATTTTTTGTATTAATTTTAACTGTCTCCTTACCCATCATCTTCACGGTGAATGAGTCCTCAGATGAGTTGTCACTCGGCAGACTTGCAGTTATTAAATCGTAAAACGATTGATAGTCTATCACAGCCGATACGATAATGGGGGGCGGCTGAGGCATTTTTTTAGGTTTCCTTCCTTCATGTTTATTTTCAGTATCAGATGCCTGAGTCTGAATGGGAGACGTGTTCAACTTCCTTTTTTTCCTGCCTTTTACTCTAATCCATTCAGTTTCTTTAGCGAGCTCTTCCTCATCAGTACAGTAATCAACCGGTTCAGTTGAGCTCTTTTGAGTAGAGCCAATATGCTCGGAGTATCTAGTTGATTTCGATCCTGACAGGGCTTCAATTTGCCTTTGCAGCTCTAAAATCTGCTCATTCATGGTTTTTATACTGAGCTGAAGGTTTTCATTTTCCAGCTTTTTTTCCTTTAGTGCTTTATAAATATTCACGTTCTCTTCTGACACTTGGGTGAGTTTCGTATATAGGAATCGCTCAGTATCCGTAGTTAATTTAACTTTTTGATGCTCGCCCATTGTTGCAGTATAGTACTAGTATAGCTGCAATACAATATTTTAATTTAAAATAATATGTATTTCACAGTCCGAATCGCGGTAACTGGGTCATTATGACGCACGCGGTAAGTCCGGCGCGGCACGCGGGCCGAGTCAGCGATTTTACGTTTTAGCACAATACGCGGTTGTTATTGACAGAGATTGAACACTACCTACGTCCTGCATTGCTGGAACAAAAACCGGTCAAGTGCGAGTTGGGCTCGCACACGAAGTGTTCCGTCCCGTACTATCGTATAAGGTTGTGTACTTTTTATTTTATTTTTAATTTTCAAGGCGGTCATTTTGAAACTTTCATAGGTTAGGTAGGTAAGGTTGCATTACACCTGTAAGTTTTATTCACGTAACTAGCTTATGTAATTTGACAACTAATTACTGAGGTAAATTTATTTATAAGAGTATTTACTTTAGTAAATTTGTCGTAAGTTAATCATGTAAGCAACTTACGTGAGTAAAACTTACAGGTGTATCCGCGGCCTAATAGGTAGAGAGTTTAAATTTTCACAGTGTGTATTTCTATTACCCCTATAACAACATACTAATAAAAAAATGGGCGCTGTAATTTAAAATATATATATATATATAATATATTAATCGTTGTTACGGTTAGTGCGAGTCCGACTCGCACTTGACCGGATTTTTAGGGATCCGTACCTCAAAAGTAAAAAAAGAACCCACATAGGATCACCTTGGTTGTCTGTCTGCCTGTCTGTCTGTCGTGTCTGTCAAGAAACCTATAGGGTAGGTAGGTAAGTAGGTACTTACCGTTAATCGTGAAATTTGGCAGGTCGGTGGGTCTTATAGCACAAGTAAAGGAAAAAAAACCGAAAACCGTGAATTTGTGGTTACATCACTTCCATCACAAAAAAAAATTTCTTGAACAAATAATCTACTAAACCACATCATAGATGGCACTGTCCGGTCATTAACTTGCACGAGGTCACTAATGGTGGGCTAGGTGTGGGATTAAAAAGTGTTATTTCTTGTACCTCGCACCGGAAGACGCAGCGTTGGGAGACCCCCACTAGGTGGACGGACGACATCAGACGAGTCGCAGGGAGCCGCTGGATCCAGGCGGCGCAAGACCGTGGCGTGTGGAAGTCCCTACAAGAGACCTATGTCCAGCAGTGGACGTCTATTGGTTGATGATGATGATGATTTCTTGTCCGACGGCACGGAACCCTTCGTGTGCGAATCTGACACTTGACCAGTTTTTTTTATCTTGCTGGAATAAAATTTGACCTAGGGTTGACGAGTAGGCATTATTATCATGTCAAGCATTTTGAGCCTCAATAGCTCAACCGGTAAAGGAGTGGACTGAAAACCGAAAGGTCGACGGTTCAAACCCCGCCCGTTGCACTATTGTCGTACGTAGCTAGCACAAGCTTGACGCTTAGTTGGAGAGGAAAGGGTCAAGGGAAATATTAGTCATTTAACATGGCTAATATTCTTTAAAAAAAAAATTGGGTACCTACTATAAATCATTAGGTATTTCACGATCTGATACGTAGGTATATTACCAGTTTGACATTTACGTGGAAACCTACCTATTTCCAAATGCCCTTATGCCCTATACTTTTGATTACCTACCCAATTTACGTCAATAACAAAAATAGCAGCAACCGATATAAAGGTTGTGTTAGGTTAGTTTGATTACGTTAAAAAACCTGCCAAGTGCGAGTCAGACTCGCGCACTGAGGGTTCCGTATTGCAGTCGTATTTTATCGACATTTTGCACGATAAATCAAAAACTATTATGCCTTAAAATAAATAATAATCTGTTTTAGAATGTACAAGTGAACTCCTTTCATAAAAAGTATAATATATAATATCCCACTTGATAGGTAAAGTAATCTTACTTTGAAAGTTGAAAATAGCAATATTTGTTCGTGAACACATTTTTTTCTAAAACCAGCCTCTCTGTCCGTCTAACTACAGAAAATATTATATTAGTAACTCAGTTTGACTAATTCTGGATATAGATGGTTGATTAAAGATTGAACGTGTCCAATCTATTTAGATAATATTAGAAATGATGCCCACGACTTCGTCCGCGTGGATTTAGCTTTTAAAAATCCTGTGGAAACTTTTTAATTTTCCGGGATAAAAAGTAGCCTATGTCCTTCCCCGGGAAGTAAGCCATCTCGGTACCAAATTTCGTCAAAATCGGTTGAACGGTTTAGCCGTGAAAAGCTAGCAGACAGACAGACAGACACACTTTCGCATTTATAATATTAGTATGGATTATGTCAGAATTCGAGGAGTCACATTTCTGATTTGGAACTCTTAATTTCGTTAGAAAACTATCTAAATCGAGTGTGTCTGACCGTCTGACCCAATTAATTCTGGATATAGATGGTTAATTAAAGATTGAATGTGTCCAATCTATTTAGATCTTACTTATGTCCGAATTCGAGAAGTCATATTTCAGATTTGGAACTCTAATTTCGTCAGAAAACTATCTAAATCGAGTGTGTCGGGCCGTCTGACCCAGTCAACTCTGGATTTAGATGTTATTTGATTAAAATGATTAAAAATGTATCGTGTCACCTCTAAAATTTGCCAGCATTCAGAAAGTCACAGATTTGGGACTCTATTTTCGTTTGAATTTTCTAAAACGATTCTGTATGACCGTCTGACCTAGGTCGACCTATTGAAGTTAGTGTTCAGAAATAGTGTCTATTATTGGTTGAGGTCTGTCCGATAGCCGAAATCTGTCGTGCCATCCATTAGGGATATTTTACCCGTCCCATTTGGTGGCGAGACACGACCGTTTAGATCTGAGGTCTTTACAAATTTAAATGAAACTTTTCATTTTCTTTTTATTTAATTTTAATAAGTACAAGGTACAAGTTAGTCTTTGACTACTGACTACGATCTCGTAGGCGGCACGGCTTTGTCGAACATTTGATTTGATTTGATTTGATTTGATTTATACATGAACCTTGAAAACATAACACTTCTTTTTTTGGCAGTGTGTAAAAAAAACTAAGGATTTAGTAATGTTCACTAGGCCGCAGCCGTGGTAACAATATACTAACTAACACCTGCGTTTAATAGATTTCAGGATACCTAAGTACTAGACTAGATTACAGTGTGTTTATTGATTACTTCTACGACCTTATCACAAAAATAGAATCTAATATCTACGTGTACAATACGACGTGGCTAGAAGCGATTGGGCCTTCAATATTGTAATCTCTACTAATATTATTTTATACTAAAGATTTGTCTATTTGTCTAAACTCTGAAACTACTGATCCGATTTTAATAATTGTTTCATACCATTAGAAAGCTGCTTTATCCAGGAGTAACATAGGCTTAGATGAGTGGATCAGCTAGTCTATATATCTCTATATATGTATATAAAAATGAATCGCTGAATGTGTTGCTGATCGCAAATCTCGAGAACAGTTGAACCGATTTCGCTAATTCTTTTTTTATAATATTCCTTGAAGTACGAGGATGGTTCTTACGGAGAGAAAAATTTAAAAAATTGCCTGAAAAAGAATCGACTTTTAGGCGGTACGAAGTTCGCCGGGGCAGCTAGTTATAGTTATTTATATAATTTTTACAAAACAATAAACACCGACTTTAATACCTAACCGTGTTTGTACACTAAAAATTAAAAGAAGAATTTAATTTATTACCGAATATATATTATGTAGGTATACAAGAGTTAATATAGTTCTACTTATCATATTTTTTCGGGTCGGTGCCAATTAGCTTATTAGCTGTGCGAATCGTCTACTTCATATTTTTTGAGACTCCGCAAAGGCACCTCATCTTCTTCGCTCTGGGCTGGTTTCCGCACTTAAACGTTTCCGTCTGTTGTGCGTGCATCGCCCCTCCCCGCTGAAGTCTTCACTCCAGCCATCCAAGCTCGCTCCAGAAGCCGAGTAGACCGCCCAGGTTGCCGAGGGCTTCATGGAGTGAGGTTGGGGAACCAAATGGCGCTCGCGTTGTTCTGCCACGCCCGTGCACTCCAGGAGCACGTGTGTTTCATCGACCTCCATGCAGGCCCTGCACAGAGGACTGTCGGTGACACCTATAACAAAAAAGTGTTTGTTTAGTGGGCTATGCCCTGTTATGAGTCCCACCACCTTCCTGAGTTTACCTCTGTCCAGGCGGAGCAGTTTGTTAGTTTGCCGTTTGTCTATGTTAGGGAAAGCCTCTTTGGCTTGCCTGCAGTCTGTTGTGTTCCCATGGTTGGGAATGCTCTTTTAGTGTTAGTTCATGCAAGCTTCTTTCGAGGTAATTTACTAGATGGTGCAACCTCTATTAAAACTTAACCTTATGCTCTGTTATGAGCCCGCACCTCATTGGCATACGTGTTTCAGGATTTTTGGAAATCTAACCCTCATCACATTCAAAAAATGCACTCGAATGAAGCCGGGGCGGCTCAGCTAGTGTAAGATAATTGCAAAGAAATTACACGTTATAATAAATTCAGAAAGGACTGTAAGGCGTTGTTTGAAGCCTGAATATAGGTCGCAACTCAAAACCTAGTAATTATACGTAAGTGCCCGCTTTGAAACAGTTTTAAAATTGCCATATCGCTCACATTCGGTGCCAATATTCATTTACATTTTACTTCATACTAGCTGATTCTCGCGACTTCGTACGCGTGGATTTAGGTTTTTAAATATCCCGTGGGAACTCTTTGATTTTACGGGATAAAAAGTAGCCTATGTCACTCTCCAGGTCTTTGACTATACCCATGCAAAAAATCACGTCAATCCGTTGCTCCCTTGCGACGTGATTGAAGAACAAACCAATAAACCAACAAACAAACACACTTTTGCATTTATAATAAGGGTGCCCACTGATTAACGAGTAACCCTGAGAGCCGGCTATGGGTTGATCATGATGATGATGATGATTAAACAAGTGTTTCAAATATGTTTTTTTGTTAAAAAAAAAAAAAAACAGTTTTAAACAGAAAATGTTTTTTTCAACAATGATAGTGCCTGTACCTAATAAATAATTCTACCACGCTGCTGGTGTCGCGCTCTGTTTGGCCAGGCCCTTAGTAGGTACTAATAAAGGTATAAATTATTCAGGCAGCCTAAATGGTAGGACCTATAAACTTATACAATGTCTGTGCCTAGTCGTGGGAAGCCGCCATTTTGTATTTCCATGTTCTGCTATCTTGACTTGATTTTATAACAAATCAATAGTTTTGTAAGTAAACATAAACTAAAAATTGGTATTTTCAATTTTCGAAGTAAGATAATTACTATATCAAGTGGGGTATCATATGAAAGGGCTTCACCTGTGCATTCTAAAACAAACATTCTAAAAGAAAAGGTGACTGACTGACTGACTGACTGACTGACTGACTGATCTATCAACGCACAGCTCAAACTACTGGACGGATCGGGCTGAAATTTGGCATGCAGATAGTTATTATGGCGTAGGCATCCGCTAAGAAAGGATTTTTGAAAATTCAACTCCTAAGGGGGTGAAATAGGGTTTTGAAATTTTGTAGTCCACGCGGACGAAGTTGCGAGCATAAGCTAGTTTAATTTATATGCATCATAGTTTTTGAATTATCGTGCAAAATGTCGAAATAATACGACTGTAGTACGGAACCCTCGTCGCGCGAGCCTGTCTCGCACTTGGCCGGTTTTTTTTGGTCTTATCATAATATCAGTAATCATCAGTAGTAAGTATCACCTGTCTTCGTTTTTGCTAGCGTTCTGGTTACACCCTGTATAATCTTTTAAGGGATCCGTGATTTTCTTTTATGGTACCCATGTAATTACTACCGACCATAAAAACTCCAATTAAAGCTAATTCAATACATTAACTTTACCCATATTATTATTAAATCACGGAAACCCCTCGGGCTCTAAAACATGCCAAATTCATTATATGCCTTAAAGAAAATAGGTAAATATTTGAAACAGTTTGAAAAATTTAATTAAGCCTTCTCTATAGCTACATATACATTTTACATACATCCTGAAATCTGTGACGCTCCAATAAAATGCTCTATCCCTCTCCATCACACGTGACATGTGTATGTTCGTTACGCTCGCACACGTCCGCCCTTGTGATGCCTACATTGATTGCGCCCGGGACGTATCTTCATTGATTTCCCTTCAAAGTTACGGGATACAATAAATGCACGCAACTTCCTCTGTGTGGAATAACATAACTTTATAAGTCCCGCAAATTGCTAATGCGCGTAGCCGCCATTTTAGTGACGTCAGCACTAGACTGGAGTTTCGAGATGATGGTATATTTTTCATATTTTTACTTAAATATCGTCAGTCAAATGACGTCATTTCGATGTTAATGAGACATGGTTCCAGCGCAATAGCAATGGGACTTATACCATTAGGGCGATTGTCTAAAACCTGCATCAATCATTATTACAATCTCAATTGTTCTGATTGGCTGAATTTGTGCGATTCTTGTTGCAACAATGCATTGTGGCCAATAGTGAGCGAGCATTAACCAATCAGAGATGATTGCGATCGTGACATTGTAGCTGTCAAGCAACCGCGGTAGGGCCGCAGGCTCAAGTTCGGTCTGGGATGAAGTAGGTAAGTACTGTTCCCACCTCTGGGATGGATCTGCTAAGTACCAACTCAGTGAAATTAGACCCGAAAAATTGGTGACTGGATGATGCCCGCGACTTCGTCTGCATGGATTTACTTAGGTTTTTTTAAAATCCCGTAGGAAGTCTTTAATTTTTCGGAATAACAAGTAGCCATGTCCGTCCCCGGGATGTAAGCTAAGGTCTGTACTCTGTACGCAGTTGAGGTGCGCTGCGCGTCGCTGCAGTCGGACTGCAGTGAGCGTCACTTCAAGCCGCTCACGGTGCCTACCGCACTACAACTGCAGTACGCGGCAGCTCGCGTCATTTATATGCCCGTTGGCGTACGACCAACAACGTCGCAAGATGAGCGACATTGAAGAGGGAAAGGGTGGAAGCCGACATCCTAGGGGTTGGGAATTTTAAGGATATACTTCTAAGAGCCCGTCATGTGCCAAAAATAAAAACTACATTATGTATTTTGAGGTCTATCACGCCTGTACATTAAATACTTAACTCGATGCGCGTGTATCTTATCCGAGCGCCGTACGCATTCTGAAGCGACGCGACGCGCCGCTGGGTATGTCGCACTAGCGTCGCTGCACAGAGCGTTACTGCGCTGCGCTTCACAATATTCACACAGCCGCGACGCGCCGCAACGCGCGGTGATGCGCCGCTCTAGTGCGATATGCGCCATACAAAATTATAGAAATAATATTTTGACAATGCAGTGACGCGCAGCGCAACTTAGGTGCGTACAGACCTACTTTGAGCCCGTAGTACAAGATTTTACGTCTCACCAAACGAAACCAAATTCTAGAGTCGAAATACTTCCGCGTTACAGTAAAATGGACCTAAACAGCCTTGAATTGAAGTCAAATATTCAATGCCACTGATTTTAATTTCGCAATGTTTCCGCTTGGAGCGCTGGCTGTAGAAGTGTAGACAAACTTGAGCTTTAAAACAAGGCATTTAAGATCCAGTTTACTGTAACGCGGAAGTATTTCGACTCTCGAATTTGGTTTGGTTTGGTGAGACGTAAAATCTTGTACTACGGGTACTGTACTGTACCATCAAAATCGGTTGAACGGTTGGGCCGATCTCGATTGGGACACATCCGCGCGTCTTCCTTACAAGTTCTTGTAAATATAAAGAGTTTGTTCTACACGCTGCCCGCCCCGCAGGACGCACCCGCTCCCACCTGGGCCGCAGACTAAAAAGTAGAGCCATTAAGGTTCCCAGGAAGCTTCATTCACGGTATCTTTGCAATCGGGACTGCGTAAATTGCTTCCTGAGATCCGCAGCTCGCAGTCCTCGCTGCGTAGCGTGGTGTCTAATTACTTTTTTCCTTTTACCACCAAGGCTTTTAGGATTAAGCTTAAGGATAACGTAATTATGGTAGACATTTGACGTAATGATAAGCTTGAATGCATAAAACGTTTTTAAAGATACCTGTCCAGTGTCCATCGAAGCAGAGCGGAGACATGTTCCTGCTGAACAATCAGATTTCACAGAAATGATGCAATTATCACTTCACCTCTCAATAATCTGATTAGTCTACACTCTACGAAGCACATCTCCGCTCCGTTCCGCTTCAGTGGACAGGCACCATTTAGATAGAGGGAGCTATGCTCTGAGTTTCCCAGCATGATCAAATCAGAAATGAGGAGATCCGTAGGAGAACTAAAGTAACCGACATAGCTCAACGGGTTGCGAAGCTGAAGTGGCAATGGGCAGGGCACATAGTTCGTAAAACCGATAGACGTTGGGGTTTCAAGGTGCTGGAATGGCGACCTCGCACCGCAAGACGCAGTGTTGGAAGACCTCCCACTAGGTGCACGGACGACATCAGACGAGTCGCAGGGAGCCGCTGGATTCTGGCGCAAGACCGTGGCGTGTGGAAGTCTTTACAAGAGACCTATGTCCAGCTGTGGACACTCTATTGGTTGATGATGATGATGATGATACATATAAATATAGGATTAAAAACTACACATAACACGGGGGAACTAACGAGGCTCGAGGTTGTTTCAGTTTAATTATCCCAATTAACTGACGGCCATTAATTTGTTTACTGCCCACCTACCGGCAGTCGGCTGCGATAAAATGTACTGATGAAAACTGCTCTATAGTCTATATATAGTGTAACATACAAACAGATATACAGATTCGCCGCAAGGTTATCTATCCGTTTCGATATACTTACCTACCTATCCATTATTATAAATGCGAACGTGTGTCTGTCTGTCTGCTAGCTTTTCACGCTTCATCCTTTTTTCCTTTTCACCTCAAAACGAAAAAAGGATCACTTCGTTGTATATCTATCTGTCTGTCGTGTCTGTCAAGAAAACCTATAGGATAGGTACATCCCGTAGGACCTAGAATCATGAAATTAGGCAGGTAGGGTAGGTAGGTCAGGTCTCATAGCACAAGTAAAGGAAAAAATCCGAAAACCGTGAATTTGTAGATACATTAAAGATATTTTTAATTGTCAAAGTAAGATAACTATACCAAGTGGGGTATTACATGAAAGGGCTTTACCTGTATATTCTAAAACAGATTTTTACTAATGTTTATGCATAATAGTTTTTGATTTATCGTGCAAAATGTCGAAAAAATACGCCTGTAGTACGGAACCCTCGGTGCGCGAGGCTGATTCGCACTTGGCCGGTTTTTTCTTTTACATCCTTTCTATTAATATTTAGACTACCTAGGATAGTTACCTACTACGAGTATTAGCTTGAACTAGGCCGCGTGCGGCTCGGATCGGTAATGTGTGATCAGCATAATACCTAGGCCATTTGTTGTCGTAGAACTGTCAAATGTTTGTGGGTGACAGCTATCCAGTGTGGCCATTTAAGGTGACGCAGGACGCTCGACCGAAATTGGCAGCTCACGTGGGTAACATGTTTGCTTTTCACCTGACATTGTATGAGAAAGTTGAGAGGCACGATGATTTTCACTGAAATCAAGCGCGCGAAAAGGGTTTAGTAAAGTATTTTTGAGAAAAAACTGCTGAATTTGTGTTTGCAAAGTAAAGTTATTTCAACTAATGAATAAATTAACTACGTTTAATGATAAATTGTTTTAGAATTTTCATATCCCTAGTCTTATTTATTTACGCCCAAAGTTGACATTAATTTAGTTTTATTTTTAGTTAGTTTTAGTTAGTTTTATTTTATTTTTAATTTAGTTTTATAATTAACAAACTTTTAAATCAGTATTTTTTCAATGTTTTTATATCTCAATAAACCTAGATAGAGACGTGATAAATCAATATAATTCTTAGTTTTGTGCGTACAATATCGAATATTGTTGTAATTTCCCTTCTACGTTTGTATGAAGAAAGCACTGAACTGAGTCCCCTTAAGGAGTAAAATTAAACTTTGGTAGAATATCGATACGTAATGGAAAATCACATCGGCTCTTTCAAAGCGTGGCTCTTTCATGCACACTCTCCCCTACGTATTTCTTTCTTGTATCCATAAATAATCCATGCCGAGATCAGTAGGCTAACGGTAATGGCGTCGGTTACGGTTATGTAGATCACTCGTCAGTCAAATACGTATGTATGTATTGTTGTTACGTGCAACCCGGTCAACCACCTCCGACCGCTCGCCGTGACCTTTGCTAACTTCTTGTTAGGTAATTGCTGTAATCCGAGTGTTTAATTGATTTAATCCTTACTGGTATCAATTTCGGAAGTTCATCATCATCAGATCAACCCATCGTCGGCTCACTACAGAGCACGGGTCCCCTCTCAGAAAGAAGGGTTTTGGCCATAGTCTACCATGGCCATGTGCGAATTGGTAGACTTCACACACCTTTGAGAACATTATGGAGAACTTTTCGGTATGCAGGTTTCCTCACGATGTTTCCTCAACATTAATTAATTTAACGGTTTAAAGCAAGTGATATTCAATTACTTAAAAACGCACATAACTCCGAAAAGTTAGTGGTGCGTGCCCGGGGTCGAACTACCGTCCCCCGGTTAGAAGGCAGACGTCCTAACCACTAGGCTATCAAAGCTCACAGCAATCAGTAGGTATCGCAGTTCACAGCAATTTCGGAAGATAAGTTCTTTAAATTAGGTCAGGAACGTCGTAAAATCATGTCTATAAAATCATCAAGATGCAGTATAAAATCCAAAATACAGCTGTGAATACGTTTATAAGTAGGTTTTTACCTGCTATTTTTTATTAGGGTTCCGTACCTCAAAAGGAAAAACAGAACCCTTATAGGATCACTTTGTTGTCGCACGTGTGGATTTAGGTATTAAAAATCCCGTGGGAACTTTTTGATTTTCCGCGATAAAAGACCTACCAAATTTCATGGTTCTAGGTCAACGGGAAGTACCCTGTAGGTTTCTTGACAGACAGACAGACAACAAAGTGATCCTATAAGGGTTCCGTTTTTCCTTTTGAGGTACGGAACCCTAAAAAGACACACCGAACTGAGAACTTCTTTCTTTTTGGGAAGTCTGTACAAAAAGAAACCCACCAATTTCCATAGGAATTCCAACCGAGATTGAACCGAGGACATCTCGTGCGCAGCCGACTGGCATCATCGAATCGACCTCACTTCATTTTGACCTTTCATTAACCTTTCCCACACTACACGGTACGTTTTAGAAACAAAAGGATAACAAAAAGCCCTGAAACCAGATTATCATCGGTTTCACAGATTAGCATCATAATACTAACCATGGTTACGTACCGGTACGTGCATACCTACCTGTTGTGCCTATTATACAGGGTGTAACCAGAACGCTAGCAAAAACTTAGCGTTATTGTTATACTACCTAAACACAATCCAATACCAAAAACCACTTGCCTGATTTTGTAGTTTTAGTGATTTAGTATTTTTCAACGCCGCAATGTATAGCGTGCAAAACTCGGGTCAGTGCCGAATGGCCTACTTACGCAACGTTCGTTGATCTCTCAGTCAGATTATTTGCAATGTATCGTGAAATTTTACAAAATATAGGATTTTTTTTTGGATTTTTTCGCGGCTTTTTGGTGTTATTATCATATTATCAGTAGTCATCAGTATAGTTATCACCTGTCTTCGTTTTTGCTAGCGTTCTGGTTACATCCTGTATACTAGAGATGCTAGCATTATTGCTACTTTAAATCATTTTCATGTGGTGAAATTATTTGTCTTCAGAAATTTCACAGGTGATTTTTCACAGAAAGTGATTTTTGAAGAATTAAGTAGCTTTTAGCGTTCCCGCAAACTCTGGCTACGAGGCGACCCGTTATTGACAGTAAAACATTTTTTTTAATTATCTAATATGGAGTCTAACTTAACTTAGTTTGCTTAAAAGATAAATCACAGAAACCTCGGAGAAACGCGTAAGCGCCGCGACTAACGCAATTTCATTGTCAGTTCGTCGCAAAAAGGTCGTATGGGCCGCGCGTAGTGCACCGCTTACGCATTTCAGCGAGACGCTACTTGTTTACCTTTAAAACTAAGGAAAACTAAAATATAGGCGAACCTATATCTAGAAGTTGGATACCTAAACCTAGTAAAACCTAAAGGCTTTGGGAACGTCGAGGTCCATGAAAAGGGCCATTACACGGAAGGCTTTTAGCATTCCCGCAATCTCCGGCCACGAGGCGGCCCGTATGCTTAGTATGAGATTATCGAAACACCTTATAGTAAACTAGATCTTGTTTTCGGATTAAGAATGCTGCGTAGATCCTACTGGGCGCTACAGCGTCACCGGGTGGGGTGGCGAGCGCGTACTTCACCTGGGGGTGAGCCCTAGGGCTCGATGAGAAATTAGGGGGTATCACTTGAACCACGGCTTAGGATGACATTGAGATGGATGGATTGGTTGGACTTGATTAGTCCGTAGGTACGTCGCCGAGACGGTGGTATGAGTCCACGTCCGGGTGACGAAGACCTCGTCTTCGCCAGCAAAGAAGCCGTAAAAAGGTTGAATTTATGTTTTGCCCTACGAGATAGTGTCCATTGTCAGTCATGGTTTGACCGTCGGGGTTGTTAGGTACGTGCTTAGGGCGTCTTTTATTGGGGAGATCTGGACTACCTTGAAATTAAATCTTGACTACCTTGTTCATACATCTACGTTGTGAAATTAAAATCAGTGGTAGGTATTTCATTTTTCACCGTTATGTCCATTTTTCTTTGACGTTCGACTTTCGAATGCTCTCAACGTTGTCGAGACGTAAAATCTCATACTAAGCATACCGTATTAGACAATAAAACAAAATGTAAGTATAGAACTACCGGCCCCAAGTCAGTACGTAAATACGAACGCAAAAGGCTTTTAGAAAATGGAAGGCTGTTAAGGAATTCTGGATAGCTTATTCTGGGCTTAAAACGCATAAAATTCGGGTATTTTTAAAGGATTTTTTCAGCTTCTAGTGAACCGATTTTCATAAAAGCTAAGCCGTTTATCCTGTCATGTTATTTATTTATAGCTAAGGACAGATACAGCAGAAATCGGTGCACGGAATTCTGCTATAATGACATATGGTTCGACTCCACCATAAAATGTATAGCTACATAAAAAATCACTGCAAAACATTTTAAAACTACAGTAAATTTCTTTTCCTTTATAAAAGAGACAAGGCGACAGTGAAATCGCGTAAAAGCAAACAAATTTCCACATAATTTATGTGCGTCGACTTTTTCTTTGATCGCAATAATTATAGAAGCGTGACATCTACGAGCAGCTTGAGACTGTTTGATGGCAGAATAATTTTGTACGAACTATATATATATTCGTATAATCGTCAACCGATAGACGTTCACTGCTAGACATAGGTCTCTTGTAGGGACTTCCACACGCCACGGTCTTGCGCCGCCGCCTGAATCCAGCGGCTCCCTGCGACTCGTCTGTCGTCCGTCCACCTAGTGGGGGGTCTTCTAACACTGCGTCTTCCGGTGCGAGGTCGCCATTCCAGCACCTTGGGACCCCAACATCAATCGGTTGTACGAACTATGTGCCCTGCCCATTGCCACTTCAGCTTCGCGACCCGTTTAGCTATGTCGGTTACTCTAGTTCTCCCACGGATCTCCTCATTTCTGATTTGATCACGTAGAGAAACTCCAAGCATAGCTCTCTCCATCGCCCGCTGAGTGACTCTGAACTTTCTTATGAGCTTCCGAGTTTGTGAGCTTTTTTTTTTTTTTTTAAAAAAAAGAACATTAGCCATGTTAAATGACTAATATTCCCCTTTTTCCTCTCCAACTAAGCGTGAAGCTTGTGCTAGGAGTAGGTACGACAATAGTGCAACGGGCGGGGTTTTAACCGTCGACCTTTCGGTTTTCAGTCCACTCCTTTACCAGTTGAGCTATTGAGGCTTTCCTATACTATACTTATACATTTGTATAGTTCGTACAAAATAACTCTCACGCACCATTTTAACTCTATGACGTGTCAAACTGTCATGTCAAAAGTACAGCAGGGCAATTGTCTAAAACCTGCATCAATCATTATTACAATCTCAATTGTTCTGATTGGCTGAATATGTGCGATTCTTGTTACAACAATGCATTGTAGCCAATAGTGAGCGAGCGTTAACCAATCAGAGAGGATTGCGATCGTGACATTATAGCTGTCATTCTCCCGCAATCGCGCAGCTGTTCACCTTTAAAATAAGGATTAAAATCGTACTTTTGACATGACAGTTGACACATAAAGTTAAAATGGCGGCTGAGAACTCATTTTATACACATATTATACTGATTCTGAGCGTAACTATTGAGTGTTCGCATCTTTTTCTTACCAATATGCCAAGAAAAGGCAATTGAGGATGGTACGGAACCCTTTGTGTGCGAGCCCGACTCGCATTTGACTGGTTTTTATTGTAAGTAATTTATGTGCGTGGACTTTTTCTTTTGATCGCAATAGAGACACCGGCGCGGCGGCGTGACATCGCCAGCCCTATGAAGTCAACTTGTTTGATAGAAGCCATGCGTTCTATTTTGAACATAAAAGTGTTTAACTATCAGTTTACGTGATCTCCATACATGCTACAAGGCGCTGCTGGCCTCATTATTTAATACCTATTACCTAGTGGCGTGCTGCTCATAGCTGAAGTGGCAATGGGCAGGGCACATTGTTCGTAAAACCGATAGACGTTGGGGTCCCAAGGTGCTGGAATGGTGGACCTCGCATCATTCATGCAAAGAAACACTTCAATCCGTCGCTCCGTTGCGGCGTGATTGAAGGACAAACCGACCATTAAAACACAATTTTGCGTTAATCTTAAATTTATAAAACCAAAAGGTGAATGACTGACTGACTGATCTATCAACGCACAGCTCAAACTACTGCACGGATCGGGCTGAAATTTGGCATGCAGATAGCTATTACGACGTAGTCATGCGCTAAGAAAGGATTTTTGAAACTTCAACCCCTAAGAGGGTGAAATAGGGGTTTGAAATTTATGTAGTCCACGCGGACGAAGTCGCGAGCATAAGCTAGTAATAATATAAGTAGGTATCTAAGTACCTAGTGATGTCTCTACCATGATGTCTGCCATCCTATTGAGGCACCTAATCTCTGTCATCAGTAACGTAGTGAAACGGAAATCCTTATCAATGGTGCAGTAATTTCGATCTAACAAGCTGTAGAAAAAAACAAATAACTGCTTTAATAATAACTTTATCAAGATATAAATAACCTGAAGACCTCTATGAACGCAGTGGTGAGCATTGTGTTCTTATAAACAGTAGCTCAAGCGTTCGATTCTCGGCAGAGGAAATTTGGAAAATCATAATTTAAAAAATTGTACAAATTATTAGTTCAAGGATAGATTACAGTTAAGTACATTAATTGATTAATTTTTATTATTATTGGTAACTAGCTGATGCCCGCGACTTCGTCCGCGTGGAATTAGGTTTTTAAAAATCCCATGGGAACTCTTTGATTTTTCCGGGATAAAAGTAGCCTATGTCACTCTCCATGTCTTTAATACCCATGCAAAAAATCACGTTAATCCGTTGGAGCGTTGCGACGTGATTGAAGGAAAAACCAACAAACAAACACACTTTCGCATTTATAATAAGGGTAGGTACCTACTGATTACGTCTGCAAAAAAAGTTATAAAAAAATGTACAATAGAGCGTTCGATAGCTCAACGGTTAAAGGAACGGACTGAAATCCGAAAGGTCGCTGGTTCAAACCCCACCCGTTGCACTATTGTCGTACCTATACTCCTAGTACAAGCTTTACGCTTAGTTGGAGGGGACAAGATTAATAAGTATAAAGTCAGCATAATAAACTTGGCTAATATTGTTTAAAAAAAAAAAAACAAAAAAAAAATGCCGTACATTCGGTTACTGACAGTCGACAGATGCGAAGATAATATAAAATCTCTTGATGTACATTGCAGGTGCAGCGGGGATTATATTGCGTCTTAAGGATCCAAAGTGACGTGTCCAAAGTTGTTAGTGAGATCAATTTACGATAATATGAAATATAGTTTGCTTTTAAAATTTATAATTTTAACAATTTTTGTAAGTATGTTTATGTTAGTTTTTACTCGTAGTTTAATTAGTGTAATTGGCTTTATGGCCGTTCTAATTAAAAATCAAAAAATAATAAAGTTAATTCATAATTTTTCGTCCTAAATATTTACTTTTCAGATAAAAACTTTATTTTGCATACATTAAAACAACAAAAAAAAACTATGTAGTATATACATACAGAAAAACTTATCACTAAAAAATTTATATTTACAAAAAATATACGCCGTCCAAATGGTCATTTATGGGCATTGTGCCCAAAACACTGGCGCTATTACCTCGCTGAACGGCAAGGCTCAACCGTTGAGCGAAATAAGCACTAGCTCTTGGGTCACCAGACGCGTGGATCAGCTTTTGGGAAACGACGTTAATAAAAGCTTTCGTGTTCGATGACCATGGGCCCAGAGTCTCAAACGCAAGCGCCGCAAATACATAGTCCTTACTAATGACTGAGTATTTACGGCGCTTAAGCTCTTGAGCTGACTCGGCTCGCTTTTTGGCACGTGCCCGATAAATGGGACGCTGCCAACGTGTCAAAAATAATAAATAAATAAATAATAATAATAGTTCGCGACAGGTTGACATGGCAATCGACCCGCACAGCCCCCGCGCTGGTCCGGCACGGGATAACGCGGCTGACGTGCGTGTGTACGGAGCGGGTCTACAAAGTCGAAATGTCATTCTAAAGGCTGATGTTTTTATTTGTCGATATTTCAACCAATATTGCTGGGGTCGTCAAATTACCCGTTATCTACATTAAAATAATCTATCAAATGTACGCGTAGGTACCACACGAGTAGAGATTAGGTACCATAAACAAACTGGCAACGTCGAGATGTGAAAGCTTCAATACCTATAGTCTATCTATCTAGGTACCCTACCGGAGTGCTACCGCCCTCAGCGTGTAACGTTTGAAGTTCAAAATCGATACAGTACATTTATTACAACTACATAGGTCCTAGGTATAGTATAGGTGTCCTAGGTAGGTATACTTTGCACGGGTGCTGACGCGGACGCCTAGGTTTGGACTAGGGGTACCAAGTTTCAAAAATTTCTAGGACAGTCCTAGAAATTCGTAGGTTTTTTAATTTTAAAATTATTATTAAAATATAAAATAAATATTAGAGAATTAAATTATTTAATACTAGCTTATGCTCGCAACTTCATCCGCGTGGACTACACAAATTTCAAACCCCTATTTTACCCCCTTGGGGATTGAATTTTCAGAAATTCTTTCTTAGCGGATAATGTCTACGTCATAGCTACATGCCAAATTTCAGGCCGATCCGTCCAGTAGTTTGAGCTGTGCGTTGATAGATCACTTAGTCAGTCAGTCACCTTTTTGTTTTATACATATACTAGCTTATGCTCGCGACTTCGTCCGCGTGGACTACAAAATTTCAAACCCCTATTTCACCCCCTTAGGAGTTGAATTTTCAAAAATCCTTTCTTAGCGGATGCCTACGTCATAATAGCTATCTGCATGCCGAATTTCAGCCCGATCCGTCCAGTAGTTTGAGCTGTGCGTTGATAGATCAGTCAGTCAGTCAGTTAGTCAGTCAGTCACCTTTTCCTTTTATATATTTTTATATTAAGACAATAAATATTGTCTGTAAATACTGTATTTTATTGTCAAAACTAAATAATTTTGTAGGCTGATATCTATTTTTTTAAATCAGGTAACCACATGTTTTTGAAACTATAAAAAAGGCAAATTCAAATTATTTTAATTTAACTTATATATTATAACTTTACCAGCTTTTCCCTGCGACTTCACTTGCTTGGATTTAGAATTTATAAAGATCACGTCGAACCTTCTCAAAATCCTATCTTTGTGGAGATATAGAGAGATCCCATCGTCATTAAAAAACCTACATGGAAAATCTCAAGTTTTGCGGCAAGCATTAAAAAAATAGACTACTACGGAACCCTCGGTGCGCGAGCCTGACTCGCACTTGGCCGGTTTTATTATATCTATCTACCTACGTAACGGACTAAGCCGCTTTCGCTCCATCGCCTATTGGAAAGCTTCCCTGATGGATCTCGGAGAGACGTCCGCACGGCTGCGTTTGAAGCTGAAAATCAATACAGCACATTTAGCACTATATACCTACTGGGTACATATAGGTATTCCCTGTACCTAAATGAAATCCCCGGTTCCTGCTAGGGCTTCCAACTTCATTTATTTTCTGGGACATTCCGAAAATCCAACTTTTTCGTTGTGTTAAACAATTTTTGGAGCTTCAATTTTTTTTGGATCGTGCCAAACTTTTAGTACAATTCCAGGTAAAAGCTTTTACAATTTTTGTCTGGCGAAGCAAAAAGCATTTTACAAATGACTAGCTGATGCCCGCGACTTCGTACGCGCGGATTTAGATTTTTAAAAATCCCGTGGGAGCGCTTTGATTTTCCGAGATAAAAAGTAGCCTATGTCACTCTCCAGGTCTTTGAGTATACCCATCCAAAAAATCAGGTCAATCCGTTGCTCTGTTGCGACGTGATTGAAGGACAAATCAATAAACCAACAAACTTTACTGTTACTTATTGTGTACTGATTTACTTCTAGTCCGCTTGAAACATGAGCCTATGACGCACAAGTGAAGTTGCATTTCAGTCATTATACTGAGCTAAGATTATTTAAGTCTGCGCTTTTCTCAGTGTAAATTAGAAGTTCGGTGTGACGTGTACCAGACCACTACAGTCTAGTGGTCTAGTGACTAGACGTAGACGTAAAAGCTTTCAAGGCCTATATCTGTCTAAGCCTCTCTCTCTCTCTCTGTTCGTTAGTTCCTCCATTACTTCAGATCGTTGAAGATTCTTTCCCTTCTGTTGGCAGCATTTTCACTATATTGTAGACTTATTGTAGAATTTTGCAAATTGCATTGATTCAGTTGGTCAGAGCATCTAGTAAGTGTGTTGTTGTTCGTATACAAAAGTTCTCAAAAGTAGAAGCAATTTAATTACATTACTATTACTATGGATATTAAATTACTAATATTATAAATGCGAAACTGTGTCTGTATGATTATTAACTGTTTTTAACAAAGTTTGGCACACAGACAACTTGTTTCTCAGCGAAGAACGTAGGCTACTACAAAGCCTTAATCTACGAGGACGATGTCACAGGCATCATCTACTTCACACCGAAATGGCTTGCTTCCTGGAGACGGGCATTGGCTACTTTTTATCCCGGAATATACTGTAAACGTCTTATCATCATATATTCAGACAAATAAATTATATTGCATTTCATTTCATGATTATTGATTGCTGTAAAGCAGTCAGTAGCTGGATTTTCATTGAGTTTCATATTTATGTTTTCAAACATGAACTCGGCCCCTACCTAAAGGTCTCTAGGGGTCGGAATACGCATTGTTATGCCATTTAAGTTTCATTTAAAATTACGTAATCTATGTTTTAATGAATATTGCACTCATTCATTAGGTATACTGATGCAAATTTAAATTTATAATGAAAGAATACAATCATTCTTTAATAGTCACTTGTATCTATATTCTATACCTATTCAAGTTTCTATAATGACTTTACCCTTTACTTTTATTTTTTTAGGTATATGTAACATAGGTATCATTAGGTATTTGTAACAGAAATCTTCATCCACGTGTTTTTCAAAAATCCTATGGGAACTCTTTGGTTTTCCAAGATAAAAAATATCATATCTCATATATTTAACTATTTTATTTTTACCTACTGTCATTCTGTCAAGTTACTCTGTACGTTATTAAGTCTGTCTGTTATTAAGTTAATCTACACTTTAATCTATTAGTCTGTAAGTTAGTGCATGTTAGTTTATAAGTAAAGTTTCACCTGTAATTGACGACCATACTGTTTATTGTATGTATTTAAATGTGCGGTCTTTTATGTATGGAAGTTGTCGGTGATAAATAAAAAAAAATTAAATTAAAATATCTCAGTCTTCAGGTACTTGACTACAAAAAACGGGCCCAATTGAGAACCACCTCCTTTTTGGAAGTCGGTTAAAAATCAGACAATCCGTTGCTCCGTGAATAAAGGACCAACCAACAAATAACCACACTTTCGCATTTATAATAATTTGCGTAAAAATAGGTAGGTAGGATGCGTAAGGTTTTTCGTATAAACCAACTTAATACGGAAGAAACTAAGGCCCATAATATTATTAATCGCACACGACATTTCTAACTGCTCTACACTATTGCATCTTCGTGACCCAAACGAAGCTTTAAATAAGTAATACATGTAGAGTAATGACAAGTAATGGGTACAATCACTTCAGACCTTCTTCAGACACGTACCTACTACCTACCTAGTACCTCATTCCTTGATTTTTATCGGTGCCTAAGTTCTTAAAAATATTATTTGGATCGGAAATTAAGGAAACCGTAACTTACCTTGATATTTGGCACTAACGAAAATATTTTTTCAATGTTCTAGTTACATTTCAAGGACCATTTTTAATCTAAATATACCTATAAAAGAAAAAGGTGACTGACTGATTGACTGATCTATCAACGCACAGCTCAAACTACTGGGCGGATCGGGCTGAAGTTTGGCATGGTATTAACTATTATGACGTAGGCATCCGCTAAGAAAGGATTTTTAAAAATTCTACCCCTAAAGGGGTGAAATAGGGGTTTGAAATTTGTGAAGTCCACGCGGACGAAGTCACGAGTATAAGCTAGTCAATTAGAAGTAAAATCAATTTTCGTATGATTCCAGTTAAATATTTTTCTATAATTTCTAGGATTAAGTACTCTTAACTTTTTCAAAAAATGACGGTAACCCTAGCTTTGCATTCCAAATTGTAGGCAGCTACCTAACTAACTAATGCTAAGAATTTCTTGTAACAGCAATTTTCCTAGAGAAATTGGAAAGGACCGTGGTTCCCCGACCTTTGCCCTCGAACTATGCGAAAAGTAGGTCTTTCTGCTCACATTACAGTTCAATCCACGCACGAATAGGTACGCCATTTTCGGTTTTCATTATTCAAGATACCTACTGACTGTTATAAAACATTTATGATTTACTAGATGATGCCCGTGACTTCGTCTGCGTGGATATAGGTTTTTAAAAATCCCGTGGGAACTCTTTGACTTTCCGGGATAAAGTAGCTGAATTTCACGTACGAAAACTCTTTGTAAAAGACTGAAATAAAAAAATTTGCTCAAAGCATTATCAAAATCTGATCAACAAATTGGCCTGAATTCCGAATTTCACATAGGAAAACTCTTTGTAAAAGACTGAAATAAAAAAAATTGCTCAAAGCTTTATCTAAATCAGATCAACAAATTGACCTGAATTCTGAATTTCACGTAGGTATGGGAAGTTGCGGACTAGCTACATGTACAGCCTTTTCCCACCATCTATAAAAGGGTCCAACTATTTCAGCGTCGAGCGTTGAGAAACGTCGAATGTACCTTGTGCGGGGGACGCCCCCCTCGCGGTCGGTCGATCGCCTCTGAGCCAGCACGGAGCGGCAACGCACGGCGCGGGGGCGAGACAGAGCGGCAACCTCGCGATCAGCTGTTGCGCACTTATAAATTCAAAACAGGCGGTTGCAAGTCCCTCGGGAGCGTAGATGTAGGGCGACTTCAAAACATTGATTTCTAAGGAGGAAAATTTGTTTCTTCTAGCTTTAATAGCCCTATATTTAGGGTGGTGCGGCCTTGTGGCGACAGCGTAGGTATCTATTACATCATTCGGTCATCCTGGCTTTTATTACATTCGGCCATCCTAGCTTTTTATAGCTGCCTAATCGTACTGTAGCGATCTTTCAAAACAACAAACGTCTAAAAAGGGCATAGCTGAAAGTTGGACTTACAAAATAAATAGAAAAGTTTTAAGCTTTCCAAAGTCCTTTGGTAATTTTGAAGTAAATTAGTAGCTAATAGCTATAGGTACTTTCAAGTCAGAATTACTCTTTCAAACAAAAATCGTATTCTTTGTAGCTTTCAAACAAAATTAATATGACAATAACAGACATCAAGTTGTAGGAAAAAAAAATTGCAGCCTACTAATCTTTTATTCGGGATGACCCGTCTTGTACTAGGACCTAGGTACAAGATAGACATCGTTGATTTGTATCATCAAAGAACCACTACTTGTTTAAAAAGTAGGTACCAAGAACAACCAGCGAGAAATTCGTCGGCTGCTTTTATTCAATTTATTTCAAGATAATTCTTCTTACAGTTCTTCAGTTATTATTTGTTGCTTTAGATTTAGATTTATTAATTTATTGCATGATTGTAAGTATAAGAGATATGTTACATAGATTATTGAATAGACGGAAATTATGCAAGAGTAGGTATTATTTGACGTTGCAAAACGATCTCTTTTAAATAACCAAAGCACCTATGTCCTGTTAGATATTAGATAGATAGAGAATTCTCTATGATTGGTAGCAAAAGGAAATTTAGTTCCTTCAGTTAGCTATTCACTACGTACTTCCTGCTCGTTATCGATCGAGTAGGTCGGCTGTTCCGGGTCGGCACTCAGCAGCCGTCAGCCGGGAGGGAACTGTTGGCAATGGGAGGAACATCATCGATCTTGTGAGAACACTGTGCTATACCACAGCTATACGTTGATGTTCTATGCCATCCAGACATGTGTACTTTTCATTAAATGTTCTTACTTACTTATTGATGACATATTAATAACTAGCTTATGCCTGTGACACAGAAATAATAGTAGGTACTAACGTACCTGTGACTTCGTCCACGTGGACTACACAACAAACCTTTTTACCCTTCAGGGATTGAATTTTCAAAAATCTTGCTTAGCGGATGACTACGTTATAATAGTCGTCTATCTGCATGCCCAACCCTATCCGTTCAGTAGTTTGAGCTGTGCGTTGATAGATCAGTCAGTCAGGCAGCTTTTCCTTTTATAAGGTGCATATCAACGATCTCCATTCCCATGATGAATTTGGAATTACTTGCTGAGTAATTTTGAGGCTAATGCGAGATTCCTATTTTTAGTGCGAGGCTAATAATAATAACCATCGTCTACAGCATCCAAGGTATTACTAAGATGCGTGGCAATTTTTTGAGAAATTTTTCCACTTGATAATAAAATGGAGAGAGCTATGCTCGGAGTTTCTATACGTGATGAAATCAGAAATGAGGAGAGTCGTAGTACAAAAGTAACCGAAATAACCAACTAGCTCGGTAACATAACGGGTTGTGAAACTGAAGTGGCAAATGGGCAGGACACAAAAATAAAAAAATAAATTAGCTCATATAACACACTGGAAATAAATACAAAGGATGTTAAATTGAATGAAAACTACCAGCTAGAAAATACAAAAAACCAATAGGAATACATAGGTAGTGTGAATTGCGAAAACCTACAATAATCATTGCAGTCAGTGTAGCAGGTGCTGCAGGCGACATCGGCATCGCACTGGAAAGCGCAGTCCTTGTAGAGTCCCTATTTGATGGACAGACGACATCAAACGAATCACATGGAGCCGCTAGATTCAGGCGACGCAATACCGTGGCATGTGGAGTGGAAGTCCCTACAAGTCCATCGACGGTAGTAAATTCACGATACCTAGTAAAATAATTCAGGAGGTACAGTACGCGGAAAAATGTAATATAGGTACATCGACCTTTAGATTTAGAAGCAGGTAACAGATTTGTAAAGCATTGTCTCAGTCGTCGAGACCGACAAAACGTCATATAAGTATGAGTGACAGAGACAACGCTCTACAAAGCCGAAATGTCATTCTAAAGGCCAATGTACATTATTTTCTGCCCCGTAGGTACTGTATACCTAATATAAGTCCCGCAAATTGCTATTGCACTGGAACCATGTCTCAATGAGATCGAAATGACGTCATTTTGACGTAAAAATGTACCATCAGCTCGAAACTTCAGTCTAGTGCTGATGTCACTAAAATGGCGGCCACGCGCATTAGCAATTTGCGGGACTTATACTACTGTAAATATACTATTCTTTCCACGAAGCTGCCACAACGTCCTTCATTTTCCGCGAAGCTCTAATAAGATTCGTTTTCCACGAAGCTTGCCACGGACCAATATCCCCGTTGAGATAAGTTTTCAGCGTACCTAGTTGTGGAAAATATTTATTGAATTTGTCGTTCCAGTGAACACCTCGCCCGAGGCATCGCGCCCGAGGTCTTGCTCTTAGTTGGATGTCATTTTTAAAATTTAATAAAAAAAGAAAATATTACAATAAAACCTTAAACTAGCCTTACCTAATTGTGCCTAGAATACTGCCTGCATTTCCTCACTGGACATCCAGGCTGATCCGTTGCGCGAAAAATGAGATAGCTCTTCTGTCAGTGAGGCTATTAATCGCAGTGAAATGTCTCGTAATATTTTTTTTGCACTAAGACTTTAAAATTGGTTTAACTGATGGGCCGTAAATAGGTAACAAGTAGAATTATTAGTTTGGGTAATAAGTACTTTACATTTTGTAGGCCATATTACAGTATATGCGCATTATGTACTTCAATTTGTAGCTAAAGAAAATGTTGAATCCTCTATTTAAGAGGCATTTTTCAAGAAATTGTTACATTTGAGAGTGCTTTAAATTAGCTAATAAATGTAAGATTCTTTAAAATTTACAATTTGATTGTATATTGATTAATAACGCACTTCTGTAATCTGTGCTGCAGCGCGAATTTGTACATTTTCACATTTTTCCCTTTGTTACTTAATTAAAACTTTACATGATCAACTTCTGTCGCATTTACTACTGTTTTTAGCTCACTCATAAGTATTAAAATAACGGTTATACCTATATATAAAATGGATACACTGACTTGTTTACATATAAATGTACAGCTCAAACTATTGGATCTAGATACTTGAATTTTACATTTGTTTGTTTTCTCTATAACATAGACACTAAGAAAGGACTTTCAAAAATTCCATCTTAACAAAAATGGGGCGGATCAGCCAGTCGGTATAAAATGGTGATCATTTGTTTCTAGAACTATTTTCCCAAGTCAGTAGACCCCTTACCGTGGCAAGCTATCAGATCGCAATCCGCACCACATTTGGATCTGATACCAATAAAGATACCACCCGTTGATTGTATCGCCTCGCTCCGGCCTACGGTATGATATCGTACTGCTCTATTATTGTCTTGTTGCGTCCAAATGTGCCATTGTGAGGAGATTTTCTCTAGGATTACTTGGATACTTGGTATGCTACTTTCTTTACGGTCTGTTATTCACTGTTTACTAGCTTTGATCGCGACTTCATTGGCTTGTACCCCACTAACTATAGCTTGCAAAATGAAAATAAAATAAAAACAATGTAATACACTTTTATCCATAGTTCCATGCTTTTTATTTTGTGTCTGACTATTTTTCAGTCTGTTACTTTTCATGGAGCTTCCGTGGACAAAATTTAGCACAGCGATAGCTTGCTTTCCGGATACTTTTATCCCGGAAAAGCAAAGTTCCCACGGAAATTTTAAGAACAGAAGTCCACGGTTGCGATGTTGACTATTATTTTAATTTCTGCAGTGTGTATTCATTTCTTAATGTACATATTATGTGTAAGTTTAGAACTTCGATCAAAATAATTCAGTTGGTATTATGATATTAAATATTTGTTTCAAATCATAATAGCTCCATACCAGAACTGCTCTAACTGCTTCTCCGCTCTACATCATTTAAATGATCATAAGAACAAAAAGTAGGCAGGTATACTTAAATAACTTTAAGTAAAAATATGTAGGTACTTAAATTGCCATATATACATTATAAAGTTTCTGAAAAAAACGCAATGTGCATTATTATAACTAAATTCTCGAATTCAACGACGTCAATCCTAATTTGTCTTATGAAAATTCATAAACGATATAATCTAGCGGCTACAAGACCTTAGAAGGAATGCAAGGCCGTAAGATCTGCGATAGCTCCAATTGCCGCCCTCTCGGTGTTCTAACATACATACCATGCCTAATTACCTATTACCTACCTGCCTAAGAAGGTAGTATATCGTACTTTCAAGTTTCAAGGATTTTATAAAGAATCCAGTTGGTTGAGAAGTTTATTTTACTAGATGATACCCTCGACTTCATCTAAGTGCACTTAGGTTTTCCAGTTTTTTTAAACTCTTTGATTTTCCAGCACAAAAAGCACCTAGCCTATATTCAATTTCGGAATGATAGTCGATAGCTATCTCTGTACCGAATTTCGTCAAAATGGCATGGGCATAATAGACAAACAGGCACTTTCACATTTATGATTTTATGTAAGTATGGATTGTGTAATTTTTATTTTCTGGCAATAATATGAAAATAATGTGTAAAAAAGTGTAAATTTTATTAAAAGCTATGATAACCTAGTGGTTAGGATGTCCGCCTTCTAATCGGAGGTCGGGGGTTCAACCCCCGGCACGCACCTCTAACTTTTCGAAGTTATGTGAGTTTTAAGTAATTAAATATCACTTGCTTTAACGCCTAACTGTGAAGGAAAACATCGTGAGGAAACCTGCATGCCTGAGAGTTCTCCATGATGTTCTCAAAGGTGTATGAAGTCTACAAATCCGCAAATGGCCAGCGTGGTAGACTACGGCTAAAACCCTTGTCACTCTGAGAGGAGACCCGTGCTCTGTAGTGAGCTGGCGATGGGTTGATCATGATCATGATGATGATGATGATGATGATGATGATGATGATGATGATGATGATGATGATGATGATGATGATGATGATGATGATTAATATTATTAATATTATTATAGGAGAGGAAAAACTAATTTTCTGAGTTTTCAACATATTGTGATATATAATAACCATAAATAAATCACTAATGTTGTCAACAATTTGAAATCATAATATTTGTTATTCTGTCGGCGTCCATGTTAGAAATACAAATATTGACACAATTAACTTGATTGGATTACAACACATCGTGCCTAATACAATTTCCTAATAGAATTTAACCAACTGCAAAATCGGATTAAATTCTTAAGTTATACTTCTATCGCAAGCGAGGACATGTTTTCTAATATAATAATTACATTATGGTCTAAGAACAGCTGGGTTCGAACTAGCTTTTGCTCGAAAATTCGTTCGCATGGCTTTAGGGTTTTTTTTTGAAAATTCGCATTGTTTTCGAAGATATAAAATATCCGATTTGTTTTTCTAGGTTGTGTTAAGGCTTTACGCATAGTTTGGTCGAAATGAGTTAAAAATTTGAGACAGAAAAAGATTAAATAAATAAAATCCGTAAAAAATCTATACTCTTACACATATTTTGTTCACTTTACTTTGGAATGAATTATATAATATGATTTTTAATTTAAAAGATTAACAAAGAAAAGAATAAATAACATATTATGAGTATTGAATATGATGCCCTAGAAAATCTGGTAAATTTGGTCACCCTACTTATTGAGAAAAAAAATGTAGATAAGTAAGTAAATTTTTAAAATAATCATAAAATTTTGCCTTCTTTTATACCTTAAGTATTTACCTATTTTCTGGCAAGTACCTACCTATAAGTTTCAAAAGTAACAATAGGTAATGAAGCGTAAAATAGTTACGCATCAATTTAAACCTGGCTAGGTAGAACGGCGCGATGACCTCGTTCCTTGTCCTAGAATTACTACAATATTTAAACCGGCTCTAGCCTCTAATCCCTACGCAAATGGAATCAGTACCTAGTAGGTACCTACCTATCGCCAACTCGACTGCACTGCTTAGTGCTTACTCTATTGTATTTTCTAATTCAACAAAATGGCGTACCTAAGAGATGACTGACTTTTTGATAGCTTTAGTTTTAAGTTTGCGTAATAATTATCACCACTATATCTTAGAAATCTAACATCTGACCATCAAAAAGAGTTATTAATTACCTATTTTGAATAAATCATTTGACTTTGACTTTGATTTATTTTACATGAGGCGGGGGGATTCTCCGCACATCCGCACGTCACCTGCGCAATCCCACGTGGGGGCTTAGGGTGTGCGGGGCGTCCCCACCCCGATTGCAAAACATGATATTACCGAGGTTTGACGAAACCGTCTAGGCAGAGCGGGAGTAGATATCTGCTCGTGTGCGGGAAGTGTGGGACGAACGAAGGAGCAACCCGAACTGTCGCACGTAGATGATGCTCTATGATGAAAAAACCGGCCAAGTGCGAATCAGACTCGCGCACAGATTCCGTACTCGGCAAAAATATACCTACTTACCTATTACAAAATCTCTGTGCTATGCTCGTGGTACGAGATTCATCGCGCAGCAGCCCAATAAACTTGCGGAATAAAAAGCTCACAACAAAATCTATCACAGGCAATAAACATTTAAAATGAGAACACAAGGGGCGGTACCACAGATAATAAGCAACACAGTATTCCAATTTCGAAACTGACGGAACATGCACGGAAGGAAATGCAGCGGGCCGCGGCGCGGGACGTTCAATAATTTGCGTGCGGGGTGCGCGGTGCAACAGCCAGGCAAGGTCAGTGTCGCCACCACGCGATCCATTCATGCCGGTGCGGATGTTTTCCAAATTCGAACACGGGGAATCATATAGATAATAAATAATAATTTTATTGTGTTTGTTTTTATTGCTTAATGTTCGGTGCACTTAGGACTTAGGTGCACTGTGCACTGTAGAGATTGTGTACTTGTGTAGAGTTTTTTTAACTGGGTTACCGGCTCTGGGTTCTAGCCCTTTTGGGCCTGTTGTGTAGAGTAGGTAGTCAAAGTCACATTAAACTATTAAACTAGTCCCTGTAAAGCTATGAGATAATTTCCTATGGCAATCCTGTTGTAAAGTACCTGAGTACCTACTTACCTACCTAATTTTTTTTTCAATGTAGGTAGGTATGTATTTAGAGTCTCAGTCTTTTTAAACAGATTTATATTTTATTTATGTAGGAATAGAGAGAGAGAGAGAGCCAGCGCGTGGCAGACCTTCCTTATTAAATAAAATATAAATAATCATTTATAAAAGCTGAAAGTTTCTCTGCGTATTGTCCCCAACACTGGGGGAACGTTAGTTTGGATGTTTGTTTGGATCATGGTGACTTTGGGAGTTAAGAGGTAATAAAGCGGTAAAAAATCTTACGGCAAAGTAAAGTACAGTTTTTATATTTATTAGGCCAGTACCTATGTACCTACCAATCTAAAGTAGGTACTTAGGTAGGTTTAATGATAAAATTGTTCTCTGTTCTTATGGCCCCGTTTCATACTAGCATCCTGTATAATTATATGAATGGCGCATTTATACCCCAACTCATAAAGTAATCCAATACAGATTATTAGGTCCAATAAAGCGAAACTAACGTAAAGTCTGTAACACACAGAACGCGCGGTGCAATGGCGACGTGCCCACCGAAGATGCTTTAAGTTGTAATAACATTTCATAATTCCATACTAATCCCTACTAATATTCTAAATATAAAAGTTTGTCTATCTATCTGACTGTGTACCTTTTCACGGGCCCGTTTGCATGATGCATAATATCGCATGGTTACTACACGTGGTACCTACCATACAAATTTTGTCTGTTATATGGTGTACCTATTATAGCGAATTAAGCTTTAGAAGGAGATAACGGATTTGTAGAGCATTGTCTCTGTCGCGGTCGTTGAGACCGACAAAACGTCATATATAGGTATGAGTGACAGACAGCGCTCTACAAAGCCGACATGTCATTCTAAAGGCCGATGTACATTAATTTCTGCTGCGTACTGTAGTTGTTCTATGTGTACCATGGACTTCCACAAAGTGACGCCTGTACCCGTAGTACAAGATTTTACGTCTCACCAAACCAAACCAAATTCGAGAGTCGAAATACTTCCGCGTTACAGTAAACTGGATCTTAAATGCCTTGTTTTAAACCTCAAGTTTGTCTACACTTCTACAGCCAGCGCTCCAAGCGGAAACATTGCGAAATCAAAATCAGTGGCATTGAATATTTGACTTCAATTCAAGGCTGTTTAGGTCCATTTTACTGTAACGCCGAAGTATTTCGACTCTCGAATTTGGTTTCGTTTGGTGAGACGTAAAATCTTGTACTACGGGTACTGTTTCGTAATCGTAATCGTAATCCATATAGTCCGTACAAAATGGCTCCTCACGCGCCATTTTAACGGGTCAACTTCATGTCAGAATCAGAAGGACGGTTCAACCTTTAAAATAAGGACTAAAATCGTACTTTTGACATGAAATTTGACACAAAAAGTTAAAATGGCACGTGAAGAGTTAATTTTACGCGTCATATACTATTTTTTTTAAATGCGAATGCGTATCTATCTGTCCGTCGACTATCTTTCCACGGTTCATCTGTCTAACCGATTTTGACAGACTTGGTACAAAGATAGCTTGCATCCCGGACATAGGCTATTTTTTATCTCGGAAAATCAAAGTTTCCACGGGATTTTCAAAATCTAAATCCTCGTAAATCGCGAACTTCATCTATTTTGGTACAGAGATAACTAACTGCCGGAAAATCGCGCGGGATTTATAGAAAACCTATAGCTATCCATACGAACGAAGTTGCGGGCATTCATCTAGTAAGACATAAAAGAAAGTCTAGAACGGAGTGTAGGATAGAAAGGCCGACATAGCTTTTCAATCTACATCGTGCTATGGAAAGTCGTGTAGCGTTTTCACATCGAAATTACTCTATGGTTTCTAATTAAATCATTGCAAATACAAATACAAATACAAATACAAACTTCTTTATTGCGAATATGGGTAAACAGTGGAGATGTTACAAAACAAAAAGGTACAGCCAAATTCTGCCTATCAGCATGCAATATGTTATGATATACCTAACAACGTGTACATAGTCTTGATAAAATTAGTCACATTATATTATATTTAGTCACAAAAATAATTAAATAATAGTATTGAATTTGTAGAAGAAAATTTTACAGTTTTTTTTTTTAAATTTATCATCAAAGTACTCGTTTATGGAATAATAGCATTTTTTTACAAGAAATTCCTTAAGTTTGTATTTCAACATACTTATACTAAGAGATCTATCTGCGAGTTCTTTTGGTAATTTATTATAGATTCTAGGAGCCATATTTATTATACTCTTTCCAAATTTCGCGGATGAGTGCTGAGTGAAACGAATTTTGTTGTTCCTTCTGGCATTCTCAGAAAAGTTAAACAGATTTTCATTCGTTCTAATGAATACAACAACCTCATATATGTAAAGACATGGACAAGGAAGTACTTTCAATTTTTGAAAATATGGCTTACATGAATCAGTCGGTTGAAGGTGACAAATAGACCTAATACATCTTTTTTGGGATTTAAATGCTCTATCCCTGTTAGCAGAATTTCCCCAAAATATTATACCATATCGTAATGTTGCAGTTACGTAGGAATTGTATGCTACCATAACTTGCAGTATTACTGTCATTAGTGTTAACAATAAAGCGAGGCTGGTTATCTATTATATTTCATCATCATGATCAACCCATCGCCGGCTCACTGCAGAGCACGGGTCTCCTCTCAGAGTGAGAAGGGTTTTGGCCATAGTCTACCACGCTGGTCATGTGCAGATTGGCAGACTTCACACACCTTAGAGAACATTATGGAGAACTCTCAGGCATGCAGGTTTCCTCACTAATCACTATGGTTTCCTTCACATTTAAATTATATTAAGTCCTTAGCTCAACACTCCAATTAGTAGAAGAAAAAATCATTCAAATTTTAGTAATGATTCCCAATCAAATTCATCTGAGCTTTCACACACAGTCGTATGAATGAAACACCGAGTAGTAGAATGAAAGCATAAAAATCCGAATAAAGTCATAATTTATGAACGCGTTTGAAATTTGAATTCAAATGATTTTCATACACTACCTATTTGCTTTTTTAATAAGTCGTTCAAAGATTGTTTTGGGATGTCATTCGGGAAATTAAATTCGGAAAACTAAGTCGAGAAGGCAAGGAGAGAGAGTGAATTGCACAAGCCATCATAAATTCAAGTCCATGTAGTTCTAGGAACTCAAAAATGAACGATGTTAATCGATTCTAGGCGTTCCTAGGCCATTGTACGCGTCACTCAATGTCTTTTTTGACAGTTCATTCATGTTCCATAGACAAGATGTCATCGTTTGTCATACGCTGTCATGAGAACATTAGGAACTGACATAGATAAAGAATACCCAACTGGTTTATTCGATGATAGAAAAGGCTTTTATATTTAATTCATATTTCATATACAAGCTCATATCATATCTCACTGAACATCGAATATGAATATTTAATATGCCTAAATATAGAACAATGGCTGCCATAGTAATAATATTACCAGATTTGCAAGATGTTCTGGATTGCACTCCCCTTTAAGAAAATAGCTCTTTCTGAGACTTATATTCCTATTCGGCCTTTTCCTTTTAATCACATTGTAATGGTAGCACACATAACAATGGTAGGAGTTTTCTTGGAATAATAATGGATCATCATCAGCATCATCATCATCAACCGACATAGGTATCTTATAGGGACTTCCACTCGCCACGGTCTTGCACCGCCTGAATCCAGCGGCTCCCTGTGACTCGTCTGATGTCGTCCGCCCAGTGGGGCGTCTTCGAACGCTGCGTCTTCCGATGCGAAGTCGCCATTCCAGCACCTTGAGACCCCAACGTCTATCGGTTTTACGAACCATATGCCCTGCCCATTGCCACATCAGCTTCCCAACCCGTTGAGCTATGTCGGTTACTCTAGTTCTCCTACGGATCTCCTCATTTCTGATTTGATCACGTAGATATATTCCAAGCATAGCAATATAAATGGGTAGATTTTTAGATTAGATTTTTTCGTTTCATCAAATCAAAAAAGAGTCCTAGCACAACCTTAGGCTTAGAAAAGTGTTTTTTAGGCACAACTACGTATCTAAGTATGGTACCTACCGCCTATTATTAGCCACAGAAAGTAGGCAGGTAGGTATTTAATAGATTCAACTGGATGTTAGTAAGCAAGCAGTGCAAGTATTGTGGTACCACTTATGGTATGGTGGTAGGTACCTACCTACTAGGTAGTGTGTTAGCGGAGCGGGCGGCGTTGCTCGCAAACCGGTATCGGTAAAAACACGATGCATTGCTAACCTTGACTGCACTGCACCGCGCATGCATTATTTATACATGCTACATTGTGTACAGACAGACACACGCACATGTGCGCATATGTGTATATCTACATATCTACCTTAATATGCTTTGAGGTTACCTGTATTTCTTTTCACATACCAAATTCTATAAAGAATCTGAAAAAATAAATTAAGCTATATTTGATTTTTTTTTAAATCACGATTAATTCAATCTGATTAAAATTAATCGATTAATGCCAACACTGCTACACCAAGGCTACACCCAATAAATAGTATGAGTCGTGGGACTTAACAAAACAAGTTCTCCTATTCCACTTCTCTGTGTCTCTACTCTGCTTCCTATACAAATACAACCCGTTTACTAAAAGATTGGACCTGGCGTCGATTATAAATTAAAAAAAAATTCAAAACTCAAGAAGAGGCAGAGAAAAATTCGTAGTAGGTAATTCGAATTTTTATCTGCCACTTCTTGAGTTATTATTTATTTTTTAATTTTTAATCGACGCCAGGTCCCATCTTTTAGTAAACGGGTTATAAATAGGTAGTTTGTCACATATAAAAGTTTTATTACACTTCGCCAGTTTTTTTGCATTTTCCTTTTATCGGTCGTCACTTTAGTTTTTATTTAAAAAACATTATCACGGAATCCAATCTGACAACCAAAAAGAACCTTATTAAAAAAAACATCGTAAAACTTAAAAGCAAAGCGTCCCCAAAAAAGAACCATCACAAAAATTGCATTCGTGTGTAAATTGACAGGTCTTTTCGTCAATAAAGTTATTTCAATGGGCCCTCATCGGGCTTAACAAGTGTAGGTATTCGGTATTTATAGCAAAACGAGCCTCACCCCTGTTTTTATCAATTAAAATGTGGCTTCAGTTCAGACTCGGAGCCGTCAAGAATGCATCCATGCAGGAATGCATTACCAACTTTAATAAAACTCAGCCAAACAAAATTCATCTGTAACTCTACTGTATAAGATGCATCCGGACTGCAAAGTGCTTGGTTATATCCAACAAAGTTACTTTATAGTTATGTCAAAGGAATTTACGCTGTAAGTTATGGAAGTTAAGGGTTAAATTGTATGCAATTAGTTGGTAATTTGTTGTTTTGTGCCACAAAATGTAAGGGAGGGCGCGTGTGCATTGTACTAAGCAATCGGACACGGCAATTGAACTTTTAAAAGGGTACGGGAGTCATTTTTATAATTGTCAAAATTGTTTGGGAAATAAAAATATTATTCCGATGCACTTAGAGCTATTATTTATTCTGTGGTATGGGTATTTTGTGAATAGGTATGTACTTACCTATTGCGGATTTTTTTGCGATTTTTTGGAATTCGGTCTAAAATATCACCCATTTTTATCGATTATATAGGTATCGTAAAGGAACACAAAGAAACAAAAATGTGAAAAGGATAGATTTATTTAGTGATTATTAAAGGATTACTAACGATACCCCAAACCGAGCATCGAAATCTGTTCACTCGCATACAAACCTACTATCATACATCTACAATATATGAAGCCTGAAAACATTGAATTCTTTTTTTTTGGGCAATCTTTGAAAGCTTTCAATAGTCGAAACTTTTCATAGGTAAATATGGGCCCTTAATTTTAAAATTAGAGTCTGGTAGGTATTAAGAAATGGAATAACTAAATGGCTATAGGCTAGGGCTATAAACACTTTTACAATTTTACAAAAAGTTAGGTAGGTACCTACTGTAGGCTTTAATAAAAAATTGTGTATTACTAGAACTAATGAAATATAAGTTTTAAATAAACCTGTAACTGATAAAGTATTCGAATGGTTATTATTTCTGTCACGGAGTAGGTAGGATAATGTAGGCATGAAAAATCTTTTAACATTTTATAATAAACTTTTATACCTACCTAGATGAAAATTTAATTAAAATATTCGTACCACAAAATGTATTAGCATATTCTTTAGAAAATTTTAATAGGTAGAGGTATTGTATATTTTCTTATCGAATTACGAACTATGTTTTTATAAATTATATTTGTACGAACTATTTATCTATGTAGGTACCTACACTAACTAATACAGTAAGATAGTAAGACCGGAATCCAAGTAAGAAGAGTAAACTTAAGACCTGCGCCAGACAAAGATGAAGTGGTCTTAGGTCCGGTGACCACAAGCCGCTAGGTGTGCAGTCGGACCGCTTCGTCCCGACCGCAACACATGCGCCCACGTGCGGTTAACCTCCCCTCTCCCTCCCCCTCTTACTACCCCTTCCCTCCTTTGCTTACTACCTTCTTGCCTCCTATTTCACTCTGACGTAATGAAAACTTATACAATACTACTAGACTACACATATTCCAAACCTCTCTTATGCCCCTTAGGGGTTGAATTTTCAGAAATCCTTTCTTAGGGGATGTATATACGTCATTAATAGCTATCTGCATATCGAATTTTAGCTCTATCGGTCCAGTAGCTTGAGCTGTGCCTTGAAAGATCAGTCAGTCAGTCTCCTTTTCCTTACATTTATTATATTTTATCCATACTCCATACTACTATTATAAATGCGAGTGTGTCTGTCTGTTTGTCCGCATGTCTAATACAGCGTGTTTAACAAAACGGAACCCTAAAAAATTGACGACCTCCCTGGCGCAGTGGTAAGCGCTGTGGTCTTTTTAGTGGGAGGTCCCGGGTTCGATTCCTGGCAGGGATTTGGAATTTTATAATTTCTAAATTTCTGGTCTGGTCTGGTGGGAGGCTTCGGCCGTGGCTAGTTACCACCCTACCGGCAATGCCGTACCGCCAAGCGATTTAGCGTTCCGGTACGATGCTGTGTAGAAACCAAAGGGGCATGGGCTTATTAAAAACTGCCATACCCGTTCCAGGTTAGCCCGCTACCATCTTACTGCATCGTCACTTACCACCAGGTGAGATTGCAGTCAAGGGCTAACCTGTATCTGAATTTAAAAAAATTAAAAAAACTGCAGTCTGGGCCCTGGGGTCCTCATGATCTAATAAGTAGAGAATCCAGTAGTGAGTAGAGATTCGTGGCAGACTACCAGCTATAACCCTATAACCATTAGAGCACGTCAATGTAACTTCGTTAGTCGTCTCGTCGGCGAGTTCACGAGACCGTAAAGCCGCGCCGTCAGCGTCGAACTCGACGTAAACTAAAATGACATCAATAATGTTCACAGTTCGAACCATCTGTATTGAGTAACTCAAATACTCGGGCACGTCGCAAGCTATTGTAGTCCCTATCGCTGAGGGATTAGAGGCAAAATTTGTATGTTAACAAAAGTGTTTTGTCATTCAGGACACTAGGGTTGACATCATAATTCTAAAGGTAATCAAAATAAAATATCAGTTTCACGCCGTACTAAATATTTTGAAGATTCGTTCCTTCATTTTTTCATACCAGCTGATCTATTAAGGAAAAGCAGCATCAATCATTACTACAGTCAAAATCAAATGAGTCAAAGTCAAATGATTTATTCAAAATAGGTAATAAATTACTCTTATTGGTGGTCTGGTATGGTGTTAGATTTGTAAGATATAGTGGTGATAATTATTACGCAAACTTAAAACTAAAGCTACGAGGGTTCCAAACGCGCCCAGGTCTGAGAAGAGCCCACAACAAACAGTCTCAATTATTGTGGTAGGCTGAATTTAGGCATATTCTTTCTGTGACAATGTATTATTTATATTCATAAGGTGCGCTAGCGATTTTCACATAAAATAACCTTAAATTACATAAAGATGTATATACATGCCAATGTACTTATATATGTAAAAAAAATTGGTTAAGTAGCCGCGCGCTCCTCGCCCCGCGCAACCCCCGTTGGTGACCAGTGACTACAGCACGTTTGTATAAGTAAAAAATAGATAAATATAGTTAAATAGACAGGATAAAAGGTAAAATTCCATTGTTAATTTACTCTATGTCTTTGCTGAGCACATAAAGAATTACAGAGTTTATTATTTCACGCACTTCTTTACTAAATTACTAGTCTGGATGCATGAAAACGCTTACCTAAAATTAAGTCGCTTAGAATTAAGTTAAAATTTAATTAATTACTTGACTTAATACGTGTAAATTAGGCTTTAGGGTTGCTTACCCAAAGGGTAAAAACGGAGCCCTGTCACTCTTCTGTCTGGCTGTCTATTTTTGGTTAGCCACTTTTTAGAAAAGGGACGACAAGTATGCGTAGGTTGGCTACCGTAATCGAAATTCGGTCAGGAACACTTTCTGTTGTATAGAAGCAGGCGTTACTTTGCGGAAGTCCATGATATACAATGAACCAAAAGCTTAATTTGCTATATTCTGCTGAAACAGGTCGAATCTATATGGTGCAACATGCAGCATGCGAAATGCACCGACCGCCTTCCCACTGCTAAACATGCAGGAAAAAGCATCCTAGGATGCTCGGGTGTCGGGGCGAAACGTGCGTCGAGTGTGTTTTGGGATTTGTGTGGTGCTGCGTGGTGGTGGTGCGTATTGCTTGCCTGGTAGCTGCTTTTAGCAATGGGAGGGCGGGCGTTGCATTTCGCATGCTGCATATTGCATAATACAGATTCGACCTGTTTCAGCGCATTATAGCAAACTAGCGTAAGCTCGCGACTTCGTCCGCGTGGACTACAAATTTCAAACCCCTATTTCACCCCCTTAGAGGTCGAATTTTCAAAAATCCTCTCTTAGCGGATACCTACGTCATAATAGCTATCTGCATACCAAATTTCAGCCCGATCCGTCCAGTAGTTTGAGCTGTGCGTTGATAGATCAGTCAGTCAGTCAGTCATTCAGTCAGTCAGTCAGTCAGTCAGTCACCTTTTCCTTTTATATATTTAGATTAAGCTTTTGGTTCATTGTACGAACACTTTATTACGTAGCACAGTTGGCAAGTGGCAACCCTGCGCGAGGAGGTCGCTAACCCCGCGTTACGAAATATGCAATATTATTATGAACGGGGGATTTGGGTCGGGTTGATCGTCTCCTGCATTTGCATTTCATTAGGGATTTGTAATCTATTACTAAGCTGTGATAGCCTAGTGGTTAGGACGTCCGCCTTCTAATCGGAGGTCGGGGGTTCGATTTATACGTGCTTTTGTATCGTCAAATGGTTTAATTTACCACTGACTCGGAATGAAAATAGATGAAAAACCATTTCCATACTTTAGCTACCCGTTCGAAGGGGCGGAGATCTAGTGAGATAAATAAATATATAGCCGTGATTGCCTAGTGATTAGGACGTCCGCCTTCTAATCGGAGGTCGGAGGTTCGATCCCGGGCACGCATCTCTAACTTTTCGAAGTTATGTGCGTTTTAATTAATTAAATATCACTTGCTTTAACGGTGAAGGAAAATATCGTGAGGAAACCTGCATGCCTGAGAGTTCTCCATAATGTTCTCAACGGTGTGTGAAGTGTACCAATCCTCACATGGCCTGCGTGGTAGACTATGACCATAACCCTTCTCACTCTGAGAGGAGACCCGCGCTCTGTAGTGAGCCGTTTAAAGTAAAAAAAATAAAAGCTACACGAATTAATTTAAACATCACTTGCACTATAAAGTGCCCTTTTAACCGACTTTAAAAAAGAAGGAAATTCTCAATTCGACGCGTACCTACTTTAGTAACCTTTATTGTTATGGACAGAAAGGCTATTTTCACACAGTATATTTACAGTGTGTCTGTCTGTCCGCCGCCCACTGTGGCGGCTAGCGGGTTGAGTGCAGTCACTTAGCAACAACCTTGGTGCGTTCCGTTGAACCTTACTATAGAACTACAAGTATACAACTATACGTACAGAACAGCGACATAAATGTTTCACTAGATGCGGCGTTTCACAGTAACGACATGTTCCAACGAACAGCAGTGTCCCCACTCCTGTCAATCAATCCGCTTTAAGGTTCCAACGCACTTGCGCTGCGCTGCGCGACTCGACGCGATGCGGAAAATATAGTTTACTAGCTGATGCCCGCGACTTCGTACGCGTGGATTTAGGTTTTTAAAAATCCCGTGGGAAATCTTTGATTTCGCGGGATAAAAAGTAAACTATGTCACTCTCCAGGTCTTTCAATATATCCATGCAAAAATCACGTCGATCCGTTGCTCTGTTGCGACGTGACAAACCAACAAACCAACAAACCAATAAACCAACAAACAAACACACTTTCGCATTAATACTATGGATACTGATGGGTACTGATATGAGTTTGTGTGGAGCAAAGCGCACTTGAGCGACGCGGTGCGGCAAACATTGTTTATTTATGAGTTTGTATGGAGCAAGGCGCTGCTGCCGCGTCGCGCAGCGCAGCGCAAATGCGTTTGGAACTTTAGATGCGGACTGCAGTCCGTTTCTACGCACATCTAGATTAGATAAGTTAAAACAGACTATAAGCCCTAAAGCTACCTATACCTACTCAAATATCAATTTACGTGAATATTTATTCAGAGAATATATATACAATTACAATTTTTACAAAATTATAACTTATCTACAAAAAGTACTCCGGATTAATGTACATCGACCTTTAGAAGGAGATAGCAGATTTGTAGAGCGCTGTCCCTGTCGTTGAGATCGACAAAACGTCATATAGGTATGAGTGGCAGAAACAACGCTCTACAACGCCAAAATGTCATTCTAAATTACTTTCGGCCGCGTACTGTATCTACCTAATGACTTAGCTAATCTATGTTCGTAGAAATTAACGGACTTCGTCTAACGCGGGTACCGATTGACAGGAGTGCGGACACCGATGTTCGTTGGAACATGTTGTTACTATGAAGTGCTGCATCTAGTGAAACATTTATTATCGCTGGTTATATATTATACGGTTGGCAGATGTGTGGTTATATAAAGTCTATATAATCGTATAAAGAGCATTGAAACCCAGCGGTCTCTATGTATGTGGAAACCCAATTTTCACAAAGAAAGGGTAAGGTTTTTTTAACAATAGAGTTTTCCCGTTATTTCACGTTATCCCAGCCAATTTTGGGTCTCAGCGATCTTATCCAGCGCTGTTTACCTACTGGAATAGATACTGCGGACTGCGTCACGCGGGTACCGATTGACAAGAGTGCGGACACCGATGTTCGTTGGAATATGTTGTTACTGTAAAGCGCCGCATCTAGTGGAACATTGATGTCGCTGGCACAGGAGTTGTACGTCGGTACGCCGAGTCCATGCATTTACAATTGGCTTTTAAAATTCATGTAGGAACCACTTTAGTACCTAGTACCCATTTTAGTACCTATAGGCTACCTATGGAATTCTAAAAGAATTCTTGATATCACTGAAGTCTGCATACATATTCCAGACAGACAGACATGACGAATCTATAAGGGTTCCGTTTTTTGCCATTCGGCTACGGAACCCTAAAAAATGAATCACTAAATGTGTCGCTCATCGCAAATCTCGAGAACAGCTGAACCGATTTCGCTAATTCTTTTTATATAATACTAGCTGATCCCCGCGGCTTCGCCCGCGTGTATATAATATAGCCTATGTCACTCAGGAATAATGTAGCTTTCTACTGGTGAAAGAATTTTTTAAATCGGTTCAGTAGTTCCAAAGATTACCTCCTACAAACAAACTTAACGACATTACCTCTTTATATAATAGTATAGATAGATTCCTTGAAGTACGAGGATGTTTCTTACGGAGAGAAAAATTTAATTCAACCTACCTCTCAATTTTCTAAACTCCACCCGAGCGAAGCCGGGGCGTGTCAGCTAGTTCATAGTAATTTTTCTTTTTATTTAATAGCTGTCTGTCATTTGGTTACAAAATTAATGTTCTTACTTAGCTTTAAAATTATATATCTACTTATATACTTAATTTTTCTTCAAATTAAAGTGTTTATGAACAAAACAAAAACTTTTAAGTTGTATCCTGAAACTTAAATGGTAAGTACTTATGGGCAATGTTATTCCTGTGTGCGCTAACTTTCTAGGAAATGTGTTTTTTAAATCAATTTCAATATACGCAAAATAATCCTTTCATAAATTGGTAGGATTTGTTTTGCGAGGGTCGGTACAACAGGCTTGAACAACACCGATAGTTTTTGATCCCAATATCCTCCCCCGGACATAAATCCCCGCTCCGTCGCCCCCGGGGATCAGTTTGTGGGATACGGGATTATTTATAAAACCTTTATGAAATTTTTGTAAGAGATTTTTAATAAAACATTGATTAAACTCGACTGAAAAGTGTAGAAAAATATTATTTTTAGGACAACAGGTTTTTCGTATGAGGTAAGTACCTGTTTGTCCTTCTGTATGCCTGTGTGTCACAACTACAGGTCACAAGTTACAACCATTTCAAAAATTAGCACTGTAAAGTTAGAACACAGGCTCGCGCACGGAGGGTTCCGTACTACAGTCGTACTTTTTCGACAATTTGCACGATAATTCAAAAACTATGATGCATAAAAATGAATAAAAATCTGTTTTAGAATGCACAGGTGAAGCCCTTTCGTATGATACCCCACTTGATATAGTTATCTTACTTCGAAAATTGAAAATACTAATTATTAGTTCATGACCACAATTTAATTTTTTTTGTGTGATGCAACCACAAATTCACGGCTTTCAGATTTTTCCCCGAATGTCTGCTATAAGACCTACTTACCTGCCAAATTTCATGATTCTAGGTCAACGGGAAGTACCCTGTAGGTTTCTTGACAGAACGACAGACAGACAGACAACAAAGTAATCCTATAAGGGTTCCGTTTTTCCTTTTGAGGTACGGAACCCTAAAAACATCGAAAAGCGCAACTTGACATTATCCAAACAAGAACAAAACGCTATAAATGATGTACCATTCATTAAATTGAACAATCACAGCGGCATATGAACTCCTGTTCCATGTTCTTGTCTGTGGGAACTTGGCTCACAGAGCCGTGCCGCGCCGCGCCCTGCACTTTCAGAGCCCCTAGAATGAGTATGCAGCATAATATCTTGAAAACCTTGACGGTTTTAAGCGAGCGAGCGTTCAAGCCTAACGTATTGCCAGCCGCGTACTACCCGGTCAAGCTAAGTTTGCACCTCGCGTCGATCAAAAATTAAAAAAAAAAAATTAATAACTCAGCAAGTGGCAGACAAAAATTCGTAGTAGGTACGTGTATCAGTGACAAAGATGCAAATAAAATAAAATAAAATTCTTTTTTATTCAAATCAACTTTCAATCAAACACACGTACTACGAATTTTTGTCTGCCACTTGTTGAGTTTTTAATTTTTAATCGACGCGAGGTGCAAACTTAGCTGGACCGGGTTGTGAGTGAGCGGAGTATCCCTATTAATCTGTGGTGAGCGGTACCAGAGTGAACTAGAGTGAGTGGAGCTCTCGGTTTGATCTTGAATACACACATCATAACAAACACAGTCGGCGGCGGCTGATATTTCGATGGGTGCGAACTTAGGGTGCGATCATTATTTAAAAAAAACTGTGTAGGTACGTATCAGAACACACATAAGAAAGGTTATTCACACTTCTTTGCTAGTTTTTTCTAAAAATTGTCTAGGAATTCGCATAATGATTTCAAAACCTTTTCAACGAGGATTAAACCAAAATTTTCTGGCTCTCGCTGTAAATATTTGAGGTACCTTACCCTACTCTGATTAAGTATTTTCAAAATAAACTTCTGTGTACCTATATCGGTAGCAGATTCCGTCGTGGGTACGATTTCAATATCATATTAACTTATAGAGAAATAGATGATGCCCGCGACTTCGTCTGCGTGCATTTAAGTTCTTCAAAATTCCGTAAGAACTCTTTGATTTTCCGGGATAGAAAGAAGCGTATGTCCTTCTCCGGGATGCAAGTTATCTCTGGCAGACAGACATACATACAGACAGACAGACAGACAGACAGAAAGACAGACAGACACACTTTCACATTTATAATATTAGTATGGATCTGGGCCTCGTTTAAAAATCGTTTTTTGCCAAGGTATGTAAATTAGGTACAGTGAAACTCGACATCGCATTTCGTTTTCAAAAACTCGCACTAGAGGTACAGATAAGTTATCAGCCAATACAATTAATGTTATCCGCTTCCGCTAAGTGCATGTGTAATGCCTTTCATTAACAACAACTGTTACCTTACTTTGTTCTTTTCCTATCTTGACTTTAGGTTGGACTTAGGTAAACTAATACAAGTATGTAATACTAGCTTATGCTCGCAACTTCGTCCGCGTGGACTACAAAATTTCAAACCCCTATTTCACCCCCTTAGGAGTTGAATTTTCAAAAATCCTTTCTTAGCGGATGCCTACGTCATAATAGCTATCTGCATGCCGAATTTCAGCCCGATCCGTCCAGTAGTTTGAGCTGTGCGTTGATAGATCAGTCAGTCAGTCAGTCAGTCAGTCAGTCACCTTTTCCTTTTATATATATAGATAAACTAATACTAAATATGTTTGCTATGTCATCATCATTATTAACCGATAGACGTCCACAGCTGGACATAGTCTCTGCTCTTATACAGGATGTAACCAGAACGCAATATTACATTCATTCCATTTATATCGTCTTCTCCCCAAAGGTTGTCTGGGAGAGATCAATATATGAATAACTAGATGATGCCCGCGACTTCGTCCGCGTGGATTTAGGTTTTTAAAAATACCGTGGGAAATCTTTCATTTTCCGGGATCAAAAGTAGCCTATGTCCTTCCCCGGGATGCAAGCTATCTCTATACCAAATTTCATCAAAATCGGTTAAACGGATGGGCCGTGAAAAGCTAGCAGACAGACAGACAGACAGACAGACAGACAGACAGACGGGCAGACAGACAGACACACTTTCGCATTTATAATATAAACTATGGATTAAATATGGATAATGGATATGGATATGGATTAGTATGGATATTCCCCTTTCTCTTCAAATTAAGCGTAACGCCTTGTACCTTAGGACTTAGGCGTAGATACGATATCTAAGCTTGCAATGGTTGGGGTTGGAAACTTTCATCATCAGCCTGTGGACGTCCACTGTTGGACATAGGCCTTCCTTAAAGAGCACCACCACACCCGGTCCTCAGCCACTTCCCGCCAGCCTCTTTATATCGTCGGTCCATCGTGCTGGAGGGCGTCCCACACTACGCTTGCTTAAACGCGGTCTCCACTCAAGGACTTTCCGGCTCCAACGGCCATCGCCTCTACGACAGGCATGACCTGCCCACTGCCACTTCAGTTTGCTAATAGTTTGGACTATGTCAGTGACCTTGGTTCTCCTGCGGATCTCCTCATTTCGGTTCTTATCCCACAGGGAAACTCCTACTTGAAACTTTGAACCTTTCGAATTCAATAGTATTTGCCCGTTGAGTCATTGAAGACTGAAGAAAATAACGTTTCGGCGGCCATTTTGTTTCTCTCTCCGTCTTAATGTGTAATCGTTAAGGTTTTATGTGACTATTTGGTGCTAGCGGAGTTATAATGGGGAATTACTGCCCCGCCATCTACCTAACAGCCGTTAAACTGGGTACAGTACCTACGCGACCGAAAGTGATGAACATCGGCCTTTAGAATGACATTTCAAGTTTGTAGAGCGTCTCTGTCACTCATACCTGCTCATACCTATGTGACGTTTTGTCGGTGTCAACGACCGAGACAGTGCTCTACAAATCTGCTATCTCCTTCTAAAGATCATTGTTCATCACTTTAGCCTGTAGCCTGAAGGTAGGTACTGCACTGGAATGAAAAAGCTTTTTTATCTATTCTAGTAGCAAAATATCGCTGGGATCCAAAATTGGTTGGGATGACGTGAACTAGCCATTACGAAAAACTCTATTGTTAAAAAAAGCTTACCCTTTCTTTGTGAAAATTGGGTTTCCACATACATAGAGACCGCTGGGTTTCGATGCTCTTTGTACGATTACATAGACTTTATATAACCACACATCTGCCAACCGTATATATAACCAGCGATAATAATTAATGTTTCACTAGATGCGGCGCTTCATAGTAACAACATGTTCCAACAGACATCAGTGTTTACACTCCTGTCAATCATAACCGCTTAGGCGCTGCATTCCGTTTGTAAAAATTCATTATTCACGTAATCATACTGGGTAGGCATAGGTAGCTTTTGTACCTATAGTCTGTAGATAAGGTGATGATAAAAAGAATACCCAGCTGAGTTTGTTGTGGGCTCTTCTCAGATCTGGGCGCATTTGGAACCTTTGTAGCTTTAGTTATATGTTTTCATAATCAATTATCACCACTGGGTATATCATTATCTTACAAGTCCAACGATTGACAATCAAAAAGTGTACAATGGCATCTATTTTGAATAAATGATTTGATTTTGACTTCGAAAACGGACAGCGCCTAAAGGGGATTATGATTGACAGGAGTGCGGACACCGATGTTCGTTGGAACATGTTACTATGAAGCGCTGCATCTAGTGGAACATTTATATCAGTGTATAATGTATATAGATAACTAAATGTAGATATAAAGTATATATGCAACTCAATCGATCTTAGATATACCCATATATCACATATGGAACGAGAGTGCACGCAAACTTGACCCTTGTTATGTATGCCACTAGACCCATTTTCGTCCGTTTCCCTGTGACCTATAAAGGCGAGGTCGGATCAATTTGCGACAAGCGAACTGGGGACTTGAAAAAAATTCGGGGTATGTCATTAATTTTAGTTTCCTGCATGTCCCATTACTTTGGCAGTCGGTTTTTTCATTTAAATAGGTAGGGATATTCCGCATTGAAAATATGGTAGGTATACCTACCTACATATTTCTTTAAGGGTCGATGTATCATAAGTAGAATATCTATAGGTAGCTCTCTATATATAAAAATGAATCGCTAAATGTGTTGCTGATCGCAAATCTCGAGAACAGCAGAACCGATTTCGCTAATTCTTTTTAATAATATTCCTTGAAGTACGAGGATGGTTCTTACGGAGAGAAAGATTTAAAAAATTGTAAGTATTAAAATTTATTTATTTATTTTAAGTATTAAAAAAAATAAAGAATCGACTGTTAGGCGGTACGAAGTTCGCCGTGTCAGCTAGTTCCTAATAAAAACAGATTTTTATTTATTTGCACGCATAATAGTTTTTGATTTATCGTGCAAAATGTCGATAAAATACGACTGTAGTACGGAACCCTCGGTGCGCGAATCTGACTTGCACTTGACCGGTTTTTTTTATTTTCGATATCAAGCAAATTGCAGCAAAAATATTATGAACGTTTTAAAACTCAACTTTGAAAAGAATAAAATATGTAAGTAGGTAGTTGGCTCTTTTAATAAAAAAACTAAGCTTTTTAAGTATTGAAACCTCACAACTACAAAATTACAAACAACGACGGAATGAAAAAAACAAAAATAAAAAGTAGACTTCGAAGGTTACAGAACTTTGTCGCGATTGAATAAGCTTTTGTATGAGTTTTCTTTACACACTGTATTATATAAAACAAAAAACTTATTTCCAACTTTATGTACCTATTTACATACTTACTTACCTGTAAGTTAATTTTTATGGCAATTAAATATGTGTTTACAATTTTCAATTTTACCGTAAAAATATGTATTTAAACTCTCTCCAATTATTGGCTCCGTAGAAAAATCTATATCTCAAATCTTAGGAAATCGATATTGATGAAAATTAAAGCGATATTTAAATTTAAGCAAAGGCTTTTCATTTAATTCAATAGGTTTAAGAAGAAATATACCTACTCACCACGACTTTTATAACTGTGATTTATAATTTTACTAGATGACGCCCGCGACTTCGTCCGCGTGGATTTAGGTTTTTTTAAAATCCCATGGGAACTCTTTAATTTTCCGGGGTAAAAGGTAGCCTATGTCCTTCCCCGGGATGTAAGCTATTAGCTAACTCTGTAGGTACCAAATTACATCAAAATCGGTTAAACTGTTGGGCCGTGAAAAACTAGTAGACAGACAGACAGACACACTTCGCATTTATAATATTAGTATGGATTATTTTTAGTGGACCAAACATTTTTGATCTTCTATCTATCTATCCATCAGTCTGTCTCTGTATCTCTATTTACTAGCTGCCCCGGTTAACTTCGTTCTGCCTAACAGTCGATTAAATTTTTTTAATTTTTCTCTCCGTAAGAATCATCCTCGTACTTCAAGGAATTTTTATGAAAAAAGAATTAGTGAAATCCGTTCTGCCGTTCTCGAGATTTGCGATCAGCAACACATTTAGCGATTCATTTTAATATATAGAGATTTTTCAATGAGGAATCCGACGCAAAAGCAAAAAATCGAAAAGCTGCACGATATATTAGCCTGGGAACGGAAACTAATTAATCAATTAGAGTATTAATTGCTGCGAGCGGCGCCATCATGTTTCTGTTTAAGCCTGCGTCCGGTCCATATTGCACCGATCGATTTAATATAAACGTCAATAACAATCATTTAAAGCGGGTTTTTACTGCAAATCTATCAATAGTCCCATCATATAGGTACACGACGCAAAAGTGCAAAATACGTGGTTTCGTAAATAAGATATTTGCTTAGGTAGGATCGGGGGTGAAAAAATCACGTCAATCCGTTGCACCGTTGTGACGTTATTGAAGAACAAACCAATAAACCAACAAACAAACACACTTTCGCATTTGTAATAAGGGTACTGATTTCAGCTACATTCAAAGATTAAAAAGTCAAAAGTCAAATGATTTATTCAAAATAGGTAATTAATAACTCTTTTTGATGGGCAGATACACTAGATTCTAGGTTAGATAAACTGTCTGGATTAAAGTTTACGAACGATACGAAAACTTTACAAGAAAAAGGTGCAACCCTATTAAGATCCCCAACACGACCTAGATCTTTAAAATAATAAGACCAATTCTTGTCACATTTTACGTTTACCCCATATTGTCTTGTCGAGTTGTCGCGGTCGCGTCACACGCCTTGTGAGCGCGCCCTAACGGGGAGCTGGGGTGGGACCACCCTGTGGGTGTTAACACACCCTGTTGGGGTGTGGGGTGTCGCCTCCCCATGCGTTAGGCAGGGTTGATGCATCGGAAAACTGAAACAGACAACATTTTAATTTTTTTTTTTTTTTTTTTTAATAGATATAGCGAGCAAGCGAGCAGGCGGGTCACCTGATGTTAAGTGATTACCGCCGCCCATGAACATTTGCAGCACCAGAGGAGCCGCCGATGCGTTGCCGGCCTTTTAGGATTTTGTCTGATGAAAAAAAAATTATGGAGCATTTTTTAAAATTACGATTAGGTACCTATGAAAGTGATGTACCTATGTAGTAAATAATTCATTAATTTATTCAAATAATGTAGTTTTTAGGGTTCCGAACCTCAAAAGGAAAAAAGGAACCCTTATAGCCTCACTTCGTTGTCTGTCTGTCTGTCTGTCGGTCTGTGAAGAAACCTATACCTACGGTATACTTCCTGTTGACCTAGAATCATGAAATTTGGCAGATAAGACCTATCTTCTAGCACAAGTAAAAGAAAAATTCTGAAAACCGTGAATTTGTCGTTACATCACAAGAAAAAATGTGTTCATGAACAATAATAATTAGTATTTTCAACTTTCAAAGTAAGATTAATATACCAAGTGGGATATTATATGAAAGGGATTTGCCTGTACATTCGGAAACAGATTTTTATTTATTTTTATGGATAATACTTTTCGATTTATCGCGAAAAATGTCGAAAAAATACTACTGTAGTACGGAACCCTCTGTGCGTGAGTATGGTCAAGTTTGGATTTCCAAAGTCGGTCACCCATCCATTTACAGACTTGGGACAACGTTGCTAAACAGTCGTACTTAATTGATTCATTTGCGTTGGCACAACAGAGTGATACTATCTTTATTTTTAACTACCTATCCTCAATCGTTGATGCTGTTCGCATCAACATCACTATCATCATCAACCGATAGACGTCCACTGCAAGGGCGGATCCAGGGGGGGGGGGGTCATGGGGGTCATGACCCCCCCTGGGCTGCGTCCAGGACCTAGGTGGACCACTAATTAAAATTATTAAACAATGTTTTTTATATTTTTATATACCTAGATTTTATGTAAGTTCCTTCAATGCTTAATCAATTTAATATAATATTTTGTATGATGGCAAAAACATTATGTTCTTGCGAACAAACGCATCCAAAATTTGAATTTTCCGCGCCACCGCTACCTTTCATCGATGTCACATTTCGTGTGATGTTCTTCAATGATTGAAGAACATTACACTGAACTTGCCCAGGGCCCACGATCGATTGGGGCCCAGTAGTCCCTGCCAGATCACCAAACTATAACAGACCAACCGATATTTTAATACCCAAAAACATATTTATTTCGATAAAATCAACGGTCAAAAAGCCATCTCAAACAAAGGACCGTAGAGATTGTTAAATAGTCAAGACTGACTTATATCCGATCTTTATTGTCTTTACTGATAACGCAAATGATAGAATATTTCATTCTTTTTCACACTTTAAAAAAAATTCCTGACAGTAAAAACCTCTAAAGTAAAAAATAATGTGTATTATATACCTATAATGTATTGGTCGGATTGGTCCTTTACGTTTATTATTTATAGTAAAGTGTTTATTATCCAAGCGCTCGTTGCATCTGGGGACCCCTAAAGATAATAGAACTATTCTTTATACAACAGATGACTTTATAGTTTTTAGTACAAAATTTCTGGCATTTATCTATATCGTAATACAATATTTCTGACATTTATCTTTTCTTTTTTTGTAAATAATGTCATAAATTTTGCGCTCGCTTCGCTCGCACGTTCTGTTCACTACGATTATCCCTTCCGAGATGCAAGCTATCACTGAGTAGTATCTACCTACCTACATTTGGCCGTGAAAAACAAGATGATAGACAGACAGAAAATTTCGCGCTCGCTTCGCTCGCGCTTTTGCTCTGTATTAGTTGTTGCCCGCCCGCAACCTTGTCCGCATTGATTTAGGTTTTCAAAAAACCGTAGGAACTCTTTGATTTTCCGCATAAAAAGTGTATGCAGGTTTCCGAGATGAAAGCTTTCTCTGTGTATTACCTGGTCAAAAAGATAGACCGTCAAATGGTAACAGATAAGTAGATAGACACGCTTTCGCATTTATAATATTAGTAGCTACCTTATGATTTTTTCGTAAATATATGAAAAATTTCGCGCTTTTACTTTATATTGGTTGATGCCCGCAACTTCGTCCACATAGATTTAGTTTTTTTTAAATTTCCGTGAGAACCCTTTAATTTTCCGGGATAAAAAGCCGTTTCCGAGTGTAAACTATCTCTGAATAGTACCAAATTTTGATTTAGAATATGGACTTTGAAAAGATAACAGATAGATAGAAACATTCGCATTTATAATACGTCTAGAACGTGACTTGTCTGCTTTCTTTGCCTATTCCAAGAAAATAGTACCTACTCTGTCAAGATCATAGGGGCCCCGTTATTCTAATGTGCCGGGCCTCCAATAGGTTAAAGACGGCCCTGCGTGCGGGTGTGCGGGGCGTCCCCCGTCCCCCCCAACCCCCGCTCGTCATACCCCGATTACCAACTCGACCTGTCGCAAGAGGTCGAGATGTTGTGACTTGACCACGACTACGTGACCCCCCCCTGGCACAAAAGCTGGATCCGCCCTTGGTCCACTGCTGGACATAGGTCTCTTGTAGGGACTTCCACACGCCGCGGTCTTACGCCGCCTGAATCCAGCGGCTCTCTGCGATTCGTTTGATGTCGTCCGACCATCTAGTGGGGGGTCTTCCAACACTGCGTCTTCGCGTGGTCGCCATTCTAGCACCTTGGGACCCCAACGTCTATCGGTTGTACGAACTATGTGCCCTGCCCATTGCCACTTCAGCTTCGCAACCCGTTGAGCTATGTCGGTTACTCTAGTTCTCCTACGGATCTCCTCATTTCTGATTTGATCACGTAGAGAAACTCCGCACATAGCTCTCTCCATCGCCCGCTGAGTGACTCTGAGCTTTCTTATGAGGCCCATAGTTAGCGACCACCCACATAGCCCATAGTAATAACTAGGGATTTCTGCCAACCCTATGTGTGGGGCGTGCTCCGGATTTTTTCCGGAACAAAAATATCTCTAATTGGTATTATTGCCAAGTAACGGGATCGGCAGTTTTTGCCACTCTTTGATTCCGCCATGTTTGATATATTTGATACATTTGTTTATTTATATTGCGATGTTTTTGCTTTTACGATTGTTTTGTTTGCTAATTGAATGTATGTATTTTTCGTCTGGTAGGTAAATAAATACCTAACGTTCTTTTTAGGGTTCCGTACCCGAATTGTGCCAGTATAACATATTGCATGCTTTTTTGTTCTTGTAAAATCTCCACTGTTCACCCAGATTCGCAATAAAGAAATTTGTATTGTACTAGCTTCTATGCTCGCGACTTCGTCCGCGTGGACTACACAAATTTCAAAACCCAATTTCACCCCCTTAGGGGTTGAATTTTCAAAAATCCTTTCTTAGTGGATGCCTACGTCATAACAGCTATCTGCATGCCAAATTTCAGCCCGATCCATCTAGTAGTTTGAGCTGTGTGTTGATAGATCAGTTACTCAGTCAGTCGGTCAGTCAGTCACCTTTTCCTGACTAACTGATCTATCTATATATATATATATATATATATATATATAAATAAAAGGATTTGATAAATAACAACGTTGATAACAAGCAACAATGCTAAGTAACTTATCGAATCATAACAGATAGATTGATCATTATTTTCAGCCCTTATCTAGCCCGTTAAAACCGTAAAACTATAACTATAAGTAAAACATTAACTGTAAACACTTGCAATTAATCATACAATGTAATAGTTAATAGTAGGCATGGCTAGAGACACGTCATAAATTCCATCAAACGGCTCTCAAAGCCCCGTTATATTACGAGTAGGTACGATCTTCAAACGCACTGTGAAGCATCATATTTTAGCATCGCAACTAATTTATGTTCTAGAAAGTAGCAATTACTGATAACTATTAATATTATAATGTTTCTAACGCTTTGTTAATCTGAGATCTTGCGTGTAATATATCTTGCGATAATTTCATAGATTGGAACATAAATTCAACCCAAATATGTTTAGGGGGTGAAAAACGTTTGTTGATCGATTCCGCTCTTTAGTATACGAATTTTGACCCTTCCAAAAGGAAGAGATTCCTGATATAGCGTGCAGGTTTTTCCAGGGATCCTTAGTAAAACAGGGCCAGTTTTTTTATTCTTCATCCTTTACGCAATTTACGTAAGCACCTTCTTGCCTATCGACAACCTCTAGGTAGATATCAATATTTACAAAATACAGTGTCTCTCTGTCTGTTACTTTTTGACGAATTTGACGATTTTGACGAATTTTAGCACAGAAATAGCTTATCCCGAAAACGGATAAGGCTACTTGAAAGTAGCCTGCTTCTCTCCTCCTGAACTTTCCGGGATAAATCCCGGAAAATTCAGGAGATTTTTAAACTCGAAACTCAAACTCAAATCATTTATTTATTCAGATCGGGTTCTGATTGTCACTTGCTGAATTTGTAATACATTTTGATGTAGTGGTGATAATTAGTTATGTAAACTTCAATTCAATTCCCAATTATTGGCTTTTAGGTGTGCCAGCTGGGCACAGAGTGTTTCGCCAGTGTCACATTTATGGAGAAGGTACGAAGTTACGTAAACTTAAAACTAAAGCTACAATGCTGTAAAAACCTAAATCCACGTGAACGAAGTTGTAGGCATCATCTAGTCCATACTAATATTATAAATGCGAAAGTGTGTCTGTCTGTCTGTCTGCTTGCTAGCCTTTCACGGGCCATCTGTTTAACCAATTTTGACGAAATTTGGAACATATAGCTTAGCTTGCATCCCGGGGAAGGAGTCGGAAGGACATAGGCTACTTTTCATCCCGGTAAATCATTTTTTTTTTTCAAATTCAAAACCGGATTTTCAAAAACCTAAATCCACGCGGATGAAGTCGCGGCCACAATCTATTAAAAAATAAAAGTAGGAAATATAAATTACCCTTGACAGAACCTTTCTTAATTCACTAGAAGGTTGTTATTGTAGTTTCAGGAAAACTTACAAGCCAACATTAAAACCCTAATGGCACTAGAGGGGCAAGAGAGTGCCAGGGGGAGGGGGGGGGACCTCACTCAAGACGTAACTAAGTATAGTTTCAGACGAAAGAGGTTCTTGAGGAGGTATTCGGTTTCTTCCTTCGACGAAGAAATCTGCCCTTGTTTATTTTTCCTCCCGACCAACCATGTCTCATTAACATCGAAATGACGTCATTTTGACGTCAGCCGAAATAAAAATATACCATCAGCTTAAAACTTCAGTCTAGTGCTGACGTCACTAAAATGGCGGCCACGCGCATTAGCAATTTGCTAGCCATATAAAATGACATATTTTTCAAATAGGGCCGATGAAAACAAAGATCAATACGAACATTTCTATACCTGTCTAAGTAATCCCTATAAAAACATCAAACTTTTACGTGAAACCCTTTAAACCCAAAACCAATAAAACAAATACGGCATCTGTCATGATAGGAGTTAAAACGTCAAAATAAATGATATCCAAACAGCACAGGGCCACGGTAATGTTCATATAACATTACCGTGACAGGGCTGACAAATGACAATCCTACAAGTTGGACTTAAGTAGGGATTAACTTATCTGTTTTTATGGTTTAACCCCTGAATAAAATGCTTTTTAGGGTTCCGTACCCGAATTCCGAACCAGTGGTAGTTGCAGTTGACGATTCAAAAATACTTGTAAAAATTTAATTGAATAAAATACTTATTTTTTATTTTATTTATTTATTTAGAAGGTTGCGAAACTTTAAACTTTTTATTCCGGAAAATCAAAGAATTCCCACGGCATTCCTAAAGGCCCACCCGTTTAACTGATTTTATGGGTACAGAGATTGCTTTCATGTCGCAGAGATTTCACATTAATTATTCCGGAAAACAATTTTATTCCGGAAAAGCTAAGAAATAGTTTAAAAAAACCTAATGTTTCAGTTTACCTAAAGAAATTCTTGCAAATATTATTTCTAAATAAAAATCAGTCAATTGCGAGTCGGACTCGGACACGAAGAGTTCCATACCATCGTATGAGAAATAACACTTTGTATTTATTTTTAATTTTCTATTTGAAATTGCTATTTTGAAATTTTTATTAAGTATCTAGGTATATTATGGCGGCAATAGAAATACACATTCTGTGTAAATTTCAACTGTCTATTACTTTATATACTGTTCATGAGGTACAGCCGATGACGGACGAACGGACAGCGGAGGCTTACTACTAGGGTCCCCTTGGCACTCTTCGGGTACGGAACCCCAATATATTTATTATTAAACCTGGTATATTATGTATTTTTTTTCATTTGCGCTATAAGTCCCGCAAATTGCTAATTCGCGTGGCCGCCATTTTAGTGACGTCAGCACAAGACTGAAGTTTCGAGCTGATAAAGGACGCCATTTCGATGTTGATGAGTCATGGTTCCCGCGCAATAGCAATTTGCGGGACTTATACATGAAATGTAACTCCATCTTCCTACCTAGGTAGATTTCCCATGAATTTCCGCATAAACTAAATATCGTATTACCTCGAGCCTAACAAAGTTAGCTGGCATCCCTATCAGCGCCAGAACTACGCACCCCTGACGTAACAACCCCCCATCCCTCCCATGAGTCGTCCAAACGGTACACACCCCCCTTTACAGTTACACTCACCCCCACCTTTCCCGACCTCGCTTGCTCAGCTGTGAGGATCCGGGTTCGATATTTACCTAAGTATTTAGGCTTGGGCTACTCAGACTTGGGCGCGTTTGGAACCCTCGTAGCTTTAGTTGTAAGTTTGCGAAATAATTATCACCACTATATCTTACAAATCCAACAACTGACATTCGAATAGAGTAATTTATTACCTATTTTGAATAAATCATTTGACTTTGACTTTGACTGAGATTTTTAGGCATAATTTCGCTGTACTCTGTTGTCACTGTTGTTCCGTTGCTACGTGATTGAAAGACAAACCAATAAACCAACAAACAAACCATCAAGCAAACACGCACATTTATTATAATACTAGCTTATGCTCGCGACTTCGTCCGCGTGGAATACATAAATTTCAAACCCCCATTTAACCCACTTAGGGGTGTAATTGCGATGGAATTGCGAAAAATCCTCTCTTAGTGGATACCTACTATTTACAAAGTACAAAGTACAAAGAACACACCCTCCAAATTTCATGTCTCTAGGACCAGCGGTTTGGGCAGTGCGTTGATATATAAGTCAGTCAGTCAGTTAGTCAGTCAGGATAGTAGGTTGGTAGGTTGTGATGGGTAGTGATTTCAACAATTTATTTTGTACCCCTTTCCAGCCTTTCCAAATAAATATCAAACTTGTAGTGAGAGTTCTCCAACAGGTGACAGGGCCTACGACCTTTAGAATCCGACGAATTTAGAATTAGGCTTGTCAAGTTAGCTGGCAGCCCTGTTTCCCCCTTCCCTCCCACAAGATGTCGAAATTTGTACACATTCCCCCCCCCTTTACACTCCGTCTCTCGGCCCCCTGTGCACAGTTCCGCTCGTCAGAAAATTCTGGCCTTTTTCCCGACGGCACAGCCTAAAAATAATTCTAGTAAAAAAATTGCGCGCCCAACCGAATTACAATTTTGCTTTGACAGCTGAATTTTTTTACCCAAATTCACTCGTAACGGTGAAAATATTTCGCATAAAGATCCCGGGTTGGAGCGTGTAGAGTAGAAATTAGAATAGAATATTTTTTTATTCCTAGAGAAACTTTTGTCTTTTACAGTATAGAGCAGAAAATAATTTGTAGAGCACTGTCTCTATCGTTGAGATCGACAAAACGTCACATAGGTATGAGTGACAGGTAAACATTATTTTCTTTCAAATTCACGGTTTTCGGATTTATTCCTTTACTTGTGCTATAAGACCTATCTATCTACCAAATTTCATGATGTTAGGTCAACGGGAAGCACCCTATAGGTTTTCTTGACAAACACGACGGACAGACAGACAGACAGACAGCAAAGTGATCATATATGGGTTCCTTTTGAGGTACGGAACCCTAGAAATAGGTAGGAAGGTACTAGACCTACGATCCCTTAGAACTCTTCAACCGTTGAGTTATTGAGGCTTTACAGTGTAGCCTAAGCTTCGCATTTTTAATAGAAAACACCTCCCTTAGTAGTCTAGATATTAATTTTAATTACGATTCACCCATAATTAAAAACATTATGTACTAAAGATTATAAGGGCGTTTGCACATGGCGACATTTTCACGCGCAGTTGAAGCGCTCCAGGCGCTACTAAAACGCGCCGCAAACGCGATACAGTTTAGCCTGTGCAAAGTATAAGTTTGTATTGTATTTATGTTTAAATTTAAAAAGGGATAGACAATTCTATGAACTAAACTAAAATTTAAATTAAAAGTTAAAAAAAAGTATAAGTTATTAGTAAATTATTCCTAGAACTGTGACGAAATCCTAGAAGAAAGCAAATACCCCAATTATAGCCTGACAAGAAATATAAAAAAAAATGTTCTGGGGTCGCCACTTTTGCATTTTTCATTCCAATAGGTACTAAGTCGGTATATAATCTTGTATAGATTAATTAGTTCCAATAGTTTTTCGCAACATAGCGAAGTTTATTATTTTTCTAACTAGGCAATTTTAATTACTTCATTTCACTAGAAAATTTGTGAAATGACTGATATCGCTATTTTCCTGCGGCAAATCCTCCAATCGCAATACAGGTTTGCAGTGCAGTCGACGTGCGTTTATAAAACGCGTGTTGACTGAGCTTGAAAACGTCGCTATGTGCACAACACTAACATGTAAGTAATTATTTTCGCAATAAATGCGTAATAATCCGAGACGTGAGAAATTAATGAACGTATTAACGTCGCGGCGGCGGCGTGCGGCAGGTCATGAAAAAAATATTAATAATATTTTATTAATGGTAAATTAATGAATAGGTTTTTCTGTCTGTCTCATGTAGTGGGCAATATATAGTGGGTAATATAGTAGCTGTGATAGCCTAGTGGTTAGGACGTCCACCTTCTAATCGGAGGTCGGGGGTTCGAACGCGGACACGCACCTCTAACTTTTCGGAGTTATGTGCGTTTTAAGCAATTAACTTGCTTTAACGGTGAAGGAAAACATCGTGAGGAAACCTGCATGCCTGAGAGTTCTCCATAATGTTCTCAAAGGTGTGTGAAGTCTACCAATCCGCACATGGCCAGCGTGGTAGACTATAGCCAAACCCTTCTCACTCGGAGAGGAGACCCGTGCTTTGTAGTGAGCCGGCGATGGGTCGATCATGATGATTACTGATTGACCCTATCTATATTAACATTTGTGTAGGTATATCAACTATTGAATAGAATCTTGTTAGGCAAATGAAGTCCGCCATCCGGATAGCTTCGCACATATCTGGAGCAACAATCAATAGATCTGAGGCCGGACTCAAATCTAATTATTGTAAGGTGACCTTTTGTGACTTTGGATGACCTTAAATACAATAAAAACTAGTGGGGGGTCTTCCAACACTGCGCCTTCCGGTGCGCGGTCGCCATTCTAGCGCTTTGGGACCCCAACGTCCATCGGTTTTAGTTATTACTAGCTTATGCTCGCGACTTCGTCCGCGTGGACTACACAAATTTAAAACCCCTATTTCACCCCCTTAGGGTTGACTTCACATAAATCCTTTCTTAGCGGATGCCTACGTAATTATAGCTATCTAGCTAGCATGCCAAATTTCAGCCCGATCCGTGCAGTAGTTTGAGCTGTGTGTTGATAGATCAGTCAGTTAGTCAGTCAGTCACCTTTTCCTTTTATATATTTAGATGTAGCAAATAACAATACATTGCAGGAAATTATACCTACCGATATCAACAATTACATACTAAAATGACAGATTTAATAAGTATAGGGATCCTAGGCAAGGAGCTAAAAGGGATTCAGATTAGTTTGCTAATAAAAATAATTACGATAAAAAAAATCTCTAGAAATGTCCCATTTTGTATTAAAAATAACAATTTCTGCGCATCGTCGCTTCGGGGAATCTACGAGGGTAGTTATTATGTTGGATTACATTTTTTCTCGCCTTCCATCCCTTTACAAATTCTACTGAAAATTATTAAAAAAATACTTTCTCAAGAAAATATTTATGTGAACGACTAGCTGACCCGCCCCGGCTTCGCTCGGGTGGAATTTATAAAATCGGCGTAGGGGTAGAATTTTCAAAAACCCTGAAATACCTACGTAGTTTTTCTGTAACCGAAAACCCAAATAACAATTTTTATGGAAACAACTTGAAAAATGACGGATTTTCATACAAACTTTCATCCCCTATTTGACACCATTGGGAGTATAATTTTCAAAAATCGTGAAACGTGTATTTTTTATTCCTAACCGAAAGCATAAATACCAATTTTATTACTACCGGTCCAAGACCCTATTGATTTGACCGCACTTAACTCCGAAAAGTTAGACGCATAGGGGCGCGTGCCCTGGATCAAAATAATGGGGTAAAAATAAGAATTTCTGTGCTTCCTAGTCTCAGGGGATCTTCGAGGATATTAGGTTAGATTACATTTTTTCCTCTTTCCTCATCCTGTTAACAAAATTCTACTGAAATTAATAAAAAATTACTTACTCGAGATTTTTTCTTACGTGGAATAATTCAGAACACTTTTTCCCCTCATTTTTCCCAATTATAAACAACTTAACCTCCAATCCGGGTTTATTAGTCTTGGGATGACCCTAATATGAATCAAACGCAGTTCCGATGTCCACAGTCTTATATTCAGGTACACTTGTAACATCCACTTAGTTTATATCTAGCTTAATTAATCACCTAGTACTTATATCTCGCTTAATTACTTTTATCTCGTCCATCTTTTTCTCTCGCTGCGTCCGTCCGACGCCGCTACCACTGTCACACCTCCACTCACGGGTGACAGATGGCAGGTTTTCTGTGTTGCCTACAGTCGTCCATCCTGCTCCAGATATGTCCTCATATCTGACCACTCGGCCTTCCAACCGAGGGTAATGCCCTCATACCCATAACTCAATAGGAGCAACATAGAATACCTTAACAGTCCTATATTATAATTAATATGATTAGTATAATAATTCCTCTAACAGATCAAAGCTAACATTGTTAGATTTAACAAGTGCACAAAACAAGTGCCAATGAGACCTACAAAATACTGGTATCAATAATCATTATGTACATTGCAATCAACATCTTTAAGTCTAATTCTTATAAATACACAACAAATCACACTGAGATAAGTAAATAGTAAATACTATAAGTCATTCTGATTTAAGCTTGATATTAAGAAAATTGTATGATCTAGTTATTGTTAGTGATATACGTATACAACCAATTCACAATAGTATAATCAAATATTGAAATCAACACAATTTATGTTAATACTTAATACAAGGAAATTATAGTGAAATCAATAATTTTATTTTTAAATATTATTATGAACTACATATTCTTCAAGTTTGTATTTGTATTTAGTAATACGTGAATAAATATTTGCATGGCAAATGTGGCAATACTAATTATGAGAATTATAAAACATCTTTGGTAATTTGCATTTAAAGCGAATAAAATATAATCAACCTTAAACAAAACAACAACGAGGAAAGAAAAGAAGGATAGTGAATTATCACCAACTTGAATTCTGAGTGCTAAGTACTCTATGATTTTAAACAATGTCACTATCAGTTTTCAATTAAAGTAAGTTTGTTTGCCCTTTCCTTCTTACCACTGAATGACATGAATTCTAATCCTACATAATGCTCTAATGCAACACAAATTACAATATTTTCACTAGTATATACATTTTAAGAGATATGGTAAGAGTTGTTGGATCCCATTGACCATTACTAACACTTTATACAAAATTAATCACAAAGTTTTACAATATACTAATGAACCTAACTACTTCTGTAGACTTCATAATTTCTTTAAACTTAAAAATAAATTAAAAGAATATCTTATAATCCAATGTTCTCATACAATTGATGAATATTTGATATGAGTTGACCTTGATTATAATGTCTTTGTAGTGTTTCATGCATTACCAATTTGACTATCGTGAATTGACATTGAATTATTCTCAAGTGGTACCTACTGATTGACACCGTTGAAAAAAAAAAATATATATATATATATTACAATATAAGTATGTAACGTAAAACAAATAATAAGAAAACAATATGCCAATCTTTAATTGCATATATGTAGTATTATACTAAGCAATATCGGTAAGTATATGAATAATGATTGTAAAATAATTTTGCAGACCAGAAAGGCAGAGATGTCGGCACAGATATTATGTGACCATATTTTGTACTCTACTTGAATAACAATAAAAGATAATTACCTATCAAATTGAGTTATTGAATATTGAACCTATGTCTACGAAGTCAAGATAAATAATATGGTTAAATGTAGTTGTTATTATTAATAAGTACTAAGATCGAAACAAACCACAATGTATTCTAAGGAGACCCCAATAATCATATTATTCCAGAAATTTAAAGAAACATGAATCCACTAATTGATAATGATACACACAGTACAGATCACTATGAGATCTACAATGTGTAAAATGTAATCCTATATTTTCAAATAACTGAGACGACTGCCTCTGACTGTATCTCGATTGTAGCACAACAAATACTATTATTAATATAACAAAATAAGTCACAATGATGTTAGCCAAGGTATTATTGTATTATTATAAACTCGTTACCTGTGATGCCCCATATCATCCTTGCACTAGGGGCAGATGCATGCATAACTGTGTCTACCATAAGCCCCGTAAGTGCGATAGAGAGCGCAACAGACGGCGTTTTGTTGCCCCATTTTATTGTCTCGCAAGCAACGAGTCCTTCATGGCACTATAGACTTAATTGATGTAACATACAATAAAATCTGATTTCTGGAAACTTCCATTCTTGTACATTCTTGAGCGCGTAAGGACGAACGATGCCAGAGACCCTCGTCCTCTTATGATAATATGGTTAACTTGAACACGGTGATTGAGGACAAACAGCACCAAACGCTGCACCAACCCAGCGTCATGCTGAGCCGTGAATTGCCGCATCGGTCACCGTTGCTTGTCTCGTGTCAGTGTGTAACAAATGAATGACAAAGATGTAGGAAATTATTTCGTGATACATTGGTGTACTTATACGCTTTAATAACATATCAGCGATCCATACATTAATACCTAGCGAGTGAAGTAAGCAAGCCTTCGTGCGCGAACTGCTTATATAGTCTATTGGAATAGATGTTACTTGAAATAGTATTTAAGAATTTGCTCTTTACTGTGCTGTTTCCACCAAACATCAACGTAATACAATGAGTGACTGCGAAGATGTACATTAACATGAACCGATATTTAGCATTTACAATCAGCATGTCATTTTAGATCTACTTTAAAGGGTCTATACAACTTCTAGCTACTACGTACCGAATTCAGCAAGACATAATTAATATATCATTACGGAATACGTCAATTATAAGAACTTTAATTTGAATTTAAGTAACCCTTGAACATTAGTGAGTATCTGCTAGAACAGGTAAAGTGATTTCCAACCATGATATCTACTTCTGTACCTCTATTCTGTAGATAAATCTATTATTATTAATAAAAAGGATACACCCTTTCCACTTGCCGACCCCGAATTAGTCTGCTTGTTTTCCATCAAATTAACTAGACTCCCTCTTGTCACCATCGCGACCCGATCAGTTGCTGAAGTTCATACTGAAGATCACCGTCCACTCGCATCGGGATTATCGAATCAGGTTTTACCAGACTATTATTGTTCGTCATTTTTCAGACGCTTCGTCAGCCGTTTTCCAATTCGTTTGTTGGTTCTTACTAGGACCAGCTTTTGTCACCGGAATACGATCCATTGTTTACGTCAGTATTGTCACCTTCCATTTGTCATTCTTGATTCCTTATTCTTAGGTCTATATTATAGTCAATGCTGCCCTCCTTTGGCACGATTGCTACAAAATCAAAAATTTCCACTTGCTGTATGTCACAATTGGGACATGAATTAAATTTTCCAATAACAATATGTCTCATTTGGAACATATAAAATAGACAACCTTTGACACAATTGGGACAAGTTATATTACATAAACTATTCTCAGTAATTACCGCTTATCACACCAGGAATAAGTCCATACATAAGTCGGTATTCTTTTCTCCCATTTGCCACTTGGTTCATCATAAAATATTCTCAGGAATCACCGCTTATCACACGAGGAATAAGTCCATACATAAGTCGGTATTCGTTTCCCCTATTTGCTTGTTGGCTTATCATAAACTATTCTCAAGAATCACCGCTTATCTCACCAGGAATAAGTCCATACATAAGTCGGTATTCTTTTCTCTCATTTGCCGGTTGGTTCATCATAAAATATTCTCAGGAATCACCGCTTATCACACCAGGAATAAATCCATACATAAGTCGGTATTCTTTTCAACTATTCTCAGGAATCACCGCTTATCGCACCAGGAATAAGTCCATACATAAGTCGGTATTCGTTTCCCTTATTTGCTTGTTAGGTTATCATAAAATACTCTCAAGAATCGCCGCTTATCACACCAGGAATAAGTCCATACATAAGTCGGTATTCTTCTCTCTTATTTGCTCGTTAGGTTATCATAAAATACTCTCAAGAATCACCGCTTATCACACCAGGAATAAATCCATACATAAGTCGGTATTCTTTTCAACTATTCTCAGGAATCACCGCTTATCGCACCAGGAATAAGTCCATACATAAGTCGGTATTCGTTTCCCTTATTTGCTTGTTAGGTTATCATAAAATACTCTCAAGAATCACCGCTTATCACACCAGGAATAAGTCCATACATAAGTCGGTATTCTTCTCTCTTATTTGCTCGTTAGGTTATCATAAAATACTCTCAAGAATCACCGCTTATCACACTAGGAATAAGTCCATACATAAGTCGGTATTCTTTTCAGATATTCTCAGGAATCACCGCTTATCGCACCAGGAGTAAGTCCATACATAAGTCGGTATTCGTTTCTAATATTCTCAGGGATCACCGCTTATCGCACCAGGACTAAGTCCATACATAAGTCGGTATCCTTTTCTCTTATTCACTGGTTGTCAGTTCGTTTAGAGTCTAAAAATAATAATCACATTCATAACAATGACACGTTATATCATAACAATATTAAACACCATTTTTTTTTATTAGCTTCCCCAAGACAGCCACCAGAAGCGATTATTTGTGTACAGTCAATAGAATGAATATTATAGTGTCAACGTTTATGGCAAACCCGCTAAGTGTTTGCTCCCTTAATATCTCATTTGATTAATCTTCTTCTTAATTTGCTTTATGGCTTTCAGTAATTTGATTAATGATTTGAAAGACTAGTTATCGAGACTATTGAACTCAACACTCAAATCGATATTCTCAACTATTTGTGGAGTATCTACAGTAGTAAACATCTTTAGTTCACCGTGGGCTCTACCGCGGTTGTTTGACAGCTACAATGTCACGATCGCAATCATCTCTGATTGGTTAATGCTCGCTCACTATTGGCCACAATGCATTGTTGCAACAAGAATCGCACAAATTCAGCCAATCAGAACAATAATGATTGATGCAGGTTTTAGACAATCGCCCTACGTGTAATGTCTGCAGGTGATAATAATTGTGCAACTCGTTTGAAATTTTAACATAATTTAAGGGCACACACACAAGAGACAAATCCGTCTTTTGTTTATAATAATTATATTAATAATTTATTTATTTAGTAAAAATATGCATCTCATAAGCTCCTTTTTCCAAAGTCAAATAGCTAGTCAAAATTTGGGCAGTAAAGGTAGGGAATCCGTTTCTCCACTATTTATCCGATGGGGCTTGCAAGGTTAAGATTTACACTTCTCTGTATACTGACAATTTCATTTCTTATTTCAGATCTAAACCTAAGTCAGAGATCGAATTATTCGTGCATTATTTATACCCGAGAAACAACGATATGATAAAATTATGTGTTAGTAGGCTATATAAAGAAATACAACAATCCAGACCCTGTTATACATAACATTGCCACAGTCATTGCCGCTTCATTTAATAACACCTTCGTAACTCTCTTTTGTTATTAGAGACACATGTTTTAAAGTTTCCTTTACTCGTACATAAAAATTGAACTTCGTAACTTAGTATTTCTTTCTAATTTCTATTATTACAGCAGATAGTATCATCTATTAAGTTGGTAAGCCAATCCAATAATAACAACAGTAAATATGATGTACTTGGTAGTTAACCTGTTGTTCAGTGTGTGTTTTTCCGAGGTAGTAAGTACCTAAAGGCTTTGATTTATGAAAGCAGATTGTACAACAAGGGCACCAAACAAGCCACTTGAGCCGAGTTATAAACACTGATTTTCACTTCGATTGCGAGGAAATGTAACAATATAATATTACTATAAGTACATATCTATAGATTGACCGAAAAGAGTAGGGATTAAATGAGGGTGCTGTAATGAGTTTGTAGGTAGGTATAGGTCGCAACCTCAATACAAGTGCAAAAGTTCACTGGCACCATAGAAATTACATAAATTCTTTCTCATCCATATGTCATTCAGAGAGACTGTTGTTTACCTCTAAATACCTTGTGTATAACAGCATGAAACGCACTTTAGTCCTCTTATAGCCTGCGTAAAATAGAACCTTACGAGCATGAGAAGTGGAAACGTGTTTTTATTTTATTATTATTTTTATTTTCCAAATTCTAAAAATCACGAATGCATGTCATCTATTAGTATAAGAGGATGTCAGCTACTAGTGACTTTATATGAATGTGATAGCTCACATAATTTTACCTTTTTTAATTATAAAACTCTAAGAACATTTGAAAGAACCACTGTTATGCTGATAAATAAATATTTTAATTCAAGTCCATTTATTTATTTTCATCTGATCTGATCAGTTAAATTCACTTTAGGTTAATATAATAATGATTCAATTCATTTTCCTTTCATAACCTCACCTCTCCTTAAATGGTGGTTGCAGCAAATGTAATTTATAATTTCCACAAGGGTGAGCAAACGGAACAAAAGTACATACTAGCACTTAATATAAATTTTATTGGTATAAGAATCAAATAAAATTCCAACATCCACATGGCTACTTTCGTGAGCATGAGTGTTGTATGTCTTTCTGTTTCTGGTATGTACATAGTTAGATTAATTCAAACCTGATATTTCATACCCTATACTTACTAGGTATTCAAAGTAATCTAATAACTCTAATTTGGTCGAATAAGTAAACCTACAGATTCAAAATAGGTTCAATGTTACCTACTTTATCTAGTGGACCAATTAATTATTTATTAGCTGATCCACCCCAGGTCTAATTTTCCAAAATCTTTTCTTTATGTCCAGTAGTAGCTTAGTAGAGAACTCAAATCATATTTGATTATGCAGGGCCTGCGGGTTGATCTATGTCTGTCAGTACATAATACAGACTATTCAGTCGGTAGATAGGTATTCAATGGGTGCATCTGGCAATCGACTCTATTAGTCTCCCTATCACTGTCTATCATTCTCACAACCATACCATGCCTACCATAGACCCAAATCCAAAAATCTTACATTAAATGGTAGGTAATGAAAACACATGCACCTGACACATATTTCAGGCATTCTATCCTTAAATTGTACTAAAATATTACTATGTGTATAGTTAAGTATGTAATTATTTAATTAAAGAAGAATAACTACTCATATTGAGACTATTCAATTCAAAGTTTTAAGACTTTATTTTAGTTACTAGGTAAACTAGATTTGCCTCAATTAACCATAGTAGTATTCAGATGTTTCTTACCTTCTTATTACTGTATTACATAACAATACCTTGAGGTTACAGCCTCCATCATAATGAGGCAGGCCGGGATGGCTTTTTTTTCTTTTGTATCATTACAACAGGCCTCACACCAAGAGTTACTGTGTTCTTATCCGATCCATGCAGGTACATGACTGCTTCCAATCACAACTTGAAGGTTATGTGCACTTCTCCACCACAGATGCAGGCCAAAACCACTTGTTCATCTCACATTCGTCGACCTCATCGTCAAGTCGGGGTCACAGGGTCGTGGACATCATCAGAAAAGTTGTCAAAACATGAAAAAAATGGTAACAGTTGAATAATCTCGGAAATATTTCATTTAAGTGACACCAGTATCAAGTACATACCTACTTGATTATATCAGACCCCTGTATATAACCCAAATTTTGCACTAAAACCATTGATTGACCCATTGATGTAGATATGACCGTTGTTATTGTAAGATTATTATTTCTATTTTTAACTAAAGCACATGTACATATTTCTTTTTTTAAAATGATTGTTGAATGATTTAAATTAAGACTTGAATAAAATTATATTGTTAACATTACTTCCTAGATAGATAAAGTTAAGTAGATATTCATTCTAAATTTTCACATTTTATTATGCTATGATAATGTACTATAGGTAATAATTTGCACACTCAGTTATTGGTTGAATGTGTTAGATCAAAACAGATTTAAGACCAAATTGTACCACATTCTAGCAAATAAACTCTATTTTTTATATTTCTACACTAGCTCATGTATCAAGTACTTACCTACATAATAATCTAATTGTTTTCTTGATTCTACTTTAATATAGGTAGGTGCCTATTTGGTTTAAAGTATTTCATATCACTTATTACCTTATTTCGATTTTAAAATACAAGGTGTTAGTACTACGGTGCGTTGCATCCAGTCTTGAAATTAATACTAATACTACTTATAACTTCATAGATCAAATCTTGGGCTAGGTATGTCCCTACATAATAATCCATTAAAGCGGTCAGAACAAAACTATAATCCCTTACTTTGAACTCTCAAATAAGTCATAATGCTGATATCTACTTACTATTAATAATTATAGCCTTCACTTACTCTGTTCTAAAAGTATCAATTGGTAATATTGTAACTTATCAAATACCTACTTAGGTATTTTGATGCAGTAATCTAACATTAGGCACTCTTAATATTCACCCATGCTTTAATGAACATCCACTGTAAGAAGGTAAGTACACAGATTCACCGCTTTCAATACAACCTATGGATGCATTGGACCCATCGACCTACGTACTTCTGCTTGTTCCAGACAGTGCAAGGTGCTTTCCTCAAACCAATCTCTTGAGTAGTTGCGTTGGAGACAAGTCCTCCAACTCGACACAGGTCTACTCAAGTACTCCCAAAGTAATAGTGTAGCACCATTGCAGTTTGTATATATTTCATATTCACTTTGTTATTCGTTCAGGTAGGTTTCTTCATATAATTTCCGATATAAGTACCTAATAAATATGTTGCTATGCGTCTTGTACAGGCACTTTTAACATCTTCCAGGATAGACCCGCATTTTTGGGCATGAATCACATCCAATCTTCTGATATAAACAACTTAACCTCCAATCCGGGTTTATTAGTCTTGGGATGACCCTAATATGAATCAAACGCAGTTCCGATGTCCACAGTCTTATATTCAGGTACACTTGTAACATCCACTTAGTTTATATCTAGCTTAATTAATCACCTAGTACTTATATCTCGCTTAATTACTTTTATCTCGTCCATCTTTTTCTCTCGCTGCGTCCGTCCGACGCCGCTACCACTGTCACACCTCCACTCACGGGTGACAGATGGCAGGTTTTCTGTGTTGCCTACACAATGAAGAATGCCGTAAATGAAATGAGATACGTGATGTAATACGAAACCTAGGTAATAAACCGCTAGGTCTAGAAATTTGACACTTTCTGCATGTAACTATAGTACGCGACAAGTCGAGATGGCAATCGGAGTATGAGACAGGGGGACGCCCTGCAGATCCACACGTCACCCGCGCTATCCCGCAACGGGTTAGCGCAGGGGCTGTGCGAGTCGGTCCGTCGCACATAGTGTGGTCCTCGGGTTGGTTCGCGTGCTGTGGTTCCGGCATGCCTCTAACGGTGTTTGGGAGCACGTAGTGCCCCAGTGGTGCGTCTGCTGTGGCGGACATCCGCTGGCGGAGTAACGAGGCGTTGTTGATCCCTTTGTGCTCCGTCGTTAGCGGTGGGGTGGAACTTCGTGAGGTTTTTAGTCGGTAGGAGTCCGACAAAACCACTGTGCATCCCCGTGGCCGGTGGTATCCATGATGGATTTTGATTGAAAAAAGGGGCTGTGCGAGTATGCGAGGCGTCCCCACCCCGATTGCCATTCGACCTGTCACGTAGCTACATGTCTGTTTGGGTCATGCTGATTTGATCTCGAGAAACTCCAAGCATAGCTCTCTCCATCACCCGCTGAGTTACTCTGAGTTTTCTATGAGGCCCATAGTTAGCGAGCGTGTCTCGCATCCATATGTACACTTATGATGACATGAGTGTACTGATAGCACAATTCAATTGCGTTGATTGATACAGCGTAGGAACATAATGGGCGGCGCACCAGCCGGGTCGACCCGAGGGTCAGGAAGCTATTGCAGCAATTGGCATGTGACCACGGCCGCGCGCCGCGCACTCTGCGTGCCATGTGGACATGTACCTCTTGCGGAACTTTGATACAATCCATGATAACAGTCACTATCCTTTTTAGCTCTTAAAGACTAAAAAACCTCGATATTCCCTACACAGAAGCACTATAGAGAAAGAAAATATGACAGAATTATCCACATTGGGGCCGATTCTCTTGTACACAATCTCTAAACTAAACTAAATTAACAGGTCTAAATCTAGTGCTATCCTTTTCCGCAAGCAACATCATGTAAGGGACAGCAATATATTTAGAGGTGTCATTTTAGTTAAGTTTAGAGATTGTGTACAAGAGAATCATTGTGGCTAATTCCGTTGTACACAATCTATAAACTAAACTAAAATGGCACGTCTAAATCTATTGCTATCCCTTTCATAATGTTGCTTGCGGAAAAGGATAGCACTAGATTTAGACCCGTTAATTTTAGTTGAAAGATTGTGTACAGCGGAATTGGCCATTATGTCTGCGTAAAAGGGGTTTTTTAAAATCCCTGTGTTAAATCCCAAAGATTCATGCAAATTTTCGATTTCAAAAACTAGAATGGGAATTTATAACATGCCTGCATTATGGCCCTAAAATCCTGCTAAATATCTAAATCCTAGATACCCATCTAGGATGTTACCACGAGCATAACAGGAAAGGGCTAGTGAAGTACGTATACCTTAACGTAAGTAAGTAATAAGTTAGAAACTATGAAGTAAACACCTCTCGAGACGGGGTCGTTGATCTCTCAAAGGTAATAAGCAAGCGATCATTTGAACCGTGCGTTTAACTCTTCGGTATTTGCCGAGCCCTACGCTTAGAATGAGTTTACGCGTCTCGACTCGACGACGATGATAGATTTTGAGTGTCGAAACTCGAAACCACAGAAACATTGTTTTGTAGAAAACGGGTCAGTTGCATGAGTCCTATGAGAGGTGCATGACAAATTAGTCCCGTTCGACGTGACCACGACTCGTTACGTTTAAGTGCGGAAACCAGCCCAGAGCGAAGAAGAAGAAGAAGAAGTGACCATGACTCATGCAACTTATATACCACGAGTTACCACGTGAATTTCAAAAATTGAAATCCTAGCGGACGAAGTCGTGCACATCATCTAGTCTTCTTAATATATAAAAGGAGAAGGTGACTGACTGACTCACTGACTGACTGATCTATCAACGCACAGCTCAAACAACTGAACGGATCGGGCTGAAATTTGGCATGCAGATAGCTATTATGACGCTAAGAAAGGATTTTTGAAGGGCTTGAAATTTGAGTAGTCCACGCGGACGAAGTCGCGAGCATAAGCTAGTAATAAATAATTTAAAAAATCTTTTAGTTACATTTTACTCTGAAGTTCTTGACTCGATACTCGACACCTATCAACGTTGTCGTGATCTGTACACTCATACTAGGGCAGTGAGCCTGAGCGCAGGAGGGCTCGACTTTGTTATGGCTTCAACGTGAAATGCCACCGAAGTTATTCGACCTTCTTGGCTAGTACCACACCTCCAACACAAGCTAAACTATACGTCCATTTTATCCCATCACCAGCCCCAGATGTCCACCACGCTGACCAAATGCGATTGACAGACTACATATAAAGTCTGTTCACTAACATAGTGTCGCTACCCAACTAGTGTTTATTATTTATTTTTATTTATTACAATATACATAAGAATAATATAGCAGGAATCCTATTTTATTCTTAGTATAGAAAACATTTATTAAACGAACACAGTGAAAAATAATATAATAAAAGCAAAATAATAAATTCGCCTGTGGTTGTAGCGACACTAAGTTAGTGAACAGACTTTACACCTTTGTGAACATGCATACCCAATAGGTATTAGATACCTAGGTTATCTTAGTTTAATTTGAGTCTCAATAGCTCAACCGGTAAAGGAGTGGACTGAAAACCGAAAGGTCGACGGTTCTAATCCCGCCCGTTGCACTATAATTGTCGTACCTACTCCTAGCACAATTCCGCTTTTCTTCAACTTAACGCTTTATTTCTTATACCTATCGTTATCGTATAGCTTAGTTAAGGCTATGGAAACTGAACCTTACTGTAAACAAGTCTTAAATGTTTTCAAATATTGTAATGAGGTTATATTGTATTGTTAACATAACGTAAAGGCTTGACGAGACATTCCTCAACTCCTAATTCCTTTTTATTTTTTAAGCGAGGTTTGGACTAGCAATAACTTCTTGCAAGTTATTCCGCAAGTACCTACTTGCAGAACTGTTTACACTACGAGCAATATTGTACATGTATACATACATTTGTGACTTGCGAGTTGCGGCAAGTCCAGCAAGTTACAAAACTTGCGGAAGTGAGCTTGACGTGATTGTTTACACGTAGTAGGAAAGGAATAGCTTGCGGAAGTCAACTTCTGCAAGTTTTGTTGCTAATCTAAACCTCGCTTTAGGATTAAGTTTTCAATTTCCAAATAAATAAAAGGAAAAGGTGACTGACTGACTGACTGACTGACTGACTGATATATGAACGCACAGCTCAAATTACTGGACGGATCGGGCTGAAATTTGGCATGCAGATAGCTATTATGACGTAGACATCCGTTAAGAAAGGATTCCTGAAAATTCAACCCCTAAGGGGGTGAAATAGGGGTTTGAAATTTATGTAGTCCACGCGGATGAAGTCGCCAGCATAAGCTAGTTTCAAAATAAATTTTAACTGACGAATAAATAACACTACGACCTTACTATGACAGATTTCCAATACAAAAAGTGTCAAACTTCAAATTTATTTCTCAGTAAAACCTAGTACCTACCTGTAGTTACATAGTTTACTATTAGACGTACTTTATAAAAATCATTTTATTTAAAGAATATTAGCCAAGTTAATTGCTGACTAATATTCCCCTTTCCCCTCCAATAAAGCGTAAAGCTTGTGCTAGGAGTAGGTACGACAATTAGTGCAACGGGTGGGATTTGAACCGGCGACCTTTCGGTTTTCAGTCCGCTCCTTTAACCGTTGAGCTATCGAGGCTCTAAATAAAAATAACTAGGAATCAAAAATATTCTCATCGGCTAATTAACCAAATAAAAGTTCTGCACCTACTTCTCACACTTATCAAATAACTAATATCAATTGCTAATTAGAAAGACGTGTCCGATACGAATTATACTTAATTATAATGCTTTGCTGTTAGCAAACGCTAACATTATACTACGCTGTGTTGACGTTAAAATCACACAATTGGAAAGGAAATCTAATAATTGCTTACCTGTATAGTTCTTGCATTTCACGAAGGCGAGTGACTCATGCTTGTGTTTAAGTCGTATCGGTATACGTAAGGTACACTAAATGTGTGCGTTTGACAGCGCTTGCTCGCGACTGATTGGTCCGACATGCACGCACACTTAAGGTACGGACAGACGTGCTCAAAAAAAGCGTGCTTTTATGCTAGCTTAATGTTAGCATGCTCATGCAACTGTTCACATTTGCCAGCAATAAGCATGCTTAAATAAACTGTAGAGTTATATGTTGTATGTTGTACTGAGTACATGCTAATAAGCAAACCCTGTTCAGACGCGCTCGGAGCACGCCCCCTTCTACCCGCGCCTCAGGTAGCATGCTCGAAAATCAAACGTCGGTTGATTTTTGAGCATGCTCGAAATAAGCATGCTCATTACATGACACACGTGCTACTAATAAGCACTTGCTCAATAAAAGCATGCTTTCGTGCTAGTAATGAGCACGTCTGTCCGTACCTTTACGCAATGACCAGTAAACGACGTTACCACAAGTAAAGTTCACTAGCCTTCGTGAATTGCAAGAACTGTAATTAACCAAAACTAACCAAAAAGTTCTGTAAGTACCTACTTCTCACACTTATCAAATAACTAATATCAATTGCTAATTACAAAGACGTGTCCAATACGAATCATAATTTATTATTATGCTTTGCTATGTTTGCTAACACTACACTTCGCTGTGTTGACGTTAAAATCACACCATTGCAATTGGAAAGGAAATCTAATAATTGCTTGCCTGTACAAAGTAAACGGATCGACTTACATCAATAAAGCTGGAAAAACACTAGCTGTCCCACCCTTGCTTCGCACGAGTTGAATTTTTGAAAATCCTTTCTTTTTTAGGTTTTCACTATAACGAAAACTCGTTATACATGTGAAAAACCACAAGAAAAATCTACATGAAAAATCTCAGCAAGTTTCTATATCTACCCAGCAGTACCTACGATCAACACTGGGCGCGTTTGGAACCCTCATAGCTTTAGTTTTAAAAATGGTCACCACTAGCTCATCATCTTACAAATGCAACAACCGACCATCAAAAAGTGTAATTTATTACTTATTTTGAATAATACATTTGAGTTTGAGTTTGAGCATATCAATAGGTAGATGTGTGTTACCTATCAGTCAATCAGTTTTTCACTTTGTATTCATATTTTACTAGATGCCTGCAATTTCGGCCGCATGGATTTCAGTTTTTAGAAAATAAGAATCAAAGATATTGAAAATTTAATTTTCCGGGATAAAAAATTAATTATGTCCGTCTCCAGGATGTAGGTAAGTATTGCCTCTGCAGTCCGTACCAAATTTCGAAATAACCAGACGGACTGTGACAGATATACTTAATAGAGATTTTAATTTCGCATTTATAATATTGAAGGGATAAAGTCCCGCAAATTGCTATTGTGCTGGAACCATGTCTCATTAACATCGTCAGCCGAAATAAAAATATACTATCAGCTCGAAACTTCAGTCTAGTGCAGCTGACGTCAATAAAATGGCGGCCACGGGCATTAGCAATTTGCGGGACATATAGAATATAGATACATAATTGCCTGCCATCTGCACATAAACACTGGTCTCTACGGTCCACGGTATAATGGTAATGCACTATGGTGTAGGATGGGATAATTTGAACCGTGTCAGCTCAGTGATCGATCACCCCCATGCCCCCATGCGTCACTGATACACATCGATCACGACCGTTACAGCTGGGATAACCAACTGTCCCAGATTTCCTAGAATGACACGTTTTTTGAGAAAATTTCTATCGATTTCTGTCTATTGGTACCTCTAGTAAAAACCGTCGTAAACTAAACGACATAATATCGTCTTAGGAAGGTACAGAAATCCTTTGTGGGTTTGTGACTTTTACATTTTTAGGGTTCAGTACCTCAAAAGGAAAAAAAGGAACCCTTATAGAATCACTTCGTTGTCTGTCTGTCTGTTGTGTCTGTCAAGAAAACTACAGGATACTTCCCGTTGACCTAGAATCATGAAATTTGGCAGGTAGTAGGTCTTAGGTATAGCAGGCATAAGGGGAAAAATCTGAAAACTACTGACTGACTAACTGAGTTTTGTGGTCAGGCTAAAAAGTTATTGGGTGCTAAACTCTCGTAGGCAAAGCTATTGGTGCTGTGCCTGATCTCTCTCCAGTAGTGTTCGATTGCCGTCCCATCGGACGTATTAAAACATTTAAGCCAATCGACACTGTCCCGGCGAGAATGAATTGATGAGTTAATTGAATACAATAAGCATTCATTCCCACAGATAAACTAATAAAGAACAAAAAGCAAGCGTCGAAACGCACATAATTGTGTACCTACCTACTCAGAAAGAGATCGAAACACCAGACGTGAATGATTAACGTTTTTCACATACCAGATGTCAAAAAATAGGTTATAGACGTGCCGACTAGTTGGCTGCTGGTAAAGTAGTCTGAATACCCTTAAACAATTTACCACGCAGCATCACACAAATCCCAAAACACACCCTGCGTGGTGGTGGTGCGTATTGCTTGCCTGGTGGCTGCTTTTTCCTGCATGGTTAGCAGTGGGAGGGCGGGCGGTGCATATCGCATGCTGCATATTTCACCATACAGATTCGACCTGTTTCAGCGGATTATAGCAAATTAAGCTTTTGGCTCATTGTATATCATGGACTTCCGCAAAGTAACGCCTGCTTCTATACAACATTTTTTTATCATCGAATAATGATATGTATAGGCGTAATAATTCATACCATGAGTTTAAATAAGTTGTTTGCCAACACAAGTGGTCCGCGACCGACAAGTTGTCACGTCTGAAGACACTCGACCATTAACGTTTTTCGCATAGCCGATAACAAAAAGCAAATTGACTGAGAGCAGTACAAATATTCCCCCATTAGCGTTTTTACGCGTCACTCGATGATTTCTACTGCGACGAGTTATAGCTGTCTCGTACATTGAGTTAATGACCATAGAGATGCAAACTACATACATAAAGCGTGCAACTACATGCAAACTACTACATAAGTACACCTTTAACACGTACGATTTTCCTGGTAGGTACTGCCGGAGTCGATGACGTCACAATGCGAGCGAGCGCGAAATGCATACAAGAGAGCAACATGTTCGCATGCTCTTTCCGTTGAAAACGACTGAAAATTGTAGTACATACTATGCGTTTTCATATATATTTGTGGCTGTGTTGTGACTTTCAGACGTGGCACAACTTGTGCCACGTCTGAAAGGACTCCGATATGAAGACGTATTTAATGGAACTACCTATTTGAATAAACACAATAATATATTTATCTAATAATCTCATAATCTACTCTTGTTACATACCTACTCTTTACTATTTGCGGTCCGCGCTCTGTGGCCTACGGTCCAATGATTGTTCATCGCCGTTCAGCGTTGCAATGCTGCTAGCTTGATGGACACCTTTGGCCCAGTGGCAACCTGGGCGGCTGGACTTTTTGACGACGTTGTTTCCGAATAATAACTTTTGACAGATAATAACTTTAAGAATTTTTTACATTGTTTATTGTAATTTCATGACATTTTATAAATAAATAAATTATTCTCTTTTGTTACAATACTATAAAAGCTGGGTCATCACTACCCATAAATGCGAAAGTGTATTTGTTTGTTGATTTGTTGGTTTGTCCTTTAATTACATCGCAACGGAGCAACGGATTGACGTGATTTTTTGCATGGGTATAGTTAAAGACCTGGAGAACGATATAAGCTACTTTTTATCACGGAAAATCAAAGAGTTCCCAGGGATTTTAAAAACCTAAATCCACGCGTAGTAGTAGGGCATATACAGCTCTAATATATCAAATTAAAAAATGCTCATTCTTTGATTCTTTTGTTACGAGACATGTTGGACATTACCGCCTCTAGAATACGACGCCTCCAGGCTCCGCGTAACCGCAAGGTGCGGGCGCAATGCGGGCGGGAACGTACAGTTCACCACTTAACTGTACTGCTGTGGTCGAATTAGGCTGTGTTAAATCATTACGTATTTCCTCCTTAGTTACTTTCATTGTTATGGTTATTGTGCGTGACAAAAATTCTTGCACTATGTTGTAATCTTTGAAAATTTTCATTTATCAGTATCATATTATAACAATTGAATACAATTGCGTATGAAGAATACGCAAAAAAATCAAATAACTGGTGACCATTTTTAAAAGGCTGGAATACAAGGTAAAATAACTTGACCTACACATTTAACCGCTCTACCGTGCGCCTTTGGTGACAGGGAAATTATTACTTAGACAAAATAAAATAAATTGTAAATAAAAGACGCAGCTTATGTGAAAAAAACCGGCCAAGTTTATACCTAACTAGAATCCAATAAATGTAGATGTTAGCACATTTTCATATAATATTTTTTTAAATTATGTTGAATGACAGTGAACACAGACCCCAAAATAATTGTAACACTTTAAAAATGCATTTTACCGCTGAAACTTTAAAACACAACTCTACATCAACATGACGTGTTGATTGACGAAAAGTTGTATATTATAGCTGTCGTGGGATACCCAACATCATCGCATCGCCCGTTCATTTTTTTCCACTTTTTGCGAGTACTTAAAAAATAAAAATTAAGTAATAAACCGCTAGCACAACCACCGCACGTGAGCAAGTAATTACTGTATTTAAAACTTGCAAAATGTTGCGTGCGAGTTGCAAGTCAGAGAGTGCAATTCATTTGGTAAATAATTCATAGCCACTCCTTCAAGTAAGTAGGTCAAGTGCGCGTGCGTTGATCTCAGAGTCCGTCACACGTACGCCTTATGGAGCTGGTACACATTAGCCAAATGCTTCGGCGAGGTCGGCCGATTTATAAACGCGTATTGTAGTATGACATTAATGGAACGGCTGGAGTTTGAATCACCTTTTCAGATGAGGCACATATTGAATGAAATGAATGAGTTTTTACATTTTTTGTACACCAAACCAAAAAAAATACAGACAACAATAAAATAAACATATCACTACCCCTATTATCAATGCGAAAGTGTGTTTGTTTGTTGGTTTATTGGTTTGTCCTTCACTCACGTCGCAACGGAGCAATGGATTCACGCAATTTTTGCATGGGTATAGTTTTAAACCTAGAGAGTGACATATGTTACTTTTTATCCCGGAAAATCAAAGAGTACCCACGGGATTTTCAAATCGTAAATCCACGCGTACGAAGTCGCGGGCATCAGCTAGTTAAGACATAAAATAAAGAAGCAGAACAAAAAGTAGGTAAGTCAGCCAACACTGCACAAGTTGCCGAATGCATTGGCCGAGTGCGTTGGGGCAACGAGTACTAGGATCCTAAGAGTTAGGAAAAGTGTAAAGTTTTTACAATACAAGTTTTTATAGCAAATTAAATAATAATGTACGTCTACTTACTTTAATTTTTCGGTAAAATTGTACTTAAGTTTACCTACTTAACGAATCTGATCTCACTCTCTATTGTAACTCCCTAACCTTCAAAAACTGAAAAGATATTGGAATTTTATCTCATTGTACCTATGTGTAGGACGTAGGTACCTAGGTAGGTAGATATTGCAAATCAAAAGATTGATAATTTGATTGTACATACCTAATTATTTTTGTTTTTCACCAATGCAATCTGACACTAAAAGCTTTATGCCTAAAGTTTGTTTTTCATAGAAATATAATCCATAGCACGCCATCTAGTTGTACCGTAAGCAAACACTGACGGCAGACTCTTTAGAAGCCTTAAGGTGACGCTGGATGCACGTCCGAACTGCTCGGCCCACGTGGGTAACCTGTATGCTATTTCACCTAACATTGTGATAGAAAGAGATAGACTCAGTGATGAGCAGTGTAGCGAGTGCATGCGCTCACACTAGCGTCCGGATATATTGATGATGGCACACAGATAGTTGGACAGATGTCACCGATGAATTTTTGTAAATATATGATTTATGAAGGAACTACTTATTTCAATTATTATTGTATAAGATTTTATGGAAGAGCGGGGTCGCCTGCCACGAGTACTCGTAGCAATACTAAAACAGTTACTGGGATGGTCCCAATTACTACGCACTATGTGAAATTGTTTTACCTACTGAAATAAATATTTTTTAATTTTTTTTTGAATGATAATGATTACCTACTTATCTTTTGATGAATACTATAAAATCTCACTTACATACATACCTATTAGGTAACTACTGCCTCAGCGTGTATAAACAACTCGTATATATTATAGAAATCCATACTTCTATGAAGTGTCTGTCTGTAATTTCGAAATAACTACCGCAAGCTCATAATATTGTTATTTGAACTGTACCATAACAGCTGAATCAAACGTTTTTAAAAACTGTCTGTCTGTCTGTCTGTTTGAACGGGCTAATCTTCGGAACGGCAGAACCTATTTTGACGGGACTTTTACAGACAAGTAGAGGATTAACAAAGGATACTTTTTTAACCGAGTTTTAAAAAAGGAGTTGTGTTTTTCTACCTATGTACACAGAAATCTCCGAGATTTCTGAACCGATTTGGGTATTTTTTTTAATTGATAAAGAAACTTTGCAACATTGTCCTATATAAAATGTCATTTTATATAGGACACACAGGATTTCAACTCCTCAATCCTGATGCTGCAGGGGACATGACCACCAAAACTTATGGGATTTTGAAACTGTCGGTTATAAATTGATATTGGAGGTAGGTACCTATATCTACCAAGTAAAGACTTTATCATTGAACTCGAAGACCCACTTCTCGACCCTGATGCTGTACCTAAGGAATTGCATTGCTAAATCGTGGTGATCCCACGGAATTTTAAATGAATCATCGCCCACGCCCGTTCGGTACCCTCATTCCGCACATTGTTTTGATTAGTCAGTCCACCAATCACAACAAAGCATTCTCCCCTGTCCCCCGCCAACATTTTACGATTTTGTTTTCATGTAAAACCTTGTATATGCGTACTCTAGGAGTTGAATTCTCTGTGCTGGCGGATTACCTATTAGGAACACATGATTACACATTCGTTTGTCTGTGAAAATAACTTTTGTTGCCTACACTTATCTATTAGTAGCGACTAAAAACTATATATACTATCTACTTGTACAAAACAATACAAAAGTCAAAATAAATTCCACTTTGATCTCAAAAATGAAAATTTTATTTTTATAAGTAGGAAGTAGGTACAATTCAATTTCCCTCTAAAAGCCCACTACACACATAAACACAATATGTATCATTTTCTGTTTCAACAGTCACATTAGATGTATCATTCGACGCAGAACTATTGAAGCTCTCCATTTCATTTCTGGAATTAATAAACATACAATCAACATAATTATATTGTGAGTATTATCTATATAGAATGTATGCAAAAAACATAGCATAACACTATAACACTATAACACATAACACTATAACTTACAAGTATGGTATGGTAGACCTTTCAATATTTAGTACAGAATTGAATGTTGCAGCATCATGTTGGATTTCAGTGGTACGTATATTGGGCACATTCATTTTATTTTCCTTGTTTTCTTCTAAAAGGAATGTCTTGAGTCACTAAAATACAACATAATTCAGCATTGACAAATCTGACAACAAATAGTAAATCTCTATATTATATAAAAATGAATCGCTGAATGTGTTGCTGATCGCAAATCTCGAGAACAGCTGCACCGATTTCGCTAATTATTTTTGATAATATTCCTTGAAGTACGGGGATGGTTCTTATGGAGAGAATTTTTTTTAAAAAGTCCTGAAAAAGAATCGACTGTAGGCGGTGCGAAGTTCGTCGGGGCAGCTAGTAACATAATAATTATATTATCCTAATCCTAATCTAAATATATAAAAGAAAAAGGTGACTGACTGACTGACTGACTGACTGACTGACTGACTGACTGACTGACTGACTGATCTATCAACGCACAGCTCAAAATACTGGACGGATCGTGCTGAAATTTGGCATGCAGATAGCTATTATGACGCAGGCATCCACTAAGAAGGGATTTTTGAAAATTCAACTCTGGAGGGGGTGAAATAGGGGTTCGAAATTTTGTGTAGCCCACGCGGACGAAGTCGCGAGCATAAGCTAGTCTATAATATAAAAATGAATCACTAAATGTCATCGCAAATCTCGAGAACAGCTGAACCGATTTCGCTAATTCTTTTTTTAAATTAGGTATTCCTTGAAGTACGAGGATGGTTCTTACCGAGAGAAAAATTTAAAAAATTTGAATCGACTGTTAGGCCGTAGGCGGAACGAAGTTCGCCAGGGCAGCTAGTGGAATTATAAATGTGAAAGTGTAGATGTTTGGATGTTTGTTACTCAATCACGCAAAAAAGGCTGAACGGATTTGAATGAAATTTAGAATTCTTAACTGGATTAACACATAGGCTACTTTTTATCCCGGAAAATCAAAGAGTTCCCGCGGGATTTTGAAAAATGTGAAATCCACGCGGACGAAGTCGCGGGCATTAGCTAGTATCTAAATAATATCAACTTACAAACACAGTGTCAAATTTTCAGAAGCTGGCTCTAAATGGTACGGTGTGATAGCATCATAATCTAATTCAATTCGATTTTTTGCTTTGTCGTTTCCTTGTCAAAGAAAATCCTGTGATCCACTAAAATAGAAGTATAATATATAAGTATTTATTAAAAATAAATAAATGTCATCATCAAATTCACCATCCTGGAGAACCTTGAAAACGACACTCGCGTCTATTTTTTATAAAAAGTGCTGGCCCGCCATCTTAGATTAAAAAATTAATGTCATTATCAAAACCAGCATCCTGGAAAACCTGAAAACGACACCCATTTCTATTTTTTGTGAAAAGTGCATGTCTGCTATTTTGGATTTGAAAATAAATGTCATTATCAAATTCAGCATCCCGGAAAAGTACATATTCAGTCAAATAAAATTCCCGTCGAGTCACATTGTTACTCACGTCGGGTGTGACTCACGGGAATAACCCCGAAAAAGTAATGGCATTATCATCACAAGATAATATTATGGTTTGGAAAGATTCTGATGAATTTTAATAGATCTCCTCTTTGCAAGGGATTTGCTTTTGCGAGTCTAAACCGTTTCTTTTTCCTCTTCCGCCAATCCATTTTTGTTTCTGTTACATGAAAACTCAAGTATATAATTAAATTGTCTAAGCACACAATATGACCTACATACTTATATTTGTAACTAGATGATACACGCGACTTCGTCCGCGAGGATATAGTGGTTTTTTAATCCCACGAGAACTCTTTCAAAAGCGATCACTATTTCAAATTTCAGCCAAATCCGTCTTGTACTTTTTGCGTGAAAGGGTAACAAACCTATACACACACACACGCAGATACAAAATTTCGCCTTTATAATATAAGTGTGATTTGACAACCCTGACTTTCGGAATTCGGATAAGTCCAAATTATATTTATTACTAGTTGATGCCCGCAACTTCGTCCGCGTGGAATTAGGTTTTTAAAAATCCCGTGGGAACTCTTTGATTTTCCGGGATAAAAAGTAGCCTATGTGTTAATTTAGGGTATACCCTAAATTTAATTATATACCAATACGTGCAATTTATAATTTAAAACCGCGCGATTCCCTACGAGAGATATTTAAGGAAATAGGTATTCTTACAGTAGCTTCCCAATATATTTACAATAATATAATTTTTGTACGACAAAACATTCACAGTTACAAAAAAATCAGTGATCTCCATGATAGGCAAACTAGAAACAAAAATAAGCTAGCTACTCCTGCGCTCCGCCTCTGGAAGGTGCGAAAGTCATTTGTGGGAATGAGTGTAATATTTTATAATAAAATTCCACAAGCAATTTTAGACTTGCCTTTACACAAGTTTAAAAAATGTGTTAAAAGTATGCTCCTAAAAAAAGCATATTATACAGTCGCAGACTATGTAAACGATAAAAAAGCTTGGATTTGACTCGCTCCAGCAATGCACGGGGGTGCAATGGCTTGTATAGTACGGTATAATAACATTGTAAATTGAAAATTAAAAAGAGCAACCGCCGAGTTTCTTGCTGGTTCTTCTCGGTAGGAACGGCATTCCGAACCAGTGGTAATTAAACCTGACTATTCATAAGCACTTTTAAAAAGTTTACATGAATAAAAAAACATTCTATTCTATTCTATTCTATTCTATTCTATTCTATTCTAATTAACACTTTTATCTATCTCCATTCCCAATTTCATCCAAAACCGTTCAGCCGTTTTTGTGTGATTGAGTAACAAACATCCAAACATCCACACACACACACATCACTACACCTATTATAAATGTGAAAGTGTGTTTGTTTGTTGGTTCGTTGGTTTGTCCTTCAATCACGTCGCAACAGAGCAACGGATCGAAGTGATTTTTTGCATGGGTATGGTTGACCTGGAGAGTGACATAGGCTACTTTTTATCCCGGAAAATCAAAGAGTTTCCACGGGATTTTTAAAAATCTAATTCCACGCGTACGAAGTCGCGGGCATCACCTCATCATCATCATGATCAACCCATCGCCGGCTCACTACAGAGCACGGGTCTCCTCTCAGAGTGAGAAGGGTTTTGGCCATAGTCTACCACGCTGGCCATGTGCGGATTGGTAGAATTCACACACCTTTGAGAACATTATGGAGAACTCGGCATGCAGGTTTCCTCACGATGTTTTCCTTTACCGTTAAAGCAAGTGATATTTAATTAATTAAAACGCGTATAACTCCGAAAAGTTAGAGGTGCGTGCCCGGGATCGAACCCCCCGACCTCCGTTTAGAAGGCGGACGTCCTAACCACTAGGCTATCATAGCTTCACCTAGTTTATAATATTAGTAGGATATATGTAAACTACTACCACCAGCTGTCGATACGATGCATTCTAAAATAAATCGACCGACCGACCGACAGACCGACCGGCCAAGTACGAGTCAGACTCGCGCCCCGAGGTTTCCGTACTACAATAGTAAAATGTTTATCTCTAAATCTCTGTTTAGAGATAAGCATTAACAATGTAACTTAATTTATTACTACTATGTAACTAGAATTTCGGTACATATAAAAATGAATCGCTAAATGTGTTGCTGATCGCAAATCTCGAGAACAGCTGAACCGATTTCGCTAATTCTTTTTTTATAATATTCCTTGAAGTACGAATATGGTTCTTACGGAGAGAAAATTTTTAAAAAATTCCTGAAAAAGAATCGACTGTTAGGCGGTACGAAGCTCGCCGGGGCAGCTAGTGAAAAAAAAAATAAATAAATAGGTAAATAGTATTTTTTGACATTTTGCATGATAAATCAAAAACTATTTAGTATGCACTAGATGATGCCCGCAACTTCGTCCGCGTGGATTTAGGTTTTTTAAAAATCCCGTGGGAACTTTGATTTTCCGGGATCAAAAGTCAAGTCAAATGATTTGTTCAAAATAGGTAATAAATTACTCTTTTCGATTGTCAGTTGTTGGATTTGTAAAATATAGTGTTGATAGACCTTTTTTTTTGGGTTGTGCCACACATGACATACTTTATTCCGGCGCTTCTTCTACTTGAGGTTTTTTGACTTTATTACTCAAGTATAAGAGGCGCTGGGATAACCTAACCAGTTGGTAACTGGTAATGTGTGGTACAGCTTTAAAAAATAAACGTTTTTTCTTTTCTTTCTTTTTCTTTTCTAATAATATGCCATATGACATAATGCTGTGAAAGTAACTAAAATATACTAGTCTCGCCGTTTCTATGTCTGTCAACAGGTGAGATTGCAGTCAAGGGCTAACTTGTATCTGAATAAATAAATAAAAAAGTACTATTTGTACGAAGCGTTGCGTACTTTGTTTGTAAGACGGACAGACAGACAGACAACAAACTGATCCTATAAGGGTTCCTTTTTCCTTTTGAGGTACGGAATCCTAATGATCTCTCTTTTTGCACTGCATTTAACCTGAATCCAAGAATTTCCGATCCGAAATAGTCGTAAGCAAGACTGTATCGTCACCTACCACCAGGTGAGATTGCAGTCAAGGGCTAACTTGTATCTGAATCAATATTATTATTATTATTTCATTACTTATAATAAAACTGTAACAGGTGAAATTCTGTACATTGAAGATATTTTGAAATTTTTTTTTCGAGGGCACTCTATAATCGATACTGAACCCAAAACTGGAATTTTTTTCATTTTGTCTGTCTGTCTGTCTGTCTGTCTGTATCACGGCCGCGCATCACGCTGAAACTACTGAATGGATTCCAATGAAACTTGGTACGATTTGACGTCATACTATGAGGATATATATAGGATATAGGATACTTTTTATCCCGAAATTCAGCATGGTTCCCTTAGGAGAGGGGTTGAAAGTTAAAATGTATACTGAGCTGTAATTCATTAACGCGTAGTCCGATTTCATTCATTCTTTTTTGTTAGAAACCATACATGTTAAAACTTCAAGTGCCAACTTCTCAACCATCATCATAATAATCACGGGTAGCTTTTGTACTTTTGGATTTCAATCAGCTGTTTTAGGAATAGTTGATGTTGAATTGATATTAAAGGTACGCTTAGAATAAACTATCTCTGGTTTAGGTACCAAGCAACGACTTCATAATTCAACTCGATATCCCAACTCTTCAACCCTGATGATGCAGGGTATTGCACTCCTAAGCCACTGTTGATTGTGAGATAATATTGTAGATGCCAAACATATATACCATTATTGAACTTTAAGTTCCAACTCTTCAATACTGATGCTGCAGGGTACTGCACTCCTATTCTATGGGTTTTAGGAACTGTTGTTGGTGAATTAATATTGTACCATTTACTATTGTACCAAACCACGACTACATGGTTGAACTCCGTTCACAAAAATCCACGCACTCCATCGAAATCCTGTTCTATTCCAAACTTATTCGCCAGCGTGACAGGAGTGGAGAAGGCGGATAGGGACGTGTGAGGGGTGCAACGGATCAACGTGATTTTTTCCATCATCATCAGCCTGCGGTCGTCCACTGTTGGACATAAGCTTTCCCTAAAGAGCGCCACCACACCCGGTCCTCAGCCTTCCTCACCTAGCCACTTCCCGCCAGCCTCTGTATATCGTCGGTCCATCGTGCTGGAAGGCGTCCCACACTACGCTTACTTATACCTACGCGGTCTCCACTCAAGAACTTTCCGGCTCCAACGGCCATCACCTCTACGACAGGCATGACCTGCCTTCTTTTATCCCAGAAAATAAAAGAGTTCCCACGGGCTTTTGAAAACCTACATCCACGCGGACGAAGTTGCGGGCGTCAGCTAGTAAATAAATAAAAAAGTACTATTTGTACGAAGCGTTGCGTACTTTATTTGTAAGACGGACAGACAGACAGACAGACAGATAGACGGACAGACAGACAGACGGACAGACCGACAGACGAACAGACGGACAGACGGACGGGCAGACGGACCGATGGACGGACCGACAGACGCATGGACGGACGGACGGACTGACGGACGTACGGACGGACGGACGGACGGACGGACGGACGGACAGACGGACGGACGGACAGACGGACCGACAGACAGACAGACAGAGGGTTCCGTTTTTTCCTTCTGAGGTACGGAACCCTAAAAATACAAAGAAATACCACCAGGTAGGTACCTACCTACCTATATTATTATACATATACAGGTACCTTTTTAGGGTTCCGTACTTTATAAGGAAAAAAGGGACCCTTAGGATCACTTCGTTGTCTGTCTGTCTGTCCGTCTCTCCGTCTGTGTCGTATCTGTCACACAAACCTATAGGATACTTCCCGTTGACCCAGAATCATGAAATTTAGTAGGTACGTAGGTCTTAGAGCACAAGTAAAGGAATAAATCCGAAAACCATAGATTTGTGATTACAACTTACAAAAAAAATTAAAGTGTGTTAATGATATAATTAATGATGAAATAAATATAATTTTCAATGTATAATAAGTATACCAAGTGGGGTATTATATGAAATGGCTTTACTGTATTGTGTGTATTCTAAAACACATTTTTATTTATTTTTATGCATAATAGTTTTTGATTTATGGAGCAAAATGTCAAAAAAATACCTGAGTACGGAACCCTTGGTGCGCGAGCAACTCGCACTTGGCCGGTTTTTTAAAATTAGATAAAATAAATAACTAAACAAAGTTACTTACCTATTGTACTAGGACCACACGAGTAGATATCCCTACTAGGACCTCAACAACAAAGTCAGGTCAATAAACCAATGAATAAAATTGGTGTCCAAATTTCAAATTCCAGAGGTCAATGTACAAAATGCAATAAGTATTTGAAGGACTTATTGACTCTGCTCTGCTCAATCTTCTACACATTTGCATAGCCACTGAATAAAAATTAATTTTATAAAATCATTACGACTTTTGTTTTTGAAAACATATTAATAACAACAGTTGTCGTCATAGAAACCACAATATTACACGCGCAGCCGCGCGCCGCTGGGCTGGCCCTTCCCTCCGCCACCCGCGCGGTGTCTAATGTTTTGGGGTGAGAAGCATGATGATTTTAGCCGAAATCTAGCGCTTGAAAAGGGTTGAACAGTAGTTTGGGAAAAGTATTTTTGAGAAAAAACTACTGAATTTAGGTTTGCAAAGTAAAGTTATTTCAACTAATGAATAAATAAACTATGTCTAATGATAATTTTTTTTAGAATTTTCCTATTCCTAATCTTATTTATTTACGCCCAAAGTTGACATAAATTTAGTGTTAAAATAGGAATCTTTTGAGGCTCGTAACTTTTAAATCAATATTTTTTTCAATGTTTTAGATATCATTGAACCTAGATAATGACGAGATAAATCGATATAATTCTTAGTTTTGTGCGTACAATATCGAATATTGTTGTATTTTCCCTCCTACGTTTGTATGAAGAAAGTACCGAACTGAGCTGCCTTAAAGAAAACTCTGTTTATCTTAGCCTGTTTGCTAATCCTCGAGATAGACTTAATTTAAATTCAAAGTGAATACGAAGTCTCAACGTTTGTTAGTTGAGAACACTTTACAATACTATTCAAGAGTCTGCTTTTGAAAGTTTCCGTTAATCTCTTTGTTGGTTCTTTCACTATGTAATTCAGTTCAGGCCGTATGAAGTGGCCCAACACAAATTTCTAAATCATGTTACTTTACTTTGAATTAGGTTTTTCACACAGTACGCGGCCGAAAGTGATGAACATTTCAGGTTTGAAGAGCGTTGTCTCTGTCACTCATACCCACATGACGTTTTGTCGGTCTCAACGACCGAGACAGTGCTCTACAAATATGCTATCTCTTTCTAAAGATAGATGTTCATCACTTTTGGTCGTGTACTGTACCTTATTCTAATAGTAATGGTATCTGCTGAGTGCTGTGTCCTTTTTATCGGGATAGTGACGTGTTGGCGATTTTCAGATATAAGTCCCGCAAATTGCTATTGCGCTGGAACCATGTCTCTTTTACATCGAAATGACGTTATTTTGACGTATATTTAAGTAAAAATATACCATCAGTACCCGTAGTATAAGATTTTACGTCTCACCAAACGTTGCTAGAATTCGAGAGTCGAAATACTTCCGCGTTATAGTAAACTGGATCTTAACTGCCTTGTTTTAAAGCTCAAGTTTGTCTACACATCTACATCCAAGCAGCAACATTGCGAAATTAAAATCAGTGGCATTGAATTTTTTACTTCAATTCAAGGCTCTTTAGGTCCATTTTACTTTGATGTTATTGTGTTTCGACTCTCGAATTCTAGCTACGTTTGGTGAGACGTAAAATCTTGTACTACGGGTACAGCTCCATAGATCAGCTCGAAACTTCAGTCTAGTGCTGACGTCACTAAAATGGCGGCCACGCGCAGTAGCAATTTGTGGGACTTATACTTACGATAAGTACGAGTACAGAAATAACTGTATCTCATGATTGTGTAATAGTAATACACAGATGCAAAAATGTTTTTTGCAAAATATATAATTACCTAAGTACCTACACTATCTATTGGCATTAAAACTTGGCGTAAGCACGGC